>NW_019154137.1:1182450-1250779 GCF_002288905.1 Enhydra lutris kenyoni | reverse complement strand
CAACTATATATAGTTTACAAGATGGGATGTTGCAAAGTCAGAGATTTCAGTGCGTTCTACCATTTTAAAGCTAGCAGAGAGTCAGCTCTTGATGTATATCCAACAACAACAAATTAGTGGCAGACATGCATCAGTTTTGCTCACGTGATTGTGGGTTTTGTGGATGTCTACTTTGTGCCTCTTAGTTGCTGATCGGTTGGAAATTCTGTTCTGGGGGCTTTGGACTAGCCATTAACTTCAGGCGTGCTTTTCTCCTGGTGCTGGAGGGTGAGCCAGAACACGAAAGACACGAGGTCCTTCTTGAGATTGAGGCTCAGAACTGTAAAACTGTCTCTGCCTCCCACAGTCCGCTATAGAAAGCCCCACAGGATGCTGCTTTTAGGGGAGGAAGTGTAAAATAAGATGGCAAAGGCGGGGGTCTATGCAAGAGTCAACAATTCCATCTAACATACTTGGAAATCACAAATATGTTAACTAGACTTGAGGTCAGGAACCTGTGATTATTGTAGAGGGAAAATAATGGGGTCTTTTCCTTTTATTTCTCCAATATCTTACTGGGATCCAGGGCACATTCCCCAAACAAACTATTCATGTAGAATTGAAAAACTTCTTCCCAATCCTTGATAATCGAAATTCCTTTAAAAAAAAAAAAAAAAAAAAAGCTTTAGGGGAAGAATAGTTGGCTCCGTCGGTTAAGCGTCTGCCTTTGGTTCAGGTCAGGATCTCAGAGTCCCAGGATTGAGACCCACATCAGGCTCTCTGCTCAGCAGGGAGACTGCTTCTCCCTTTGCCCTTCAATTCACCTTTCTCATCTCTCTCTCTCTCTCTCTCTCACTCTTCTGTCAAATAAATAAAGTCTTAAAAAAAAACCCAAAACCAACACTTTTAAGTAATCTCCGTGCCCATCATGGGGTTCAGACTTGGAACCCTGAGATCAAGAGTCACTTTCTCTCCAGACTGACCAGGCCAGCACCTCCAGATGACAATGGACAAACATTTTATCAGAGCAGTAACAGAGCACCGAGAAGAAAGCTTCTCTAGCCACATTTTCTCTGTGCCTTGGGGATAGCCATAGCAAAAATGTTATTGTACTTCAGAAAAGAAGTGACTTTGAGCGGATCACTCTTCAGCCCGTGAACATGTCTCAAACCCACTTGAGTGTTCAATAGAGGGTTAATATGCTCTATTCTGTGGAAATACCAGAAAACACCTCTTTGATGGGTGAAACTGTGTTGCGTTGCATGACGGTATCTTTTCTGTTTGACAGCTCCTCATGCTAAGAATGAATCATTATCCTGATGTTGAACTTGTATCATCTGAGAGATTACCTGGCATTATAGGTGCATTAGTACGAATTGGCACTTGGAGGGTAGTCACATCGTTTGCCAACATGTCTCTTAACTCGATGTCGTTATACAGATAGGTGGGTTCCATCATTTGTGTGTCGAATTCCCATAAGTCTCTCGTTAAAAATACCTGAAAAAAATGGGGCGCCTGGGTGGCTCAGTGGGTTAAGCCACTGCCTTCGGCTCGGGTCATGATCCCAGGGTCCTGGGATCGAGTCCCGCATCGGGCTCTCTGCTCAGCAGGGAGCCTGCTTCCCTCTCTCTCTCTGCCTGCCTCTGTCTACTGTGATCTCTCTCTGTCAAATAAATAAATAAAATCTTTAAAAAAAAATACCTGAAAACATGGATAGCAATTATATAGGAACTCCTACCTCAAAATTAATTATTTCTATCCCTTTGCTTCCTTAATGGGGATGAAAATGGCACCATGCACTTAAGGAGAATTTAGTGTAAGGATCATTAGAAAGAGTAGTTTCTGTATTCTAGGTCTATCTAGGGTTGGGGTGCTTACCGTGGGGTCCACAGATGAGCCTCAGGACTTTGGTGGAACGACTGATCAATTTCAGAATATGAAAATACACACATGTGGGAAGTTCTTTCTCAGATGAATGTCTGTGGCTTTCATTAGGGTCTTCTAAAATTCCAAGACTCAGGGTGCCCTGGTGGCTCAGTGGATTAGGCATCTGCCTTCAGCTCAGGTCATGATCTCTGGGTCCTGGGATCAAGCCCCGTGTGAGGCTCCCTGCTCAGTGGAGAATCTGCTGCTCCCTCTGCCCCTCTCCCCTCATACTCTGTCTCTCTCAAATAAATAAGTAAAATCTTTAAAAGAAAAATAGAAGTCCAAGGCTCAAAAAACACTAACAAAATACTTCCATGTCTGCCATGTCTAGTAGAGTTTATGTTCAGTTGGGCAATTTGACTCCTCCTCATGGAACTCCACTCTGTCTCTGCCTCAGTCAGAGATAAAGGATGACTTCTAATAGCTTGAGCAGCGTAGCAGCCCTGAGGAAAATTGGCACCATCCCAGAGAGCTCCTACTCTCTGTTCACTACAGGATGTCCAGCCTTTATACTGTAGCACCATTCAATTCCTTTTCGAGGAGGCCTTCTATGGAAACCAGATCAGTGGCTTGCTGATGGACGGCCATGTTTTCTGATGGACTTCCGTGGCACGGAAGTCAGTGAGGAAAGGAGTAGTGGGCACGTAGCAGACAGAGCTGTGATATCTCAACCAGCGGACCTATTGTTGGAAGTATTCCCCATCGCAGGGCATCACATCATGCCCTCTGTCAGTGCTTCTCACGTTAGGCCACACAGCAATTGTGTGAATAGCCAGGATTAGCAGCAAGCTCTGACCTCATCCTTTCTCTCCCATTCCAATTGTGCATTTAAGAGGAAAGTGAGGGAAATTCTTTTGATTACAGGGATAGTTTAGAATCGTCTTTTGTTCATATTAAAAATGTTCACCCACTCTGCTGACTTATTTTTAATAAGAAATGTCCTGTGATGCCAACACAACCGTCCTTTACAGCACTTTGGCTGCTATAAATTTCTGAACTCACACTTATTGGGGATCTTAATTCCTGTGTTTGTATCAGAGCCTTTCACTCTTTTGGGCCATTGAATTTTAGATTTGGATCTGATCATGACCTTCCCTGGTCTTTTCTTAGAGGAAGAAGGTTGTAAGTAGAGTCTGTCCACGCTTTGGGCTCGGATGGCCCACATGGTACACAATGTAAGACAGTTACATTACGGTACCAATTGTGGGAAACTGCCTCTGATTGCTCTAGGTGTCCACAGAAGAAAGAGGGTCATGTAGGATGAGAGTTTTCGATGATGAACCAGGTCGCTTTCCTGTGGAGACCACACAGCAATTTATGGCGCAACTTCTCACTATCCCCATTTTATTCAAGAGGGACTGAGTGATGCTATTTGCCTGAATGTGGGAGGAATAGGGTTTGAAACGGGCCTTGGTAGAAAAATGGGGTTTCCATCGGAAGGGTGGAGGAGGGAATTCCCAGGACAGAAAGTGAGTAAGCAAGAGCACAGAGATGGGAATGAGGACCTGGCTGGTTAGTCACAAGACCCTTCTGGTTCCTGGTTTTCATGGAGATTCTGTTTTAAGGATAGGATTAAGAAGTTGGAAAAGGGGGCTGTTTTTTCCTTGAAATCTAAGCTGTGTGGTTGAAATTTGTTGGTAGAAACGAGGGTATTTTTATTCTCTGGTTTGAGAGGTAGGCTGGTGTACTATGAGAAAATTATTAAGTCTTTATTTGGTTAAATCAGTCACGTGAAGTATTTTACACATTTTTTTTCCCCTGAGAGACAGCGAGTAAGACAGAGTGGGGTTGGTGGGGGAGGCCGGGGGTGGGGCCAAGCCAGAGGGAAAGCAAGAATCTCATGCAGCCTCCACACCCTGGCAGGGAGCCAAGGCAGGGCTCCATCTCACAGCCCTGAGACTGTGACCTGAGCTGAAACCAAGAGTCTGATACTTAACTGACTCAGCCACCAGGCACCCCGATTCCACCCATTTCAATGCAAAGGAATGTTGATTTATGACCTTTTAGAGATTTTGTGGGAGTGAAGGGTCTGTGAGATTATGTGAGTTAAATAGCCACTACATTGAACAGAAACTCTCCAACAAAGGCTGATCTTAGTTTTGGAAAATATGTCTTGGGGTGCCCCACTGACTCAGTTGGAAGAGCATGGGACTCTTGATTGCGGGGTCACGAGAGGACTATCTCTAAGTTTGTTCCCTTATTGGATTTTAATCAAGAGAAACAACTGAATCAACCAACCCGTTTTAAACCACCAGTCTGGCAGAATGACCTAATTTACAGCTAGAGTTTTTTTTTTTTCCCTTTAACGATTTATTTATTTTAGAGAGAGCTCGCCAGTGGGTGGGGGAGGGGTAGACGGAAAGAATCTAAAGTAAACTCCCCGCTGAACGTGGAGCCCTAAGCAGGGCTTGATCCCATAATCCTGAGAACACCCCTGGATCCAAAATCAACATTTGCCCACACAACTCACTGAGCCACCCAGGCGCCCCCACAGCGAGGTTTTAAATTGGAGAGGGTGTAGATAAAGTAGATAAAGAACAGTGGTTCTCAAACTTGACATCAGGAAGAATCACCAGATGGCTTGTTAATACACAGTTCTGCCAGGGACTCCCATGAAAGAGGTTCCTGGTGGGTCCCCCAAATTTGCCTAAGAAGTACTCAGGTAATTTTTTAAAAAATTTAATTTCTTTTCAGTGTAACAGAATTCATTGTTTATGCACCATACCCAGTGCTCCATGCAATATGTGCCCTCCTTAATATTCACCACCAGGCTCCCCCAACGTCCCACCCCCCTCCCCTTCAAAATCCTCAGATTGTTTTTCAGAGTCCACAGTCTCTCATGGTTCACCTCCCCTTCCAATATCCCTCAACTCCCTTCTCCTCTCCATCTCCCCATGTCCTCCGTGTTATTCCTTATGCTCCACAAATAAATGAAACCATATGATAATCGACTCTCTCTGCTTGACTTATTTCACTCAGCATAATCTCTTCCAGTCCCGTCCATGTTGATACAAAAGTTGGGTATTCATCCTTTCTGATGGAGGCATAATACTCCATAGAGTTTATGGACCACATCTTCCTTATCCATCTGTCTGTTGAAGGGCATCTTGGTTCTTTCCACAGTTTGGCGACCGTGGCCATTGCTGCTATGAACATTGGGGTACAGATGGCCCTTCTTTTCACTCCATCTGTATCTTTGGGGTAAATACCCAGTAGTGCAATGGCAGGGTCATAGGGAAGCTCTATTTTTTTTTTTTAAAGATTTTATTTATTTGACAGACAGAGATCACAAGTAGGCAGAGAGGCAGGCAGAGAGAGAGGAAGGGAAGCAGACTCCCTGCTGAGCAGAGAGCCCGATGCGGGGCTCGATCCCAGGACCCTGAGATCATGACCTGAGCCGAAGGCAGAGGCTTTAACCCACTGAGCCACCCAGGCGCCCCGGAAGCTCTATTTTTAATTTCTTGAGGAATCTCCACACTGTTCTCCAAAGAGGCTGCACCAACTTGCATTCCCACCAACAGTGTAAGAGGGTTCCCCTTTCTCCACTCCTCTCCAACACATGTTGTTTCCTGTCTTGCTAATTTTGGCCATTCTAAGTGGTGTAAGGTGGTATCTCAATGTGGTTTTAATTTGAATCTCCCTGATGGCTAGTGATGATGAACATTTTTTCATGTGTCTGATAGCCATTTGTATGTCTTCATACTCAGGTAATGTTAATGCTGTTTTTCGTCGTACCACTTTCCTCGGCTTAGGAAATTAAACCCTTAGGTGATTTATGGGAAAACTGAGCGCTTTGATGGAAATGTCCTGTGTTCAGTAAATTGGGATCAGGAACTGGGAAATCTTATCTTCCATACTCACGGAAAGCAGTTCTGTAAAATGGAAAGAAAACAACACTGGGGAGTCAGACTGTCTGGATTTCCATCCCAGCTGGGAATTTACTAGAAGTATAACTTTGTAAGTCAGTTACATCTCTGAGCTTCAGTGTCTTAACCCCTGGACAGATCGAATAATGTGTTAGAATTGCTGGGAAGGTTAAATACAACAATGTAAGTTAAATTTGGATGTCTGTGCTGATTTGCTATTGCACCCATGTGAACTTGACTGAAGAAAATGGTACTTCAGTCGGGTTTTGAAGGCGTCTTGTGTCTTCACTGGTGCCTTACCTTCATCACTTTGAGTATGTATTGCCCTGAGAGTTGCTCCTTTGGAATCACTTTGGAATCTCTGTAATAGCAGAGTAAGATTATTTGCCAGTTAGGATCTATGATTAGGAATGAGTATTTCTGGGGCGCCTGAGGGACGCAGTTGGTTAAGCTTCCGACTCTTGATTTTGGCTCGGATCGTGATCTCAGCATCATGAGATTGAGCCCCATGTCAGGCTCCACGCTTAGCATGGAGTCCACTTGGGTTTCTCTCCCTCCCTCTGCCCCTCATGGTCAAGTTCTCTCTCCCTCTCTAAAATAAATAAATCTTTTTTTTTTTTTAAAGAAAATGAGTGTTTCTGAAATTCTCCTACAGTTGGACTCCTTTGAATTGGAATAATTTTGAAGTAGAAGGAAGGTGGCTATCATGCAGTGTTAAAGGAGTAGCTATTTTCTCTCTCAGTCCTACCCCTTTTCAGAATAAACTGAAGGAGAGAAAGGTTCCTGTGAGCCTAGAGAGGCCTAAAGTCTTGAGGTATAAGATTTGCTTTCTTTCCAAGGAAAGGGCCTTAGACAGAGAGTGATGGCTGCTGAATGGTCTGATAGGCTATAAACACCATTCGTGTTGATTTGGACCCCGTCAGCCCCACAGTCAGAGCTCGGGTCTTGGTCTCTGAAGGGATTGATGTGATCTTTGATCTGCCTTTGGGCTGTATTTGTTGGTCGGTGGCTGCTACTTTAATAATTATCTTGGTATGTCAGTGTTCTTCCCTAAAACCCTAAAATCTCGCTACTTAAAGGGTGGTCTTGAGTCTCAGGTTCCACTCCAGGCTTAATGAATCCAAATCTTCATTTAACAAGATCCCAAGATGACTCGTATGTGCACTGATGTTTGAAAAATACACCTCGAGGTGACCTCTGTAGTCTTTTGAGGTGTCATGTTTAGGATTCGAAGGAAACTTTTAAATATCTGTACTCCTGTTGTTCTCAATGAAGTTAGTACTCAAATTGATCTTTCCTGTGTCTCTGTTTTTCTCTCCTCCACACCTAAAACCTAACTTTCTCGATAACCAGCTTGAATGGCAACTTCTGTTGTGAGTACCTTTTGTCGTGTTGATTCCCATTTCATTTGCTCTTCTAAAATGTTATATTATCATATTGTATTCCGGTAGACCAGTGATGTGCCAGCCTGGCTATGAGTTCAAATTGGCTGTACACCTTTTAATCAAATCCAGATGCCCAATCCAGATCCATCGAAACACAAACTTTGGGGGAGGGGAGGGTACATCCTAGGCATAGATATTAAAAGTAATCTGCTTGTTAAGTTTGATATGCATTTCTTTTTAAAAAGATTTTACTTATTTATTCGACAGAGAGTGAGAACACAAGCAGGGAGAGGGAGAAGCAGACTCCCTGCTGAGTAGGGATAGGAAAGGAGCCCTCTCCTGGCCAGGACCCCTCCCCATTTCCATGTCTAGTTTCTCTCCAAGGAGGTGGGATGGGAGGGGGAATGGGAAGAGGGTTTAGTGTGAGTGGGTCCCCGGAGGGAGAGTGTGCTGGCATGGGGGCAGGGGTCCTACCGCTTCACACGTGCTTACAAGACTGGTCTCCAAGGGAACAGAAATGGAAAATGATGTAACTCTTCATGAATTTGCCTACCATCCTTGCAGAGGGGCCATGCTGACCTCTATATGGTTCCAATGTACTGTATCTGCTGCTGAAGGAGCTCGTGTTGAGAACTTCGTGGATCTGCTCTCTTAACAACTTCCAAGTATGAGCTACAGTGTTAGCTATAGTCACCACTCTGTACATCACATCATCAGGACTTAGTGATTTTATAACTGGAAATTTGTACCTTTGGCTCCCCTTAGCTATTTTGCCCAGACTCCTGCCCCTGCCTTTGGCAATTGCCAACATGTTCTCTATCTATGAGTTTATTGTGGTTCTGGTTGTCATTTTTGATGCTGCATATATGTAAGATCATAAGGCATTTAGCCTTCTCTGTCTAATGTAGCATGATGCCATCAAGGTCCATCCATGTTGTCCCAATGGCAAGATTTCCTACTTTTTTATGCCTGATTAATATTCCATGATATGTGTGTGTGTGTGTGTGTGTGTGTGTGTGTGTGCGCGCGTGCACGCATTTGCCTGTAATCAGATTTTCCTTATCCATTCTTTCATTGATGATGGCCAGATAGGGTGTTTCTGTGTCTGTAAACAGTGCTGCACTGAATATCAGGTATAGATATCTTTTCAAATTAGTGTTTGTGTTTCTTCAGATAAATATCCAGAAGCAGAATCACTGAATCCTACAGTAGTTTCTGATGGAAAACCAATGTGAGAAGAAATCACCTCTCCATGGGCCAGGATTCTTTCTTCTCTCTAGTCTTTTGTCTGAATAAATATTTATTGAATGAATGGACAAATGAATTATTTGTTTGTCTTTGAAAAATTTTTTTTAACATTTTATTTATTTATTTGAAAGAGAGATACAGAGCATGAGCAGGGAGGGGGAGAAGGCAGAAGGAGAGGGAGAAGCAGACTCCCCACTGAACAGGGAGCGCAATGTGGGGCCCAATCCCAAGACCCTGAGATCATGACCTGAGCTGAAGGCAGATGCTTAACTGACTGAGTCACCCAGTCGCCCCTATTTGTTTCTTTTTCATGACAGATTTAATGCTTGAATGGCAGGACCTTGTTTTTCTACCTGGGGTCTTATAGAAGGCCTGGAAAATGACAGGTAGTCAACACATTATTAGTTCCTGTGTCTGTACCCTTTCTGAAGGCTTTGAAGGTGGAAATAAACCCGAGTTGTAATCCTGCCACTGCCATTTTGTAGCACAGTAACTCTAGCACGTTACAGGAGCATTTGCTCTGTTCACCTCACCCATGGTTTTTGATATTTCTTGCCAGCCCTCAGTGGACTCTGCACCACGTGGTATACTGCACGCCTCAGACATGGCGCCAGACAAGGCAACTTCCTGTTTTCTTAGAGCGTCCATTCCAGTAGGATAGACGGACAAAAGAAAACAAGTAGAAAGACCAATGAAACAAAAATTTGAATAAATGTGGTAAAGGCAACAAAACAAGAGGCCGAGAAATGTTATCATACACAAGGGTGATGAAGGAACCAATCTTATATGGAAAGATATTTAGGTCGATCATCAGAAGATGAAGTGGTTCTTGTGAAGGTGAAGATGTGGTAATGAGCATATTGGGTAGAAACAATGAGGTGTGTATTGGCTCCCAACACAGGAAAATGCTCCCTGTGTTGAAAACCAGAGAGAAGACCAATGGGACTGGAACTTAGTGAGTAGGGAGGATTTAAGGCTAGGTTGGGTTGGCGTTAATGGTAGGGAAATAGGAATGCCTAAAAGTTGCTTTGATGTAGTTCTCCTCCTCTGCGAGAAACAATGTGTACATTATTATTTTGAGTTGGGCTAGTGTCTGATAATCTACAAGTAGTACCAAGGAAAGCCGGTTTGAAGCGGGTTTGAAGACTGATGTAGCCTACGGAAGGCTGCTACCTCTCAGCATACTTCAATCTATTTCTGGCCTCTCGTGGCCTCAGGCCATCTATGACATGGAAATTTGAGATCATTTTGTATGTGAGGAGGGCAGGATAAATCAACATGACTGGGTTTCCAGGGGCTCCTATCTAGTTTATCAATGTCGAGAAGTGTCCTAAGAGGCTTGTGACCTTTTTATGCAATGTCACTCCACCTACAAGAAATGTCTGCCACGGAGTGTCTTGGAAACCAATGAAAGCAATTCTTTTGAGGCCTGGGGTCCCAAGAAGGGCTGTGGGAAGGAGAGAATTAGAAGAAAAGCCACAACTTTCTCCCCCATACCTCACTTAACCTGTTTGAACCTCAGTCCCCGCATTTCTAAGACACGGAGACTTCTAGCAACTCTATCAAATAACTAGTGTGAGCATAAAATGAGATAATGCATGTATAGGCATTCCTAGTGTCTGTCACCAGGTTAGCTATTCTTCTTAGATGACTAGGATTGAATGTAAAGAGGATGAAGACACTTGGCAAAATCATCGTGCATGTGATACTCTGTGAAGGCAGTCCGCATGGCTTCTCATCCCTGCCAACTGGTAGGAGCCACGCATGCTAGCCACAAATTCCAAGAGCGATGCCACATTTGGAAAATGGACTTAATTGAAAAGTTAAGTGAGTACAATTCACTGTCCCCAGTCCATGGTGGGTTTTTATCTGGAAAAACAGGATGAAGGAGGAAGACCAGCTTTCCTTTTCTTTTCTTTTTCCACCCACCCGAAGCCCTGACAGTCAGCCTGTGTCTCATACGTTTGGTCCCAGAGACAGGGTGAAGTCGGTCACCGGTAGTGATGTCTTATCTGTAAGTGCAAGCAACCAAAGAAGATTCTAGAGGTGCAATGGAAGAAGCAAATAACAGAGGTTAAAGCATTTACAAAAACTCGTGCTGAATTTGGCAGAAAATATGAGCTAGGCTCTATTTGTGCATGAGTGGTGTGTGGGTATGGGAGAGGTATATGTGTGGTGTTTGTGGGGCCTGGTGTGCATGGTATGTGTGTCAAGAAATGAGAGGACACACCGAGGATCTCAAGCATTTCTTTTTCTTCAAATTCAGGAGCCTGTTGCTCCATCGCCTTCTAAACCAGATTGTGGTGGGCAGTGGTATGTTCTTGAATCGGCCTCTTTGTTGCGTGACATATATTCCTTTTGCCAGGGATAAGTCATTTTTGTCAAACTATAAATTGGGTCATTCATTAGTATGGAAATAAGGTTTTTGGGGACCAAGAACAGCTCATGTATAAATACTCTTTCACTTCAGCTCTGAACAAAGAAAGGATTGTGGCTCGAATGCAGTCTGAGTCACTGCTCGTGTATGCCGAAATGGTTGATGGTCTATCTGCACCAGACCCTGCTGCCAGTGCCCGTTGAGTTGAAGAGAAGGACATTCCCAGCTGGTGCTGATAGAGGCATGAAATGAACATACGTGCGGTCTGCGTGGATGGTTGGCAACAGCGCTAACTTCTTGCCCTCGTGTGCTTGGGCCTTCCTCGTCTGTACCTGAAGCAGGGACATGTGTTGGCAGGGCCAAGTGCCCCGGAATTGAAGCTGGGTTGAACTGACTCTGGACCCTGGACTGACATATAGAGGACTGTACCTATAACTCTTGATTTTGTTTGTATTTGGTAAACCTTTTCTTTGAAAGAACATTTAGGTTGCCCGGAGTTCTTTCAAATGGAAACTGATGTGCAATAATTTAGATCAACCAGTGTCCAGCCCAGTTTATCTTCTGTTGTGACTGAGAGTTTAGTGTGTAAACATAAGGCTTGCCCATATGACTAAGGGACTGTTCTTTCTGTTGGACAAAAGAAAATGTTCTTTCTGTTGATGAAAGTAAGCCACGTCCCCGGCCCGTCCGTGTCATCACCTGGCCAAGCAACTCTTCTTAGATTTGCTGCTCAAATAAAAGAAAATGTAATTACCCTTCCTTTCAGCTAAAAGTGCCTTGGTGCCTTGTGTCAATTAAGTAAGCGTTTGGCACCATGGATAAGGCGTTTCTCAAGCATATGCAGACATTGGTGGCTAGCAGTTTTGTGGTTTGCAATGATCTGAGAGGTATTCCATGAAAATACCATCCAAAATAGGTTTCTTCTTTTTTTTCTTGGCGTTCTGCTTGAATATGTAATTACCAATGCACACTTAACATATGACGGCAGGACACCCCGTTAACATGTTCAGACTTTGTTCAATGACTTCAAGAAATTAATCACCTGCAGAAAGAACGAAGATCTCAAATACGGTTTCTGTGATGGTCCAAGCTTCTCATTAATCTCTACAAGGATTTAGTAAAATGGGTAGAAAAGCAAAGACATTTGGTCATATTTCATACAGATTTTTACTAATAAGATAGGCTTACTTTCTTAGGCACCATGGAGGAAACATCAAATGGGAAAAGTCCAGGTCTTATAAAAAAGAGGAAAGAAAGGAGATAATATGAGAGTATCAAGCTCATCGGCGATACCTGTTTCAAGTGCTATAGTTAGCATGGTAAAGGGGTGTGTGTGTGTGTGTGTGTGTGTGTGGTCTAGAACCTCCATCAGATACCTGTTTCAAGTGCTATAGTTAGCATGGTAAAGGGGTGTGTGTGTGTGTGTGTGTGTGTGTGTGTGTGGTCTAGAACCTCCATCAGTTCCTAAATTGAAACTCTTTCCCATTAAGAGCTGTCTGTCTGCTTGGAAGTTGGCAGGGCTGGCCAGTGCTCTTCCCTAATATCTGTGAGTTCTCTCAGAACTCACATGTGCAGTGTATAGGGGAGGATTTTTTTTTTTTAAATAAGGGAGAATTTTGAGTGTTTTCTGAATTCTCTGTCCCTGGTGTTGCAGATAGTTTTGGCCCCAGCATGCCCTGTTCTGGATCAGAGCCACATTATCCAAAGCCAGTATTTTGAGGAGACTCGGCTACCTGTGTTGTTGACTAATTCTTATCTCCCCAGGTTAGTGTGGTTGGTCCCTGAGGAGGCAGGCACTTGAACTGAGTCATCTCACTATTTCCTTGGGGTGGAGGTAATGTGTGGAGAGCTAGGCCTCCTGGACACAAGGCACTAAGGGGCAATCACAGGTGAGTGAGGAGGACAGGAGCCGAGAGGGCTAACTGGGACACCGGCCCCACACCCAGAGTGGCCCCAGTCATCTGGATAATTAGAAAATAGAGCGGGTCAGTGAAGCGCCTATTATACATTTTCACTCCTAGAAGGAACATAGCAGAGTAGAGACAGACACAGTTTTATATTCTAGCCTCAGCATTTTCTCACTTGTATGACCTTAAGCAAGTCATTTTTCTCTGAGCTTCAGTTTTCTCTTATGCAAAATCAAGGTAATTTGTAATTACCATGGAATTCTCATGGAATTTTAGGTTGTAAGAATTGGAAAGTTTACATATGTTTGTGGGGCTTTTTTGAATTATTCAGTAAATGGTAATTATGTTAACATTGGCTCATCTGCCTGGGGCTGGCTTTAAGTTCATTGTATATGGAAGTGACTCCTTCTGGGAGCAGAAGGAATTATTGACTTACTGTTACTGTCCCATACTACTCTATTATTCTCACAAGATTTATATCTTGCTATCCTTCTAGTTTATGGAGCTACTCTCAAAGCCTTCCCTGCTGTCTTTATTCATGCATCATCCTGCAGTTGAGACTTATGCTGTCTGAATCCTACCACTTACTTGTGTTTTTGACCTTATAATTTTTGTTAGCTCATAGGATTCTTCTTTTCATGTATTGGCAGAAACACTTATTCCTCAAAGCCCTTTATTTCTATTTGCTGGAAAATTATTACATAAATATGTGGTATCTGTTACATTAATGGCGCAATGTAGAGTTGTACAGTATACAACGTGCACAACTGTACACGGCAGTCCACTATTTCAACAGTATTCATCCCTACTTCATTTCGCTACCCTAGAATTAGTACTCCACCTCCAACACATTACACTCCAGTATCTTACTCAGAGAATGCAACCTCCTATTTTTATCTTTCTTTTTATCAGTCTCAGTACAACTGCTCATACCCATGATACTTTGGTGTTCCTCCTCCTCTCCCCACGTCTTGTATTAATATTCTAGTAACTGAGTTCTGTGTCCTGGGTCTCACGAGGCTGAAATGAGGTGTTGGTTGGGAGAGGGCCTTCTCTGGGTATTCTGGGCAAGAATCTGTGTTCTCATTCATTTTAGATCATTGCTTGAATTCTCTCCCTTGCACCTGTCAGACTAAGGTCTCATTTCCTTGTCTGCTGCCAGCCAGGGACTGTCCTCACCTCTATAGCCTTCCTCCATTCCTCAGCTTGTGACCTTCTTCATCTTCAAAATTGGTCACAACCCTCCCTCCCTACCCCCCCATGATCCAATCTCTCTGAGCTTCCTTTCTGTCATCAGGTTGACCAAAGTCTGTATTTAAAGGGCATGTGTGAGGAGATTATTCACACCCACGTAACTCCCTTTGATCAAGTGAGGTCATGGGACTAGCAGGCAACCTTGGGAGTACCACCAGGGCTTGAAGTCACGGGTCCAAAATCTGGCCTGTGACATCTCTAATCCCTCCTATTACATAACTGAATTTCACAACCGGCCCTAACCCCATCATTTCTCACTTCTACAAGCATTATGACATCATTATTTATTTTCTTGCCCCATTTTCTTCTTTGAACCCATCCTGGTTACTTAACCATGGGTTATTACAACCTTGGTCATTCCTACTTCTGGGTTGCTAAGGGAAGTGGGAGAGCTTGGTAATATACAGTTAGGGTTTTTCACTTGTGTGACTTGCTTCCTGGAATATTTTAGGAGCACCCTCCAGCCCCTTTCTCTCACTGCTGCTCGGGGGATTTTTGTTTGGGGGAGGGTGGGGGGTACAGCACGATTCTGATCGGGTCGGGCTGTATTGAAAATTATGTAATGGCTTCCCATTGTTTTCAGGACCAAGTTTCAGCTGCTTAATCTGGCATCGAAAGACCTTCTTGAGGTGACCTCTAGGGTTACCCCTCACAACCCCCACACAGGAAACTCACCTCAAACTCTATGAAATGAGTAATTGGATAGTTCCTCACTCATGCCATAGTTTCACATGCTTCTCTGTCTTATGCATGGCTTGTTCATTTATCAGAGCCCACCTGTGATTTTTCTTGTCTGGTGCTAGTCCTTCAAGGCATAGTTCAAATAACTCCTTTTCCTTTTCTTCTTTCTTTCTTTTTTTTTTTTAAAGATTTTTATTTATTTGAGAAAGAGAGCATGAGAGGGGACTGGGCAGAGGGAGAGGGAGAAGCAGACTCCCCACTGAGCAGGAAGCCTGATATGGGACTCGATCCCAGGACCCTGAGATCATGACCTGAGACCAAGGT
Organism: Enhydra lutris kenyoni; assembly: GCF_002288905.1. Lineage (NCBI taxonomy): Eukaryota > Metazoa > Chordata > Mammalia > Carnivora > Mustelidae > Enhydra > Enhydra lutris. The sequence goes on along the minus strand of NW_019154137.1, from coordinate 1,235,832 downwards.
AGCTGCTTAACCGGCTGAGCCACCCAGCTTCCCCATTCAAATATCTCCTTATGAAGACTTGTCTGTACTGTCCAATTTTTGGCCTTGGGCAAGATTATTCGTCCTTCCACTGAAAACTCCTTCATTAAATCACTTTGGTTTTAGGACTGGGAGCGCTCTCAGGAAGGGGCCTCAGACTTCTCCAGCTTGCTTCACTTTCTCCTGATTCACCCAAGGAGGTTAGCACATAAAGGCACTCTCAGGGTGTGTTTGAATAATTGGATTTATTCTTTAAAAAAAAAAAAAAGATTATTTATTTATTTTTTTTACAGGCAGGGAGGCAAGCGGGGGGGGGGCGGGGGGGGAGCAGACTCCCTGCTGAGCAGAGAGCCAGATGTGGGGCTTGATCCCAGGACCTTGAGATCATAACCTGAGCCGAAGGCAGAGGCTCAACCCATTGAACCACCCAGGCATCCCGAATTTATTCTTTTTTTAAGAGATTCTTTTTTTTTTAGTTTATTCATTTGAGATAGAGAAATAGAGAGAGCATGAACAGGGGGACAGGCAGAGGGAGAGGGAGAAGCAGACTCCCCACCTAGCCGGGAGCCCAACGTGGGCCTTGATGCCAGGGTCCAAAGATCTCGACCTGAGCTGAAAGCAGTTGGCCAACCATCGGAGCCACCCAGGCACCCCTGAATAATTAGACTTATTCTAAATGAGAAGATATAGTCAAAGTTTGGGGAGACTATTACGGTTGACCCTTGAATAACACGAGTGTTATGGGTATCAATTCTGCACATGGTGGAAAATTCAAATATAACTTTTGGCTCCCCCGAAACTTAACTACTAATAGTCTACTGTTGCCTGGAGACCTTACCTCTAACATAAACCGATCCATTAACATGTTTTGTGTGTTACATGTATTTTACACTCTGTTCCTACAATAAAGGGAAGAAAAGAACCTGATTTTGAAATAACAAGGAAAGCTCATTTACTGTACTGTAGTATATTTATTAAAAAAAATCCACATAGAAATGGACCCATACAGTTCAATCCCACGTTCAACGGTGAGCTGTACTCAGCTAAACTCCAGTTTCAGAACCTACTTCGCTTCAAGATCTCATTCTAATTAAGAACTGATGCAATTGTGAATTTTTGCCCTATGGAGTTCAAGGTTTTCTCCATGATTGTATTCAACCTCTTTTCTCTTCCTAGAGTGAGTTGTGTGTTTATACGAGATGGAAACAGAGGGAAAAAGCCTGCTGTACTTCTTCGGTCTTTAGTCCTAGTTGAACATTTAACTAGGTAATCACCTGCCATCTGGTGATTCTAGTTGTACTGAGGACAGAGATGGAATGCCTTCCGTGGGAAGAGTCCATACAAATCTGTTTTTGATTCTCTTTGGCTTTTTTGCTTATGCTATTCCTGCCTCCTAATAGATTTGTTTCTCTAGTTAGGGTTTTCCAATTTTCTTTAGCATGCCATGATTATATGTTTTTGTCCCATATCTAAAAAGTGAATGTATAAAGTAGTTGAGGTTGAATCATTTCTGTTCATGCTAGGCGTAACAATAAATCCTTGCCTTGAAGGGTAGTGTCTAGTATTAATAGAAACCATGGAGCAAACTGAACTGAAAACTTTATATGGGAAATCCCGGGGAATTTTACCACCATCAAATCAGTATATTAACTGTGGTTATTGGGATCCTATACTTTTCTTAATGTACTTTGATTAAAAAGTGTCCAAGCCCCCAATCTAAGACCTTTAACTTGTTTATTTCACTTATACTAAATGCTTTTGTATCCTGAATACGGCCCTCTATTTAACAGGCATATGGATCTGACTTGAGTCATATTCTAAGGCTAAAAAGACATTTGAGCAGCCTCTGCTTGTGGAGAAATGAATGTAGTTTTAGTAGATAAAAATGAAAGTCTGTCTCAAGTCTCAAGTTACATAGCTAACTCAATTATTCCCATTTTTGAAAAGAACGAGGGGCTTTCTCTTGCTCCGTTAATTCCCCACGTTGTTCTTAATTTAGCCTGCTTTTCTTCCTGTGGATTAATTTCTTCTTTGTATAGATGCACAAGAAGCTTCTACTGTTCTGTTCTCAGTGGTCTCTGGTGAGTACAGGTGCTCCTGCAACTTTTAATAGCCCACAGTCTGTCTGTACCGAACTCCTTATAAGCTAGCACTTCTGGAAGGCTGTACCTCGAGCTGGGAAATAGGCCGTCGACATTATGAAGGGGACGTTATTAGATAACCAAGGTTATGAACAATTCCTCGTGGAAAGTCAAGGACTGCTTCCCAGTACTATTTGGACTGCCGGTCAGACAATGAATTTAGATAAGCCTCTGGCAGAAGATCGTGCATTCTTTAGGAAAAGTTTTCTAACAGTCCAAAAGAGATTAGAAGGATAGAATGAATTTAGAAAATTGAGTCCTTTTTGCTATTTCATTACCTTATATTAAAACCCGACTGAGAAGTCTGAGAGAGAACCTAGAAATTAGTTGCCTGACCCGATTCCAGACATTCTGTGAAGAGTGGAACTATTTGAATGAGACAAAATGCCACTTTCTTTCCAAAACCAGTGATGTTTTTCCCTCCTACCTGGGTGGACCCTGTGGGTGGCAGTGGAGGGGATTAGCTAGCTGGTCATCTGCTTGTTCTGACGCTAACCCGTGAAGCAGCTGAGCCCCTGGGAGGTGCTGTGAATTGGCCAACATCCTAGAGCTACTTAGTGGCCGAACAGGGACTACGCTTCTATTGTCTACCCTCGTGTACTTTTTAGTGTCCTTCCCTCATTGTGTTTGTTGTCCAACTCCAAACATGGCAACGAGAGTACAACTGTCCCCATGGAATGAAAAGTTAGTTCCTTTCAAAAAATCATCAGTAATTTTCCATTCTACTTGGGTGTACCCCATCTGTAAGCACTGAGGGGATTAGGCAGGAAAACGCTTGGTTCTTAATACAGGCTTGCTACTTTTCAAAAGGAGTGATTCCAGAAATGCTTTTTACATGCTTAGTAGAGTGTGCTGCTCTGGTATGGGAGAGAAACCTCTTTTGTACTGTACGGGAGCTCTTTTGTTGCTTTACACTATAGACCTTTTTAATGGAAGGAAGGAGGAGGGAGACTATTATGCTGTTTTGCATTTACGATTCAGAATTATGTCCTTGGTGGTGCTGAAAGAAATTTCATGATGGGATATTAGTGAGTGTTTGGCCTATTCAGGCAATTATTTATCAGTCTATTTCAAGCTTTTCCCTGTTAAAAAAACAAAAACAAAAATAAAAACTGATCGAATAAAAACTAAAACTGTGTACAGTGAGTTTGATGAAATCTTGTAAGTACTTTTGGTTGCTAGGGCAACATTCCTTTTGTTTCTGGTTAATGTGACTTCTCTCTCTGCAGCTTGACTCCTTGCGAGTATTTATTTTTAAAAAAGAACCCAAATTCAGGCTTATGGCAAAAGAATAAGACACCTCATGCCAACTTATTTTTCTTCAGTAAAACTTAGAATATGAAAAGACATTGTGTTCATTTGCACAGATAATATGAGGCAAAATGTTTCGACTTGAGTCGTCCAAGTTTGAGCAATGTTATTGTGCTTTCTGGTATCTCAGTTCCCTTCAGCTGCCTTCTGGAAGCCTCTTATGATCTATGTCCTCAGGACCCCACACCAGCTTCGCAGTAAGAAGGCATTTCAGTACCACCTCTATTCTCCACCCGAATCATAAGTTAGTCATCCCGCGCCCATTCGCTCAGACGCTGCCCACTATTTTCCAAAGGGACACCTGGTTGAAATGGTTGGTTTTAACAGATGTTGATTTGTTTGCATTTTCCGTTCTTCCTCATTACGTACACATTTGTTTTACTATAGCACTGTGTTATCCTTGTGGGTTTTTTTTTTTAAACTCTGCCCTATTATTAGTTCAGGTCAAATAACTCATTCTTTGTCATGGAGACATTTCCTGGGTCATGTAGGATATTTATCAACACCCCCCTCTTCTGACCAAATGCTAGCAGCAGTCCAGAAGTTGAGAGAATGGAAAATCCTTCATCAAATTGCTGTGGGTCACCTGGGCATCCAAATAGCCCCCAGTTAAGAAGCATTGTTTTATCCTTAGGGAACCCATCTATTTTGGCAATTTCATTAGCTGTAGTTTGGGCACTGAGAAGATGAGTAAGCGAGGACTTGAATATAGTTACATATTTTTTAAAAGATTTTATTTATTTATTTGAGGGAGAGAGAGAGCATGAGAGTAGAGAGGTCAGCAGGAGAAGCAGACTCCCCGCCGAACAAGGAGCCCGATGTGGGACTCGATCCTGGGACTCCAGGATCATAACCCTAGCCGAAGACAGTTGCTTAACCAACTGAACCACCCAGGCGCCCTATAGTTACATATTTTATTTATTTAAAAATTTTATTTATTTATCTGATAGAGCACAAGCAGGGGGAAGGGCAGAGGGAGAGCGAGAAGCAGGTTCCCTACCTGAGCAGGGAGCCCAACGTGGGGCTCGATCCCAGCAGCCTGGGATCATGACCTAAGCTGAAGGCAGACGCTTAACCCACTGAGCCACCCAGGTGCCTCTAGTTACATATTTTCAAGATAGTATACTTTATAGCTGTGTGGCCTTGGGCAAGTTACCCGATGTCTTTGTGCCTCCATTTCATTAGCCATAAAACAGAAAATAGTCGTGATAAGCTGATAGAATAGTGAGAAGTGAATGTGATAATGTAGGTAAAGTGTCTTGCAGAGAAACTGGCATATATTGCTATTATTATTGCCTTATAAGTGTTGCAAATACTCTTTCATGGGAAGATTATCTAATGAGAGATCGTAGCTTAGAAATGCAGAATGCTAGGGGCTCCTGGGTGGCTCAGTGGGTTAAAGCCTCTGCCTTTGGCTCAGGTCATGATCCCAGGGTCCTGGGATCGAGCTCCACATCGGGCTCTCTGCTCGGTGGGGAGCCTGTTTCCCCCCCCCTTCCTGCCTCTGCCTACTTGTGATCTCTTTCTCTGTCAAATAAATAAAAAATACAAAAAAAAAAATCATAAGCTGGGGGTGCCTGGGTGGCTCAGTGGGTTAAAGCCTCTGCCTTCGGCTCAGGTCATGGTCCCGGGGTCCTGGGATCTGAGCCCCTCATCAGGCTCTCTGCTCAGCAGGGAGCCTGCTTCCCCCCCCTCTCTCTCTGCCTGCTTCTCTGCCTACTTGTGATCTCTCTCTGTCAAATGGATAGATAGAATCTTTAAAAAAGAAAATTTCTAGAAGCTCAGTGCAGAAAACTCTGAAAGCAAAATACTCCAAGGTGGACCTAGTCACAGGATGTCCCCTCGGTACTGTGAGATTTCCTTTTAGAAACCCCACCAGATTACCATAGTAAATGTTTTATGAAAATCCCCTAATGCTTCTGGGAGATGCAGGAGGAAAGAAACCATTTTAAGGATTTATTTATTTGAAAGAGAGTGAGCAGGTGAGAGAGAGTGAGCTGGGGGAGGGAAAGAAAGGGAAGGAGAGTGAGGATCTTCGAGCAGACTCCTTGCTGAGTGCAGAGCCTGGAAGCAGGGCTTGATCTTAGGACCCTGAGATCATGACCTAAACCCCAAAGCAAGAGTCAGCTGTTTAACTGACTGAGCCAGCCAGGTGCCCCAAAAGGAACTATTTTATTTTGTCTATTTATTTATTAAAGATTTTATATATTTGAGAAAGAATACGAGCATGAATATGGGCAGAGGGAAGGGAATTAGGGACAAGCCGACTCCCCACGGAGAGGGCAGCCTGTCCGGAGGCAAGGCCCGATCCCATGACCCTGGGATCATGACCTGAGCCGAAGGCAGATGCTTAACCGACTGAGCCATCCAGGCCCCCCCCCCCCCCCATAGGAACCATTTTAAAATGCACTGGAACATTCTGATTCTAACAAGGCCTGCCATCATGGGAGACTAGTTAACCAGAGCCTAACCTACTAGAATATTATCAGAGGTTACATAAACAGGGGAAGACAAATACTCAGCTGTAGCCCATTTTAGCCATCCTGTTCCACATAAGAAGGGGCAAAAATACTAAGAAATACTTGTGAAATTCACAGTCCAGGGGCACAGGCTCATTAGGAGACTAAGACCTAATCATAGGACTACAGAACATTCCCTCACCCCACACCTCCGTACCACATTACTAACGGCCTGTTTACCATAGTTCCTTTATCCTGTCCCGTTATCGGAAAAAAATCACAAGGCATTCCAAAATATAAAGTACAGAATTTGATGGGGCACCTGGGCTGTTCCGTGGCTTAAGTGTCTAAAACTTGATTTCAGCTCAGTTCTTGATCTCAGGATAGTGAGTTTAAGCTCTGCATTGGGCTCCATGCTTGGCATGGAGCCTACTTAGGGGGGAAAAAAAACAAGGAGAAAAAAGACGACAACGACAACGACATGGCAGTTGTGTTGGAATTACCAGACTGGGAATTTAGAACAGCTATAAAGAATATGCTATGTGCGCTATTGGATCAAGTAGATTCCATGGAAGAATGCAGGGGCAATGTAAGCATAGAGATGGAAATCCTAAGAAAGAATCAGAAAGGTAGGCTCAAGATCAAAAACACCATAGCAAACACGAAGAATTCCTTTGGTGAGTTTATGAGTAAACTGAAGGCAGAGCTAAGGAAGGACTGTCTCAGTGGTAGAGGATATATCAATAGAATCTCCCCCAACTCAAATGCCTGAAATCCAGACCGCAGATAACACCAAGTGATGTTGAGAGTATGGAATGAGAGGAGCTCCTGCGTTGCTGGTACGAATACGACGTGGCAGAGCCACTTGAGAAGAGAGTGGCGGTTTCTTAAAAAAGTAGATGTACTGGTAGTACTGGATCCAGTGGTCATACCCCTTTGTATTTAACCAAAAGGGTTGAAAACGTGGCCACACAAAAACCCACACAGAGACATTTATAGCAGATTCATTGATAATGGCAGAAACCTGGAAGCAACCAAGATGTCCTTCGGTAGGCGAATGGAGAAAAAACCAAACAACTGAGTATCATTTAGCCCTAAAGCAAAGTAAGCTATTAAGCCACGAAGTGATACTGAGGGAAGTTCTATGCATATTATTAAGTGAAAGAAGCCATTCTGAGAAGGCTGCTTAGCGTATGATTCCTATAATATGACAGTCTGGTAAAGGCACAACTATGGAGAAAATAAAAAGAAGGAATGGGGGTTAGGGTTTGGGGTCAAGGAATAGGTGGAACACGAGATTTTTCCAGCAATGAAAATACTCTGTATGATATAATAATGAGTACATGCCACTGTCCATTTGTCCAAACCCACTGAACATGTAACACCAAAAATGAACCCTTAGGTAACATATAAACTTGTGGTTGTGTGTCAATGTGGGTTCGTCCTTGGTAACGCATGCCCCATACTGGTCAGCAATAGTCATAATGGGAGGCACTTCCAGTGTGTGGGCTACAGGTACATACTGGAAATCTCTGGAACTTTCTCTCAACTTTATTGTAGACTTAACAGTGTTCTCACCTGGGGCACCTGGGTGGCTCAGTGGGTTAAAGCCTCTGCCTTCGACTTGGGCCATGATTCCAGAGTTCTGGGATCAAGCCCCACATCGGGCTCTCTTCTCAGCAGGGAGCCTGCTACCTCCTCTCTCTCTCTCTGCCTGCCTCTCTGCCTACTTGTGATCTGTATCTATCAAATAAATAAATAAAATCTTTTTTTTTTAAAGTGCTCTCACCAATTATCTATGTAAAATGGTGCTGCATTATATGTTTGTTGCTTTGAACCTAAAAAAGGTCTAAGTGGTGTTTTCACAGGAATCTGTTCTGTGACTTCATCTACCAAATCTACCTAATCTATTGAGCACATTCTCCTGGTGCCCCAGGACCTAGAAGAAGGCCTGACATATGGTTCCATGCCTTTAAGCTTGCCCTCTAGATGAGGAGCTAGGATGTGTGCAGAAAATGACCACATTAGGGAATGCTGTGTTTCGTGAGACGGAGACCTATGTACCGTTAGAATTCAGGGGGTGGGGAGAATCACTGGTGTCGGGCTGATGGGGAAAGCATTTTAGAGCACTTAGCTTTCTGAAAACTGAACTTTGAAACCTGAAAAGGGTTAACTTTTTTACTTAAAAAATACATTCAGAAATGAATAGCATAGTCTTGTATCCTTACATAACTGCCTGTACATATATGTAATGTTATGTATATATATTATTTTTATAGATTTACTCATACATGTTTTATAACTTCATTTAAAGAATATCACCAATATATTTTCATATGAATAAATACGTATAAAACTTTTAAATAGCTGTATGGAAATCCCTCGTTATTGGCTGTATGATCATTTATTGAATTATTCCTTTATTGGTGGATATTTTCGATTTTGAGGGGAGTTTATTACTGTTATAGCCAGTTCTCCTTGAAAAGCTTGTGCTTTTCTTTTTGTATGTCTGTGTGGGTTTTTCTGTAGGAAAGAATTCTTTGGAATGTAATTTCCAGGTACAAAAGTATGTGCAGTTTTACTTTTGTTTGGTAGTGTTAAATTTATCTGCAAATAGCTTATAACCATTTCTGTTACCAGCAACCATTTATGGAAGTTACTTTTATGTATGCCCTTCCCAGCACATGGTGTTCAAAGTTTTACTTTTTGCCAGTCTTATGTCAAAAATATAATATCTTATTGTCTTAATTTGTATTTATCTAGGAAATAGTATCTTATATGTTGGTTGGCCATTTTATTTGTTTTTCAGTGAACTTTCCCTTCTGCTTACTATTTTTTTTTAAAGATTTTATTTTTCAGCCATCTTGAACCGAACATGGGGCTTGAGCTCACAACTCCGAGATTTTGTCACATGTCCACAGATGGAGCCAGCCAGGCGCCCCCTCCTGCTTTCCACTTCTTATTCTGTTGTTGATTTTATGAACTCTTTGTATATTACAGAGATTCCATTCTTTGTGTTAACATACATTTTCTAGTTTGTTTTTGATCTGATTCTGGTATTTTTCACCATATAGATATTTTAAACTTATATATAGTTGATCTTTCAATGCTCTATTGACTGTTTCTCTCTTTGGGTCAGGTCTTTGAGTGGAATGTTCTTATCAAGTAGTTATGAGTTCAGAGCTGTCTGCTGGGGCTTTAATATGAGGCCGAGGACTTTTATCATACTGTTGGTGAGTAGCCACTGGGGGAAGAGAGAAATTGTAGGGTTCAAGTAGATAGCTTTGGCAACAGGGGAGGTGTGTGTGGATGATAGGAGGGAAGAAGTGTGATCAGATTGGAGGCTGATGCATTACTATTCAAACACTTTGGGACCAAAGGCTCAACTAGAGGAGTTTTGGTGGGCTTGGCAAGGCTTTAAAAGATATTCCAGAGGAAAAATTGACAGAGTTTGCTGACTTGTCTGGGTGATAGTAGAGTTACTGATTATGTTGAACTTGAAGGTTTCCGATTCCATTAAATGACAGGAGAGCGATATCTTGATTTGAAATACAAGTGCATTTTCTTTCTGGCTTCATTCAGTTCACCAATTACTATGAGCTGTTATATGCCAACACCTGTGCTTATAGATGGAGATAGGAAGATATACATGGATTCTGGCCTCAAGGAATTCACAGTCTAGCAGAGAAGGCAGAGAGATGTGTAAGCCAAACATTACACTACAACGTGCCAAGTGCAGCAAAAGAAATTTGCACAAGAGGCGGAAATGATACAGAGGAGGAAGGAGAGATTGCCTGGGGAAGTCAGGTAGAATATTGCAGAGGGATGGTGGGTATTAGCAAGCTTTTACAGGATAAATAGGAGTTGGCCACATGAAAAGAGAGGAAAAAATATTTCAAGAAGTATTTTTTTAAAGATTTTATTTATTTGACAAACAGAGATCACAAGTAGGCAGAGAGGCAGGCAGAGAGAGAGGAAGGGAAGCAGGCTCCCTGCTGAGCAGACAGCCCGATGTGGGTCTTGATCCCAGGACCCTGGAATCATGACCTGAGCCGAAGGCAGAGGCTTTAACCCACTGAGCCACCCAGGTGCCAATCAAGAAGTATTTTTTAAAGAAGATTTTTACATTTATTTGAGGGAGAGAGGGAGAAAGAGAGAGGGCACAGCGCGCAGGAGTGCAGTGGGGGGTGGGGGGTGAAGGCCGGCCTCCCGTTGAGCAGGGAGCCCAAGGACCATGGCTTCATCACAGGACCCTGAGATTATGACCTGAGCTGAAGGCAGATAGATAACTGACTGAACCGCCCAGGTGCCCCTTCAAGAAGTATTAATAGCATTACTAAGGCATGGACGACTGGAGCACAGTAGGTATGTTTAAGGAGACTTCTGTGTATTAATAGCTGAATATCACAACTTTAAACCAAAAGGAGGAATAATAGGAGATCTGGCTTCAGGGACAAAGCAAGGCCAGGTGATAGAGGGCTCTGTGAGCCCTGCCAAGAAGCTCGGAGGTTCAAACTTTGGAAGGGTTTCAAACAGAGGAACTGATTAGGTTCTCACTTGAGCCGGCTAATCCTCCTTGAAGGCTGATGAGACCAAGGTCAGTGAGAAACATTGTAAGGCAATTGCGTGACAGGATGAAGGCCTGACTTTGGGCAGGAGAAGAGAGTAGAGTCCATTTGGAAAAGATTCAGAAAAATCTAAACTGTATGTAATTTATAGAAGATGTGAATTTCGACTAATTGTCTTTTCCTGAGGCAGGTTTTAATAGGTTTGCTAATGCAGTTTCCACTGGGATTCCTAATGGAATGGATGTGCAGAACTGGCGGGACAGGAGTGAAGAGCCTTTGGTTGTTAATCTTGAGCTTAATTTAGCGATTCTCAACTTGTTTGCTGCCTCCGCCCAGTGAAATTGACATCCATCAGGAGCATCACTCATTACCCTGCAGGGATTTTTAGTCTTGGAGAAGTGGGATTGGTATGAGGGAAGTTCCAGAATCTCCCAAGGAGCTCGTGCAGTCTGAAAAAGCCGCTGGGAATTTTATGTACCCGGTCCTCCATGATTCCTCCAGACGCACATACGTTTGAGAAATACCGGCATTTTTTCCAGCATCGGTGGGAGGACCCACACACACTGCTGGCAGATGAATTCACATTCAGAGAGAGTGCATGTGGGCTTTTTTACTAAATCGGCCCCTAGTTCCAGATTAATAGGAAGCAGCCTCATTATATTCTAGCTGTCTTCTCTGTGATGCTGTGATTTTTAATGCATTTCTGATAAATATAAACCAGCTCACTGGGAGAATGATACCCCATGGGGAGCACGTTAAGGGGAAAAGCATGGGATAAATTCCCAATCTAGATAGAAGGGAATATGAGATGACTAGTTACTTTAGTACTAGTGATTTTTTTTTTTTTTACTAGTGATTTTTGAACTGAATGCTGTTGTCAGGCTTCCAGAAGGTGATGAATGAGAGAGAGAGCAGGCACAGTACCCAGAAGTGACTTGAGGGTGCCTCAAATACGGCCTTCTAGACAACCTATGTGGGCTCAGAGAATGACCTGGTCTTCAAGTCACTTCTGGGCAGGTTCAGAGTTGACTCAGCTAAATGGGGATTTTCTTTCAGGTCCTTCTGCCTCCTCCTTCTGTCATTGGTTTCATAACTCATCCGTCTAGATCTTTCTATTCCATCTCGTGCCCCACATAGCCTCTGTCCTTCAATCGTGAGGGGCTTTCAGCAGAAATGTGTGCACACCGCCTGCTGTTGGAATTATTGGCCGAACTTGAGGTTGTGTCCTCCCTGTGGATGCGTAAATAACAGATACTAGGGGGAGTATTTGAGTTTTAATACTGCCTTCAGGTCGGAGATGAAGGTCACTTGGCACAAGAGCCCTGGTCTCCATCCTCACGGGGGTTGCGGTGTACCAGGGGAATTGGACAATGAACAAGCGATTATACTCATGATGATTCTTCCAGAAGGGGCAGCGTGCATAGTGACTTTTGAGTGACAGCATGTTTAGGTAGGAGCAAAAAGGACAGATGGTTTGGGGTTTTTTTGTTGCAGGTTTTTTTCCCTCTGATATCGCTTCTAACATTCTCAGGGTATTTATTTATGGTCGTTCTCTCTATCAGGCTGAGTCTCTTAGGAAACTGTGTCCCTGGCACTGCATGGGAGACTGGCTTTCTGTTCCCTGCTTGGGTTTTTTCATTGAACTCCTCCCTTGCCTAGTGTTGGAGACTCCACCGACTCGGGGAGGTAAAACAATATACATAAAATAGGGGCCCCATTCACTAAGAGCAAGTTATATATTTTTTTATTTTATTTTTTTAAAGGCTTTATTTATTTGACAGAGAGAGATCACAAGCAGGCAGAGAGGTAGGCAGAGAGAGAGGAAGGGAAACAGGCTCCCTGCTGAGCAGAGAGCCCGATGCGGGGCTCGATCCCCGGACCCTGGGATCATGACCTGAGCCGAAGGCAGAGGCTTAAACCACTGAGCCACCCAGGTGCCCCCAAGTTATATTTTTAATGTAGTAATTCATCACAGATTCTTAGCCATTAAGGGAGAAACTCACATCAAAGACAAGTAAACATAGTTGTGCCTCAAACCGACTACAGTTCTGCAGGACCAGTCCTTCTGTAGGAAGAGGTTGTTGTCCCTGTATCCTGTCACTTTTGCGGGGGGTTTGAGCCATTTTATTTCACACGTTCCATAGAGGCTTGGCACATGACCTTTCTTGCGTCTTGTAGTGAAGGGTCTGTTACGTACCTTCGTCTTTGCTCACTTCAGGAACTGTGCTCGAAAAACTCACATTCACCAGGAACTGATTGGGCAGAAGCCCCAGCAACTCAGGAGGTTATGTCCCTGAAATTGAGGGTCATTTTGAGTTCCGTTTCCCAGTCATCTTGTGAAAAAGCGTCAAGCCAACTTTTTAAATGTTAATTTTTTTCTTTGATTATCAATTCTGGCCTCAGAGTTTTGTTTTGGTTTGGTTTGGTTTTCGTTTTGGTTCGGTTTTGATTTTGGTATTCATAAACTGCCACAAGGTCACGATCCTTCCTGGCAATGCCCAAATCAATTAATCTCATTGATTTCCTTGATTCATTACTGTTCTCATGTGGATGCTTACGTTTCGTCAGTGCTTACATTCAGCGTTGCTTTGCATATCTGAGACTACCCTTTCCCACTTCAGAGATCTTCTAGCACAATATTTAGCTTAAAGTGTGTTTTTGTGGCTGAATCACATACAAGCTCTCTTCCTGGTAATTCACGGGTGTTTGAGCATGGATAGCTGGAGAGTCTCACGGTTTGGGTGGCCCTGTGTTCTTGCTTCCTGTGTTTGCTGCTGTTCTGCAGACTGGACTGGGACAGTCGGAAATTGGAAGTGGTGATGCCAGTCACTGCAGCTACCAACTGGCTCTTTGAGGGAGAACAGAAGAAATTATCTTGCACCATCATAACCTAGTGAGACCAGGCTTCCTCGGCACGGGAGTACGATCGGAACGATCAGAGTGGCAACCCGAAATAGGGTTGTGGTTCTGGGTTTTAGTGATTGCCAGAAGGCTAATGTGAGCCAAGACTTGGAAACCAGGAAGTCGTGGCAAGGAGGGCTCTAGCTAGATTTATCCGTGATCAGGAGTAAACTCGAAGTCTGGAATCCAGGCATACGGGCAGTGGGCAGGGAAGAAATGATATCTCTGAAGTAATGGCAGTTAGGAGTCCACAATTCTCCCCACTTTTTCAGACCATGGACCAGGTATAGAGGCACAGGGGTAAGTTGCTCCCCTTAGTCAGGGATTGCTTCACTTCGGCATTTCGGAGTGAGGCAATGGGGTGTCGTCCTTTATCCATGGGGATGAATAAGGAAGGAGCTTAAAATGGAACTTATCTGCCTAGGAGAGCTGAGACCCATAAAGAATCCTAAGTCCAGGGAAAATGGGTTAAATGATGATCCTGATAAGGACAGTAATGGTAGCTGTATATATTGATTAGGTCTCTAAGAAATGCTGACCTTCTTCATCTCATTTCCTCCTTATAACAACTTGTGTGTAGGTACTAGTCATACACCTATCTTTACAAATAGGAAAACCCAGGCTCAGGATACCTTATTGATTTTTCCCAAGATCATTAAACCAATAAACTGCAAAGACAAGTCGCATATCCCGCCTCTCTTTGGTTGTAACTCTACAGGCTGACATGTCCCCCAGAGTAAGCAGGGATGATCCCCATGAAGAAAGGACTAGGGTGAACACGATGAAGTGACTGACTAACTCATATTTTTTGAAGATTTTATTTATGTATTTGAGAGGGAGAGAGAGTGTGTAAGAGGAGGAGGAGCAAAAGGGGAGGGGCAGAGGGAGAGGGGGAAGCAGACTCCTCACCGAGCAGGGAGCCTGACGTGGGGCTCGATCCCGGGAATCCGGGATCATTACCCAAGCCGAAGGCAGATGCTTAACCGACTGAGCCACCCTGGCACTCCTTAACTCATACTTCCGACTCTCCTTTTTGCTCTCTTCCTTTGATGCCTGCCTGATAAGAAGTCTTTCAGTTGATTCTGCCGATCAGAATGGGTACCTCCTGGGGGACCTGCTCCAGCCTCGTCCTACCCTGTGCTGAATGAGATTGTCTTTGTCACATGTTCCCTTTCAAATGAAAAGGGTTCCGAATGGTAATATTTAACTTCCCTAGGTTATACCTAACTCTGTAGTGTGATTGCTTGATGTAATTCATTCTTCTGTGATCGTACCATTATTTTTGGACTCTTTGTCCTTGGCTGATTACAGGCCTGATTAAAAACAATACCGCAGGGAGGTTACTTCCTAAGGCCCATTTCTTTCCTGTTTTAGACAGAATCTCTGTTACCTGCATTTCAAAGAAGACTTCCTTGTCCAGTTGTTGGTTTTTAGGTAGCCTATGTCCAGTTTTGATACTATTGGCATTTTATGGTAAGAGAGTGGCTCACCCAGTCCTGACCAGTTTGGACTAATGGTGTCTCCAAATCCACTCCAGTGTCACAGATCTTGCAAGATCATTAATTTCCTGACCTTTATCTTCTGTCCTACTTGGAGGGAGCCTTACAGCTCTGTCTCCAACCTTCCGTGGAACATATCCTTCCCAGCCCTAGTTCCTCATTTTCTCAGACTGTGAAGAGGGGATCATCATTCTTGTGCCTTCTTCGCCCCCCAGGGATAGCAGGGGGATGGATGTGTTTTGCTCCTGGAGTCCTTTGGACCCTTGGGGAAAATGACACTCTTATTAATTCAAGGCAGTAGCATTGAGAAAAGATGACTGTCAGGAACGCATATAAATTATTTAGAGTTTGATCATCTCAGTTTATGTTTACCTAGGTTTTTTTTTTTTTTTTTATAGTGTTTGGAGAGATTTCAGAGGCTGCAGTGGATCTCTCCAAAGCCATTAAGGGACTTTTCAGGCCTATGCTGATAATAATTTTAGTAAAATATGGGACCGCTTCGTGAGTGGGATCATTAAAATAATTGATCATTGCAGTGTATTGCTTAAGAAAAGTAATCTCTAAGGAGACACCGACTACCTCTCAGGCTTTAAAAAGAAAAAAACCAATAACATAAGATCAGTGATTGCAAGGCACAGGTGACTTTAGGGAGAAGTCGCTAGGGCAAATAGTGTCTTAAGTCTGACTGGAGGAGCATATCATGCCTGTTTCCTTTCTTTTATTCACAGTAGACACAGGGCTCTTGGAGGCTGCAAGTGGGGTCTACGGGGACCACCATGGGCAATCTGTGTGCCCCCCAAAGTAGCAGCCAAGTCCCTGAAGCTGGATCTCCAGAGATCTGGGGCCAAATCTTATGGGAGCTCGCCAGAGGGAAAATTCCTTAGCCTGGCCTCAGGATACAAAAGTCCAGTCTTCCTTTTTTTTTTTTTTTGTTTTAAGACTTCTAAAAATTTATTTATTTGATAGAGGGAGAGCACAAGCAGGGGAGTGGGAGAGGGAGAAGCAGGCTCGTTGCTGAGTACGGAGCCCAGTGTGTGACTCAATCCCAGGATCCTGGGAATATGACCTGAGATGAAGGCAGCTGCTTAACTGACTGAGCCACCCAGGTGCCCCAAGTCGTCCATTTTATTAAAAAAAAAAATCAGGGTGCCTGGGTGGCTCATTTGGTTAAGCCACTGCCTTCTGCTCAGGTCATGATCCCGGAGTGCCGGGATCAAGTTCCGCATCAGGATCCCAGCTCCGCGGGGAGTCTGCTTCTCGCTCTGACCTTCTACCCGCTCATGCTCTCTCTCACTCTGTCTCTCTCTCTCTCAAATAAATAAATAAACTCTTAAAAAAAAAGCCAAACAACAAAAAACAGTAGATAAAGAGGTACTGACTAGTCACATAACTGAACACAACTGACGTCAGAGGGAAAAGGGGAGCCTAAAAGGACTTCCTATTCTCCGGCAACTTTCCGCCATCCCTACGGAAGAGGCAGTTCAACAGAACTAGCCAGAGGTGAGGCATTCTGCATAGATAGTGAGGCTCTTCCTGGCCTCTTTTGGGGAGTGAGAAATGTTTCCTTGTCCTGGTTCTCTGGCTGCACTAGGAATTAATTTTTCATGAGGCAGGTTAACAAGAACAAATCGAATTTAGTTTCCTGCCTACAGGGAATCCACACAGACCTCAAATTCCAAAGGCAGGCAAAATGAGATATCTGTCATTCTGAACTAAGGAGGGAGTAGGTCAGGGGCCTGGGACTTCAAAGAGGAAGAAAGCCATTCTCAGGAAGGTGAAACAGAGTCAGTGTTTGGTAAGCAAATGTCTGTTGGGCCACACAGAAACAGTGGGACTTGGAAGTTTGACAAACAGGCCTTGCTATGTACCTCCCTTGCCTACCACTCCTAGTTCCCATTATAATGTAGTTGTCTAGGAGCAAGAATGTCTTGTCCCCTTGATGGGGAGTACGGACTCTTGTCCCTTTAGAGGTCCCTCTAGCTGGGCTAAGAATCAAATTGATATGCGACAGATTAACAGGAGAAAATCAAATTTAACAGGTGTACGTATAGGGAATCCACACAGACCCGGAAGTTCCAAAGACAGACAGAATGAGGTGTATCTGTCATTCTGAACTAAGAAGAAGGGGGAAGGTGTCTGGCACTTCAGAAGAAAGGAGTGGACAAGAAGAAGAGCAGGTATTTGGTAATTACACTTTTACCCTGCCATATAGATGGGCCACTCAGATAAAATTCATCTCTGCTAATAGCTCTTACTCCAGAAAGACCCTCCAGTTGGGACTGTTCTTTGAGGTTAAGGGAGGGGAAGTTTCTCTTGAGCCCGCAGGGTCTCATTTGCCTTCAGCTCAAAGTAATCCTCATGCCAGCATGGGACATTGAGGGAGGGGGGAGAACTGTCCCAAACCCCTTCCTGGCTGTCTATGGTGATCGTGCTCTTCTTGGAGCTGGTCCTCTATGTATATTCTTTTGAGGCAGTTGTGGGGAAGGTCCAAGTTTCTTTCTGGGTCTTTTGGTCTTGTTTGTTTTCAGGTCAGAGTAATCTTCCAAGCCACTGTAGCCTGCCTTTCAGCGGCCTATCCCTTGGCCTTGACACGTCAGTGGTAATACTTCATAAGAAGACCAGTTTTCCTCCTCTTCCACCTCCTGTCGTAGACTGTGTGTTTTGGGAGGGTTGGTGGGAATGGAGGAGGTTGGAGAACAGTGAGGAGGTGACCTTGTGTGGCTCTGCTCCCTTTACTGGGTCAGCTTGAGTAGCACACTTGACTCTGTCCCACGCTCACCCTTAAGTGGAGTATCGGGCAAGCTCTCAGAATCTAGCAAAATCTCTGCCAGTCACTTTTCCTCTCTTGACTTCCCCTTGAACTTTTCGTGCCTTCCACAATTCACTTTCACTTTGCAGATTTAAATTTCTTGTTCTTCTCATTTGGAGGTTTTTATTGAAATCAATGTCCCTTCAAAATGATGAAAGGAGGAGATGAATTTTAACTATACAAGTAAATAGCCAATCACTGATACATCAGACAACATCCCATCATCCACTCAGGAACCTCTGAAAGGGAAGATTACTTCTGTTGCACATGATGGCTGACTTGATTAAAATATTTAATGTTTTTTTTATTCAAATACAGTGCCATCATCAAATGTTATCATGAATATTTACATATTCACCAAGATAAAGAGGGCCTTTTCAGATTTTCCTGTTGGGTTTTGTTTGAGTCCTTCCTTTGACAACTTTAACAGAGCTGTGAACTGTTGTGTTCTTTCCAGCATATTCACAGAGCTGTGATAGCAGACACACAGATAAAATCTTGTGCAGAGTATAAAGCACAGATACTATAGATCCTATAGCATTTGTCAATCCAGCCTAGTGGAAGAGGGGAAAAGAATTTTTCCTCTATCCTTCTAGATACATTGCTGAGATCCCCCTGTAATAACAAGACAGATTAATCAGAAAAAGTTTAATAACATGTATATATGTCTTGTATACATGGGACCTACCCAGGGAAACTAAGTAACCCCTGAAATGGCCCGAGCGATCACCCTATATTCTTTCGCCAGCTAGAGACAAAAGTCCTTGGGGAGGGGTGTGCAGAGGCCTGTTATTGGAGATTTTCTGGAAAACCACATTGAAGGAGGGTATGATGGTTACACATTTAATTCTGTGTCTTCTCCATTGGTTAGAGTTTCTAGCCTTGCAACCATACTCCAGGGTATTAGGGATTCAGGGATTAGGACATGGGGGATATTATTCTGTCTGTCAACGCCGCTTCTTCTCCTCACCCCCTCCCCCACCCCCGCCGATGTTCTCACTGAAATTGCCAAAACTTTTGTTGTTGAGAATGCTAGTGGGTATTTTTAATATTTGTTTTGCTGTACTTTGTTTCTCCAAAGTGGTGAGAAACTGGTCTTTCTTGAATCCCTTAATTTATCTCCTTTTCTATCTTTTTGGTGTTCATCTACTTTCTCCTTTAAACCTTGGTTTTCTGGGGCGCCTGGGTGGCTCAGTGGGTTAAGCCACTGCCTTCGGCTCGGGTCATGATCTCAGAGTCCTGGGATCGAGCCCCGCATCGGGCTCTCTGCTCTCTAGGGGAGGCTGCTTCCTCCTCTCTCTCTGCCTGCCTCTGCCTGCTTGTGATGTCTCTGTCAAATAAATAAATAAAATCTTTAAAAAACAAAAAACAAAAAAAAAAAACCTTGGTTTTCTCCAGAATTCAATCTTCAACCCACTTCTCTTTTTTAACCTGTACAAACTCTCTTTAGGTCATTTCATACATTTTCATGACCGAAACTGAAGTTATATATGCTTATTATCACGTTTCCTAGCCCTCTCTTGAGTCCAGATCTGTATGTCTGACTCTTACAGTTGTATCTTTTAAAAATTTTATATCTTGAGGATTTATTTTTTCAGCACTCTTGAGATATAATTGACAAATGGAAATGTATATATTTAAGGTATACAACTTAATGCTCTGATAGATGTATAAATTGACATGATCAGCACACTGAAGCTTAATAACCTATCCGTCATCTCATTTCCTTACCATTTATTTTAAGAACTACCTTGTTAGCAAATTTCAAGTACATTACAGTATTAACAATAGTCACCATGCTGAATATTAGATCTCCAGGACTCATTCATCTTGCATAAATGAAACTTTGTATACGTTGATCAAGATTTCAGGGGCACCCGGGTGGCTCAGTGGGTTAAAGCCTCTGCCTTCGGCTCAGGTCATGATCCCAGGGTCCTGGGATCGAGCCCTGCATCGGGCTTTCTGCTCAGCTGGGAGCCTGCTTCCTCCTCTCTCTCTTTCTGCCTGCCTCTCTGCCTACTTGTGATCTGTCAAACAAACAAACAAACAAATAAATAAATAAATCTTTAAAAAAAAAAAAGATTTCATTTCCCCCTCCGTCCTGCCCCTGGAAACTAGTATTCTACTGTTTGCTTCTGTGAGCTTGACTATTTTAGATTCCACATCAGTGACAACATGCAGTGTTTGTTTTTATGTGTCTGGTTTATTTCACTTAGCACAACAGCAATCAAGACAGTGTGATCCTGGCATAAAAAGGGATATAAGTCAATGAAATAGAATAGAGAACCCAGAAGTAAATCCACACGTTTACAGTTAACTGATCTCATAAGGGTGCCAGGAATGTACAATAGGGAAAGGATAGTCTCTTCAATAAATGGTGATGGGAAAATTGGACGTCCACATGCAGAAGAATGAAACTGGACACTTAATCTCACATCAAATTAAAAAAAAAATCAAAATGAAGTAAAGACTTAAATGTAACACCGGAAATTATAAAACTAGTAGAAGGAAATAGGTAGAAACCTTCTTTGCCTTGGTCTTGGCAATAATATTTTTTGTTATGACACTGAAATTACAAGTTGCAAAAGCAAAATTGGACAATTGGGATTGCATCAAACCAAGAGGCTTCTTCACAGCAAAGAAACCATCAAAGGAGCGAATAGGCAACCTATGAAATGGGGGAAAATATTTGGAAACCATATATCTGGTAAGAGATGACTATCCAAATATCTAAAGGACTCAGGCAACTCAATAGAAAATAAAAATTAAGGAAAACAACCCAATCTGTGTGCCTGGCTGTCTCATTCGCTGGAGCGTGCAACTCTCAATCTTGGGATTTGAGTTTGAGCCCCCTGTTAGGTGCAGAGATTACTTAAAAACAAAATCTTTAAAAAATAAAAAGAAACCTGATTAACAAATGGGCAACAGAAGTGAATGGACAGTTTTCAAAACAAACATACAAACATACAAATGACCAACATATAAACATACAAACATACATACAAATGACCAACAGGTACATGAAAAGATGCTTTGTATTGTTGATCTTTGGGGAAATGCAAATCAGAACCACAAGGGGCTAGCACCTCACAACTGTTAGAATGGCTATTAGCAAAAAGAAAAGTGTTGGTGAGGGACGCCTGGGTGGCTCAGTTGGTTAAGCGGCTGCCTTCGGCTCAGGTCATGATCCCAGTGTCCTGGGATCGAGTCCCATATCGGGCTCCTTGCTCGGCAGGGAACCTGCTTCTCCCTCTGTCTCTGCCTGCCTCTCTGCCTACTTGTGATCTCTCTCTCTCTCTCTCTCTCTGACAAATAAATAAATAAAATCTTTAAAAAAAAAAAGTGTTGGTGAGAACGAGGGGAAAAGGAACTTGGGTGCACTATTGTTGGGAATGTTAACGGGTACAGCAGTTATGGAAAACAGTATGGAACCATCTCAAAAAATCAGAAGTAAATTTACCCTATGATCTGGCAATATCACTTTTGCATGTATATCCAAACAAAATGAAAACAGAATCACTAAATAACATTTGGACTCCCATGTTAATTGCAGTAGTATCCCTAAGATCCTAGATGGGAAACAACCTAAAGGTCCTTTGATGGACAAATAGATAAACAAAATGGAATATTATTCAGTCTTTAAAAAGAAGGCAATCCTGACAATTGTGATAAATGAGGATGACTCTGCAGTCATATTTTTTAATGGAGTTCTCACAGAGACCTCAAATTCAGGATGCTTAATAGGGAACTCATCAGCCGCCTCCCATATCACTCCGAATCAGCTACTTCTGATTTCTTAGTTAGTCAGTGGTAACTCATTGGCTCAGTCATAAAGTTTCACAACATTCTTGGCAATATTCTTTCCCAGGCCAGCTCCAACCACTTCTAATCAGCGACTGCATAATCCTTTCTCCCTGGGCTCTTTTCTTTTCCATTTCTACTGCAGTTGTCTGTTGGCATTATCTCAGTTCTTGACCTCAACAATTCTTACGATTACTACAAAGACCTTGCTGCCTCCCTGTCCTTCCAATTTTTTCTCCATACCATAGCCAGAAGCATCTGTTTAAAACTTACTTTCTTAAAGTTTGTTTATTGGTTTTCCAGCACCTTCAGTATAAAATCTAAGCTCCTTCGCTGGAGATTTTATATATATATATATATATATACACACACACCTTTATGATTTGTCCTCATTTTATTCCATTTTCAATCTACCCTGTACCTTCCCCACCACTCACCCCCACACCCATCATCCCTGGTGTCCTATAATCTAGTATTCTTTCGCCTTCTCAGGCTTTCATGTTTTAGTGCATGTTGCTTTCCTTCTTGACAACACTCTTCCTTCTACCTCCCCCATTCTTACCTATTTAAGAATAACAATGGCAAAAAGTCCTGGGAAGGGAAAATGGGATAAAGAGATTAAGACACTATTTAGCATATACGTATTTTAAAATTATTTTTAATTATTCAGTACCTTAATATATAATCCTCTTACTGAAAATTGTTTAAACATTTAAATCCTTGGAAATCAAGCTAAAGTTTTCCATAATTATTCATTCCAACTATCTGTATTATTCCACCACTTATTTTTATTTTCTTTTAAAGATTTTATTATTTGACAGAGACACGGTGAGAGAGGAAACACAAGCAGAGGGAGTGGGAGAGGGAGAAGCAGGCTTCCCGCTGAGCAGAGAGCCCGATGCAGGGCTCAGTTCCAGGACCCTGGGATCATGACCTGAGCCAAAGGCAGACATTCAACCGACTGAGCCACCCATAGACATTCTGTCTATGTCAGAACATTAAGATATACCTTGTTCTCTTTCATTAGTGCTATTACATAATATGGCATGCTATACATGTAGGCTGACATTCTGGTATAGAAAGACATTGAGGTTATCTCCTAATTTAGGGTTTTATGAACATCACCACAGGGATGATTCTCATAAAAATGCCATGTTGTGAACACGTGCAAATGTTTCTCCATGGTAGTTGACAGTGGATAGTATTCCAGTGACGTTGGCTATTGTTTCCCATAATGGATATTACCCATTTACTTGTTTGTCTCTCTCACTGGTTGACAAGTTCCTCCAGAGAAGGAAATGTATCTTACGGTTTGTGTATATTGAGACTTACACAGAGACTGGCAAGTACTACTTGTTTAAAAAATATTTTTCCAACGAATGAGTCTGGATGCTTTCATTAAATGAGGACTGCTTCCTCACTGTCCAAAAGGCTTCCTTACCTCTTTTTTTTATTGTGGTCTTAATCCATCATGTTAGTCCTTACCCAGAGGCTCCCTGAGTCCTGAACCTGGGGCCATATTTCTCAAACTGTTGCTTGAGAGAGACTTATTAAAGCTATTTGAGCATGCTTTTGAAGGTACCACCACTTGAGATAATCATTTTTCCCCTTTCTTTATAGACCTATCTACCTCCATTTCTTTTTTTTTTTTTAAAG
This sequence comes from Enhydra lutris kenyoni, assembly GCF_002288905.1. NCBI lineage: Eukaryota > Metazoa > Chordata > Mammalia > Carnivora > Mustelidae > Enhydra > Enhydra lutris. The sequence goes on along the minus strand of NW_019154137.1, from coordinate 1,212,669 downwards.
ATTTTATTTATTTATTTGAGAGAGAGACAGTGAGAGAGAGCATGAGTGAGGAGAAGGTCAGAGAGAGAAGCAGACTCCCCGCGGAGCTGGGAGCCCGACGCGGGACTCGATCCCAGGACTCCAGGATCATGACCTGAGCTGAAGGCAGTCGTCCAACCAACTGAGCCACCCAGGCGTCCCTCTACCTCCATTTCTCGCACCCAGCCTTTTGGGATAGATATGACTTTGAACTGCATCACTCGGGTCTCCCCCTTGCAGGTAAGGTAACAGAAGATCTAGATGACTGCTAATTTTCTATCATCAATGATTCTTTGTTCTTGACTACAAAATGAAGATGATGTCTATCATTTATGTCCCCCTGCTATGCATATGGAAAGAAATACTTAAAATATCCTTGGAGACTTTCAGATGTTGGTGCTATAGATATTGTATGAGTCAACCATGGAAAGGTGTGTGTGCACATGTGTCCTTTTAACCCATTACACTATGACCCTTTAGGTCGAAGACCGTATCTCATTCTCTTGTTACTGTCTGTACTTAGTACTCATGTCCAGCTATATGTGCATTAATTAATTCAGTGGATATCAAGCTTACACAGGTATGACCAACGTTTATTTTTGCATGATTGACTGTGCTAAGTTCTGCAGTATCATTTGTTTCGGTCTGTGACAAAATGTGTTCAGTGAGTGCCTAGTCTGTGCTTGATGCTGTTTTGAGACAGTGGTGAGCAAGACGAACTTTATTATTGTGGGATTTCAGTCTCGTCTCACAGCCGTGAGATTTGAAGGGGCTGTGAGACCGAGACTCTTCTTCCTGCTCCACTAGCAGCCAAGGACTTTTCAATCACTTGGTCCCTAGGACAGACTTTGAGGCCAGGCCTTACATAACAGTGCTACCTGATGTAAAAGCACTGGTGAACACTTCTCATGCAAAGCTTTGCAAAGGGAGAGGAAATTCATTGTCTTGTAACATCTGTCATGGTTGGTAGAGATAGAGAAAATGTTCCTCTAGAACCATTACTCTCCATTATTCCTCACAATGCCATACTGTTTATGTTTTTATTTTATTTATTTTTTTAAGATTTTATTTATTTTATTTGACAGAGATCACAAGTAGGCAGAGAGGCAGGCAGAGAGAGAGAGGAGGAAGCAGGCTCCCTGTCGAGCAGAGAGCCCGATGCGGGGCTCGATCCCAAGACCCTGGGATCATGACCCGAGCCGAAGGCAGAGGCTTTAATCCACTGAGCCACCCAGGCGCCCCTATTTTATTTTTTTAAAGAGTTTATTTACTTACTTGACAGAGCGAGAGAGGGAACACAAGCAGGGAGAGATGCAGGGGAGAAGCAGGCTTCCCACTGAGCAGGGGGCATGATGCGGGGCTCGATCCCAGGACTCTGGATTCATGACCAGAGCCAAAGGCAGACGCCTAACGACTGAGCCACCCAGGCGCCCCCATACTGTTTACTGATGCAATTTCATCATCATCTTTCAGCACCTCTCATTCATTACCATGCTTTGCCCTACACCCTTCAATTACCTTACATTTCCCTTTGAAATTAACTGCTAATTATCTAAATGCTTGCTTCATTATTTCCACTTCTCGGCCTTATTTGCTTCTGCGTTATCTTCATCCTGACCTCCTTTGTTTATTGTTGCCAAACTCCTTTTTGTTGCTTTTCTTATTTTGCCAAATCAGTTTTTCTAAGTGCAGCCTCAATCCGACATTCTCTCCCCCCCTTTTTTTTTTTTTAAGATTTTTTATTTATTTATTTGACAGAGATCACAAGTAGGCAGAGAGGCAGGCAGAGAGAGAGGAAAGGAATCAGGCTCCCCGCTTAGCAGAGAGCCTGATGCAGGCCTGGGATCATGACCTGAGCTGAAGGCAGAGGCTTTAACCCACTGAGCCACCCAGGTGCCCTCAATCCGACATTCTCAATGCTACTCAGACCCTCCATGCTCTCATCTATTTAAAAACCCACCATAAGAACCAACGGTACCAGGCTGTTTCATGATTGTCCACATTTACCAGTGAGATGGCAAACCCTTGGAGGGTTGATTCCACGTTCACACTAGTAGGTACAGGACAGGAGCTCAGTAGAGACCTTCATTAATTTAGGGCAGTATCGTGTAAATGACATTTGTGAAGATATGAATGGGTGGGAGATGCTTGAGTAAAATGAACTGGGTTAAGCCAGTGTTTTTGTAACACTTTATTTCATTCATTGTTCCAAAGATAGCCTCTGCATGTTCCAGGCACGGTGCTAGATTCTGGTGAGTCACAGATGAATAAAAATGGCTCCTTTCCCTCAAGTATCTCATAATCTCGTTAGACAACAGAGAGGTTAACAAATAAATCCAGTATCCCGCGATGACTGCTATAATGGAAGTGTGCGGGAGGCGCCATGACAGTTCTGGGAGACCGGCCTTTATCTAAGTGTGGTTGCAGAAGGCTTCATGGAGGAAGTCAGGTGGGAGGTGGCTCTTGTAGGGGGTATAGGATGTATATCATATTTAGCTTATTGGAGTCATTGAATCCCAGTGACTTCTGAGATCTGTGACCAACCCAAATACCAATAACTCATATCAACTCTAATCTGATGGGAGGAAGATAGTTTACCTGTGGGGGTATTTAAATGCCTCTTAGGCCTTTGAAGAACTTCAGTGCAAGAAAGCACTGAGCAGCCAGAAAGAGGTTTTGTCTTTCCAGAATCAGAGCAACCTGGTGCTTCTCAGCTACAAGGCCCTTGGGTTTAGGTGCCCGTTTCACCTAAGAGGTGTTTGAGGTCTTCAAAGTGCACTTACAAAAAAACAAAGAGGCAGGTTGAGTACAGTGTATTTGGCATCTAAGGTTTTCATTGTCGGGTAAACTTCATTACAAATATCAAACATCCCTAAGGCTAAGTAGTCATTATCACTCCTTCATCTAGGCATAAATGCTATTACTGGGTACACAATATAAAGGAAATTGCATTGACTTAGGTGGCTTCCACATGCCACCTCAATGCTGCAAGGACTCAAAATTATGTATGACTCTTATTTCTTGGCGGTGCACATTTCAATATTCTATATATGTTCATGGGTAGAGAGACGCTTAAATTTCTTACACATTCATACTAAGCAGCATTGCTAAGGAATCCCTCCTTTGGGATTTAGCTGTATAGGCAGGAGGCCTGAGTTCATGCTTCCAAACCTTTGGAGATGAATGCCCTACCCCCTCCGGAGGCAGTTCATCTTCTGTTGATGTCTGAAATTGGCCATTGGCTTCCCAGAAGCAGCAGGACTATCGAGAGAATCCAAGGAGAATCTTCCCTTTTGGCTGGACTTTTGGGAGAGCAGGTGGTTGGGAGTGATTAAGGGCTGATTCCTGACTCTCTTGCTCGTGTTGAGCTATTGAAATCATCGAAGAAAGCCTTGGCCACAGAGATAGGTCTTGTGTCACATTCAGGGATGACCTGCTGGGCTCTCTGGTCCCAGAACTTCAGTTTTTGTGACTGAGGGCATTTTTAATCACCTGCACATTCAGCTTAGTTGTGGACTCTGGGCCCAGCCCTGGCTGAGATGGGGACATGTTGAAGTGCCCTAGGGCAGTAACTTAGCACTGTAGGCATTCTATTTGACCACGGTTTGAGCCCATCTATTGGTTTAACACTTGAGATTCTCCTTTGATTCTATGACAAAGATCTGTTCTTACACCCTAGTCCTCATGGCTGGGTTTCTCTATTGGACACCCAGCCTTGAATCTTTTGGACCTAGATTCCAACCTCATTCTTTCTCAAGCCATCTTTGAAATTTCAGCTGTGTCCCAGGCTTCAGCCCATTGGGTTATTTTCTGCTAATTGCTATCAGACAAATAGTTCCTGGATGTCTAATGCTGTGTCCCATCATAGGTCAGGCTTATCACTGTCTTCTTTCTTCTGGAAGGTCATCGTGTTGACCTTCTTCTTACCTCAACCAGCTGTCCCATTCTCTTAGCTTTGTGTCAGAAGAATTCCTCTGAAGACCCTGTCTCAAATACTGAGTCCTGGTGCGTTTCCCTCCCTCCCTTCCTCCTTCTGCCTGCCTGCCTTCCTTCCTCTCTCTCTGTCTTTTAAAAATGTATCAGTACACAGAACTTAACCTGTGGGTTTTCTCTTGTCGTTGTTTTTGCCTCTTAATACCTGTCACCACCCGAGTTATCCCTCAAGAGTCTTCTCTCATGGGCTGGCTGGGGGATGAGTCCACCTTTGTCATACACGTATTGCTTGTTGACCTCAAAGTCAAACCTATAGGACCAGTTCTTGTTAAGGCTTTTACTTCCCCCCACCCCCACAACGTGGGGTGGGGCAGAGGTTGAAGAAACCAGAGCATCTTAAGCAGTTCAGTGCCCAGCATGGAGTCCAACACGGGGCCTGCTGTCACGTCCCTGAGATCATGACCTGAGCTGAAATCAAGAGTCGGACGCTTAACGGACTGAAGCACCTGGGCTCCCCAAGGCTTTTCCTTCTGATATAGGAACCTGTAAATATGGGGTCTTATAAGAGAAAAATTCTTACAGTCTTTCTCTGAAATTTCTAACAACCTTGTTGTATGGTACATTGAGTTATGTTCCTTTCTGTTCTTTGTCCCAACTTTTTCACCATGTTTCTAAGCCCTTCTTCCGTGTTTTATTTGCTAAAACCTTGCTATGGTGAAAATCCCTTATTCTGGAGATTTTGTAGGTTCATTCAGCCATTCAACAATTTTTTGAGTGCCCATTATAGACTTGGCACTATTACAGACACACAAGGAATATAGTGTTGAAAATGGAAAACATGCTCCTGCTGTTACAGACTTCATGTTTTAGTAGAGATTGCTAATGAACACATTAAGAAGTACGCATGTAAAAGAAATATCATATACCAGTAAAGTAAATAGTAAAATAAAAGACTGTAATGGGAAAGTGACTGGAATTTTACTTTTCTGCTGTCAGAGGCAGCTTTTCTAGGAGGTGATTTTTTTTTTAAAGATTTTATTTATTTATTTGACAGAGAGAGATCACAAGTAGGCAGAGAGGCAGGCAGAGAGAGAGGGGGAAGCAGGCTCCCTGCTGAGCAGAGAGCCCGATGTGGGGCTCGATCCCAGGACCCTGGGATCATGACCTGAGCCGAAAGCAGAGGCTTTAACCCACTGAGCCACCCAGGCGCCCCTAGAAGGTGATTTTTATGCTTAGAACTGAATAGCATAATATAGTCAGGAATGTCAATCTCTGAAGGGAGAACATTCTAGAAAAGGAGAACAGCTGGTCCAAGGGTTCTAAGACAGTTACAAGTTGGCAGTTTTGAAGCTAGAAGGACACTTTAATGAAGTGCCTAGTGGATGATAAGGTTATAAATAAGCTCAGAAGCACACCTGGGTGGCTCAGTGGGTTAAGTGTCTGCCTTCAGCTCAGGTCATGATCCCAGGGTCCAGAGATTGAGCCCCACATCGGGCTCCCTGCTCATCATGGAGCCTGCTTCTCCCTCTCCCTCTGCTGCTTCCCCTGCTTGTGCTCTTATTCACTGGCTTTCCTGCTATCAAATAAATAAATAAAATCTTTTTCAAAAAAATAAGCTCAGAAAAGTAGAGTCAACAGGATGTCCATGGGCTAGATGTTAGGGGGTGATGAGAGAAAGTGTGGCTATGGGGTGAGTTGTAGATATTTCTTTAAAATATTTATGTATTTATTTTAGAGAGGAGGAAGGGGCAAAGGGATAAGGAGAGAGAGAATCTCAAGCAGGTTCTCTGCTGAGTGTGGAACCCCACGTGGGGCTCAGTCTCGGGACCCTGATATCATGACCCGAGTCGAAATCAGGAGTCAGATGCTCAACTGACTCTGTCACCTAGGCACCCCAACTCCTAGATTTTTGATTGGCCGTTGTGTATATTTGATGCTGCTGCTTCCTGAAATGGGGAAGAAGAGTGAAGAATTTGGAAAGAGGGAGGGAAGCATGGAGGGAGAATGATAGCTCTTTGTGGACATTTTGTTGGGGATTTCTAACTTATATGCAAATGTCAGGTAGTGGTTTAGGGATAGAGATACAGATTTGCCAATGCTTAGTAAACTGATTCTCTTTAAGTACATGAGATTGCATAAGACTAACCAGAAGGTGTATAGCTATAGTAGCGAACAGTCCCTAGGCGTGAATATCTACGTTGTAACTTCAAGAGCTGTAGCAGAGGAGTATCCAGCAGGTTGAGAAGAAGCAACCAGTTGGAGGAAAGCCAAGGGCACAGTATTAAGGAAGAAACACAAAAAGCTGTTTTAAAGAGAACAGAGTGGCAATCTTTGCCAAATGCTACTGAGAAATCAAGTAAGGTAAGAGTGAAAGTGACCACTGGATTTCACTACATGAATGTCATTGGTGACTTTGACCATAGCCATTTTATATAGAGTGGACATTAGTATGAATGGTTTGATTTGAACAGAGAATGGGATGTGAAGGAGCAGAAGCAGAAACAGACAGAACTCTTTGAAGAAATGGTAATGGGAAATTGATTGGGGCAATTAAATATATACGTATAATATCTACTTATAAATTATATATATATGTATGGAAGGTTAAGGTATGGTTTTTATTTAATTTTTTAAGATTGGAAGTACTATGTCTTGTTTGTTTGCAGATAAGTATAACCTGGTACAGTTGTAGGAGAGGACATAATGATAGGATTGAAATTCTTGAGCTGGTAAAATGGAATGGGATCTGGAGGATGGTAGAGTGGTTCAATTGTAGCAAATCTGAAGATACTATCAAGGCAACATAATAGGTGATCTTTTGTCTTATGTGAATATTTTTTGTTCATTTCCAGGTCTCTAAAGGTGATATACCCATTAGTAATGACCGGTATGCAGGCATTTGCTTATGACACCACTTTCCAGCATCTCTTTGTGGGGCTTTTGCAGAAAATCTCTCTTTCTTTGATCTGGATGTGTGGGTGCCAGTCCTAGTTTCTTATGCAACTAACTTAGCCCTGGGTAAGTTAGGCTTGGAGCGCAGACATCCTAGAGCTTAGCGAAGGTCATGCAAGGGCTTCCAAGGTGCCGTAAGGAGTATTGGCAGCTTTATTGAAATAGAATTAACATTGTGTTAATTTAATATGTACAATGTGATGTTTTGATACATGTATATGTTGCAAAATGATTGCTGTAAGAGGGTTAGTTTACACCTCCGTCACCTCACATAATTACCTTTTTTGTGTGTGTGGTGAAAATATTTAAGATCTACTCTTTTTTTTTAAAGATTTTATTTATTCATTTGACAGACAGAGATCACAAGTAGGCAGAGAGGCAGGCAGAGAGAGAGGAGGAAGCAGGCTCCCTGCTGAGCAGAGAGCCCGATGCGGGGCTCGATCCCAGGACCCTGAGATCATGACCTGAGCTGAAGGCAGAGGCTTTAACCCACTGAGCCACCCAGGTGCCCCTAAGATCTACTCTTTCAACAACTTTCAAGTATACAGAAATGGAGTTGGAGGACACCAGATGCTGCTGCTGCTGCTTTTTTTTTTTTTTTTTAAGATTTTATGTATTTATTTGAGGGAGAGAGAGTGAGAGAGAGAGCATGAGAAGGGAGAGGGTCAGAGTGGGGAAGCAGACTCCCCGCTGAGCAGGGAGCCTGATGTGGGACTTGATCCTGGGACTTCTGGGATCATAACCTGAGCCGAAGGCAGTTGTTTAACCAACTGAGCCACCCGGACGCCCCAGATGCTTCTTAATAGGAGATTAAGTGATGTGGTTTATCTCTGAAGGTGATCATTCTTGCTCTTCTGTATTGAATAGATTGGAGGGGACAAGAACAGAAGTTGACTGTGTCCAGCGGAGACTGTTGGAATATTTTAGATGAAGGATGGTCGCTTGTGACTATTAGTGTGATGGCTGCGGGGATAGAGAGAAGTAGATGGATGTGAGAATTATTCTAACTCAGTTCTATGCTTTGATTCAAGGTTACTACTGCTTAAAGGAAAATTGATTTAATGAGAAGAAATAAGCACATATTTAAAATTTGAGTGGCCATTCCATAACTGTGAGATAATTATGTGCTAAGGAAATGACCTGTAGAAAAGCACTTGGCATATAGTGGGTGCTCATTTAAAAAGTGTTAAAACTGTCTTAAAATTTAACTTAAGAGTTAAATAGTTGACTTGTTATGGGGGTGCTTTGAGAGACCATAAATATAACCTAAAAGCATTGCTTGGAACATTTCAAATTAATGGCTAGTTTCCAAATCATTAAAATAACTGCAGACTTATTTCCAGGCATCCTTCTACATGGTTGTATTCCCAGAGATAAGTGCACACGCACACATAGTCATTAAAATTGATTCTGATCATGTATGCATGCTGTGGCAGGTGGACCAAGGGCTCTGCCCATTTGTAATTCTGTCATTTGGAATTTAAAGAGTAAGGCAGACTTTGCCTCTGGCAGGGAGACGTTACCCATTCATTAGGACTGGGCAGACCAAGTTGTTTATTTAAGAATGGATCCAAGTGTTGGCTTAGTCTGAAAGGCTAACTGTCACCACACGAGATAGTGTGATTCTCAGTTTGCATTTTAAAGGACTACTGTAATAATTGGTTATCATAGGAATCCACACAGCATTACTTGGGGAAAAAATCAAGTCTATCCAGATTAACAGAGCATGTCCGTGGTCAGACGAGGATTGACATTTTCTCCAGGGTGTGTTTAGGGGACCATCAAGTTGTAGTTGGGGCTTTGTGTTGGGAAAGCAGACAGGCAAAGCAGGTTGGGGGACCAGATCATGGGAAGCTTTTTAGACCTAACTAATGACTTTGGACTTAATCCTGATTGCAGCAGGGATCCACTTGAGAATATTAAGCAGGGGATTTTCAACATGATTTTCTTTTCAACTTCCTGAGTATAGGATTTTCCTTTACTTACCATAAGCACCAGGGAGGTAATGTCCCTCTGTAGGCCTTTTATCACTCAGCCCCTGGTGGCTTCTTAATATAGTTTCTTTCTTATCCAGCCTCATCTCTTATTCTATTGAATTTAGTGATGATTTACTGAATGCTTGATCATGTGCAAGGCTCTGTGCTAGGCTCTTGGCTATTTGTTTAGTAGAGATCTCATGTCTAAATCCTTAGGCAGTAGGAGTTCTGAAAAAGTTATCTGCGACAGGAAATGGTATCTTCAAATGCTCAGATTTCATTTTCTGGCTGTGGGTTATTTTGTAGTTCAGATGATTAACCCAGGGCTGCTAGATCCTTCCCATGACTCTGCAGTCTGCCCTGCCATTATGCAGTCTTCTTTCCTTTGCCAGTTTAATATTGCTTCTAGGAATCAAGTCCAAATACCTTGGATTGGCTTATCAGGTCCTCACCAATCTGGCCTCAACCTGTCTTTCAGTCTTGTTTTCACCACCCCTGAATTCTCACCCCAATGCCTTCTGCATTCACCTTCTCCTAACCAGATCACAGAGCATGCTTGACTATACCATCTTTTTTTTAAAAAAAGATTTTATTTATTTATTCGACACAGAAAGAGAGAGATCACAAGTAGGCAGAGAGGCAGGCAGAGAGAGAGGCAGAGAGAGAGGGGGAAGCAGGCTCCTCGCCAAGCAGAGAGCCCGATGCAGGGCACGATCCCAGGACCCTGAGATCATGACCTGAGCTGAAGGCAGAGGCTTAACCCACTGAGCCACGCAGGTGCCCCTGACTGTACCATCTTGAATTTCCCTTAGGAGATCGTGGTATTTCATCTCTTTATAGTTTTGTATGCCATCGCAGCTGACGAATATGTGTCAAGTTCATCGCTTTCTCGGGACTGAAAAAAATCCCATGTTAAACTCTATTTCACACTTGGGTTATAGAAAAATTATACATTATTTGCAGATAGGGACTGTGTCAGATTTGCCTCCATTTCTCTTCTTCCATCCAGGTCCTTGCTGGGCGGCTGGCCAACAGGAGGTGACCAATTCAAGTTAGGTAAATGAATGTAGATGCAGAAAATGTAAACTCATTGCTGTATAACCCAAGCCAGGCAGAATCAGGATAATGAGTTTGCCAGAGGCCAGGGTGTGTAGTGTAGTAGGGAGAGAAAGGGGGAGGATGTATGGGGAGAGCCTGCAAGCCAGTGGGTAGAATTTTTGATTATCTACTGTTTTAGATCTTTGGCCTCACTGCTTCACTCCATTGGTGTGTATAATTGAGAGCAAGGAATGGATCTTCTGGTTAATTGGCTTTTCTGGTTAACCAGAAGTTGACTGGAAACTTTTCTTCTGTTGGGGTAAAAAAACCCTGTCTACCATATGGTAAATACTAGTGTCCATCAGTGTAGTATGAAGCAAAAAATAAAACTCTTGTATGATTTGAGGAATCATAAATTTATGAGGATCAACATTTTTAATACTGATCTATTATAAAATCTGGGATTACTTAATAAATATATATTAGTTGGACTTAGTGCAAAACTTTTTGGGGTCACAAAATGAGTAATGCCTGCTGGGTGCTTTGGGAGAAATGCATGGAAGAAATCGCTTGAATGTTGGCACTTGAAGAATGGTTAAGGCTTAGGTCGTGGAGAATGGAAGGGACAGAGATAGATTTCACGTTGTGAAAGTATGGAGCAGCAAGGCTTAAAGAACAGGTTGCAATCAGGGATTAATCGTAGCTACAGAATGGAGATAAATAAGGGGGTGAGCACCTTGAGTAGAGCTAGTGCAATAGCGGACAAAGGTGGAACGTTTAGGGGGTTAATTTGGATGGCTTTGAATGTCAAGGAATGTAGGCTTTATTTTGTAGGCAACTGAAGCTCAGAAAAAACTCAATTAGATCCTTGGTTTAAGCTGATCTCTCCAGCAGATATGTAAAGGACGTGTTTGAAAGGAGAGACTGGAGACACAGGAACTGATTAGGCTATTTCAATAGCCAGTTCATTCGTTCGTTCATTCATTCATTCATTCATTCACCAAGCATTAAATGAACAGCTATTTGGAAAAGGCTGTGTTCTCCCCTGGAGAAATAGCAGGCTAAAGGAGTGAGAAAGAGTGAGAAAACTGAAAAGAGACATCAAGGATAGGGATGCAATTTCAATGTTTCCAGCTTGGGGGATGGTGCTAAAAGTTTGATTGACTGTCGGGAATAGGAGCTGGCTTCTCCCAGTGGAATATGATTGGCCTTTGCCAGAGCAAAGCGTGCGTCTGCCAAAGCAAAGCATGCATCAGGGGCCAGGCACTGGTACGGGGATAAGGGGCAATCAGATTGCACAGGAGTCCTTTGGATGCATCCTTAAGTGTGGTGCAAAAAAAGACTGATTGCAAATCCCACTGGTACTTTGGGAAGGGCTTGACTTAGGTCAGGTGTTAACATAATAGTTGCCCTTTATTTGGCAGTCGGAGAGGGCTGTGTTTCTTAAACATCTGCAGTGTACCTCTGGAACATCAGGTGGAGGTCTACATTGAGGTTGACAAGTTGTTCTGAATTAAGGAGGAGGACAGTGTTGATGTAGCTGACTAGGTGCCATATTTCTGGAATTTGGTTATTCGATTTTAGGGGTGACATAAAGGGATGAGTATCTTTGACGCCATTAATACCATTAACATCTTTCCACAGATTCATGTCTCTTTTGCCTCATCTGCCCAGTGAAGTGGTTGAAATAGATCAACTTGGGTAGGGAGAATAACAGATGCCCTTAAGTTGTCTATGTCCTAATTTGGAACTTGTAAATATGCTCTCTTGTTCAGGAAGGGGCAGGCATGAGGTTGCAGGTGGAATTACGGTTGTTGATCAGATGACCTTGAAGAGATTATTTTCAGTTACCTAAGTTGACTCAATGTAACCTTGAGGGTCCTTAAATGGGGAGGAGGGAAGCAGAAGAAACAGAATCAGAGAGATAACATCATCAGAGGCACTGGGCCAACTGTTGCTGGCTTTGGGTATGGAAGTCTGAGAATGTAGGCAGCCTCTGTAAGCTGGAAAGGGCAAGGAACGTGTTCTTCTATAGCACCTCCAGAAAGGAATGTAGCCCTGGCCACACCTTGATTTTAGACCAGTGAGATCTGCTTTAGACTTTAGCCCTCCAGAACTATAATATAATAAATGTGTTGTTTCAAGTCACAAAGCTGAGTGTCATTTTTTTTATAGCAGTGATAGGTTACTGCTATGAATTTAGTGACCTAAATCCTTAAATCTCTCTTAATCTAAAACTTAACGGAGATGCCCATCTTTTCTTTTTTTTTAATATTTTTATTTCTTTGAGAGCGAGAGACGGTGAGTGAGAGAGCGAGCACAGAGGGAGAATGAGAAGGAGAAGCAGACTCCCCACTGAGTAGAGAGCCCTATGTGGGGCTTGATCCCAGGACTTTGAGATCATGACCTGAGCTGAAGGCAGACGTTTAACCGAGTGAGCCATCCAGGAGCCCCAGACATGCGCATCTTAATCATGTATTGCTGTTCAAAAATGAATCCGATCTCCATTCCCGGAGAGTTGGACACTGTGCAGCCGGGTTGGGCCCTGCTATCTTACTGCTTAAAAGCTTCTAGAGGTGATTCTAATATACTCCTACTTTTAAGAAAACACTGTAATCTCTCCCCGAGTGTCCGTCCAGATGAGAAAAAAAAGAGCCAAACAATAGAGTCCTATAGTTATAGCTGTGCAAATCAAGGTGAAGAATGAATTTGAGACGTGAGCTGTGAAGCCTTCAAGTTGTAACCTCATTTTTGGTTTCATGGTTTAGAATCCTGCAATAGAATCTCTTGAGGTAGGGACCCCTGAGTGGCTCAGTAGGTCAAACATCCAACTCTTGATTTCAGCTCAGGTCATGATCTCAGGGTCATGATCAGGCCCCATGTCAGATTCTGAGTTCAGTGTGGAATCTACTTGTCCCTTTCTCTCTGGTCCTACCCACCCTCCTTCTCAAATAAATAAATAAATAAAAAGAATCTCTTGGCCACCCTCCTTCTCAAATAAATAAATAAATAAAAAGAATCTCTTGGATAGACGCTCTATACATGCTGTGCTTATTAAACAAAAAACTTACTGCTATAGAAAATTTTTGGTAGTATGTAATTATAAAAATTCTTTTCTTCTTGGTCTTTGGCAAGGCAAATTATATTGTCTTGCTTTTATAGTTTTTCTGTTTGGGTCAGAACAGGTTTTTTAAAAAGTCAGTAGAATCATTTGTACCTATTCTCATTCTTAGAACATCTCTAAAATCACCCAGAAATCATTTTTCAGAGAACCATTAACCGGTGTAGAGTTCTATGAAATCCCTTTCTTGAACATTGTTTATTCTATATACTCGGTCACCTTGGGTAGTTATTAATGTTAAATTTTTCTTCAGACAATCCCCCAATACATTTTTTCTTTAGTGATATCCCATTTAAGAACCTATTTTTGTCAATCGTTTTCTATTTCCTCTCAGGAAGGCTTTTGTTGTTGTTGTTATTTTTTTTTACATTTAGATTTCGTTGGCAGCTGGACATTTTCAGGATACTGCAAAGATATTTAGACCTTTTTATTGCGTGATCTATTTTAAGTGAAAGAAATAGACAGCAGAGCAGAAACATAGAAAAAAATTAAGTCGAGAGGTTCTAAAGTAATCCTGCCAGCCTTCCTATTGGTTCTGTTCCAGAAGCACAAGACTTAGGTCAGCCAGACAGGCAGTACCAGTGAGTGCAGAAACCAGCGAGTTGGTCAGCCTGTGGCTCTCTGCAGCTTCTCAGTGGGACAGCTGGCATAGCCTTAGGGGCAGGGGAATGAGGAATGGGACCTTTGGGTTCCAGGAGTTCAATAGAATCCCTTGTGAAGACAGAAGACCAGACTGAGCACACAAGGGCTTTGCTTCAAAATGAGGGAGAACTGTGTGATTAAACACTCGTTTGAGCTCATTACCACAGGGGAGTGACAGCCCCAGTGGCAGCATAGGAAGCAGGGGAAGGAGACCAAGTTCGAGCACCAGGAAATCAGGCTTTCTGTGTGCTGCACCACAGGAGCTTCTGTCATCACAATCTGCCTGTGACATGTAAGTGAGGTCACTTCACATGAATAATGCATGATGGCTAAGAGGGAGGAAAACAAGCTTTCACATCCAGCTGGGGCCTGAAATTTTGCGTTATATTAAAATGTATTATGGGAGGACGGCTCCCCTACACTTCTATGGGATTTCTGCTCCGGTGGGTCTCCCAGGGTCTCTTTTGTCCGATTTCCTATTTAAAAGGCCAAGCCCTTGCTCACGTAACTACAATATACTCATCCTGGTTTTATAGGTCAGTCATTAACCACAGGTTCTGGGGACAGAATCCAGGGAAGGATTTGGACATCTTGAGTGCCAGCCATTGTTCTAGCCAATGATGTGATCAAGCAGATCATTTGACTTCTCTGTGAATGGGTATGATGTACTTAATCTTTAGTGCCTTATAGACAGACACATCAAGGATCAAATAGGATGTAAATGGGCATGAACACTTTTTAAAAATATATAAACTTACCTATGCACATAAATATATAAACCTATACATATGCAGATTGTGATTGTTATCATTGATCAGGCCTCTCCATGTGGACTAGGTCTGTTTCAGGCCCAAAACAAAAGGGACCTTCCAAATAAGTGAATAATATCATGGGTAAATGACCTACATACAGAAGAAGCACAGAAGCAGGGCAGTGTTGTCAGCACCTATAAATTACCACTGTATCAAGCAGTCCTCCTTCTATTGTTTTCACAGGCTCGTTCTGGTGCCCAGTGTGGGTTGAATGAGAGCCATAGATTTTAGATGATAACTAAGTAATTGTAACTTCTTAGTGGGTACCATTTCCCCAGTTCCTAACATTTCAAAATGGGAGCAAGCACTTATGCTCCTGGACAAGACTGAAAAACAGAGACCAGATTGAGCCCCTCCCACCTGAAATATACAATGGACAATGTAAGTGAAATGATGGTTTTCAAGACCCTGGACATGATCCCCAAGACAACTTCAATAAGCCTTGTGACTGCCCTTGATTCCTGCTTCATGACACTTTCCAGGTCATACTGCAAGGAGGAACAACACAGGCAGAGCCCAGGGAACTCCGAGCTCTCTGAGTTGAGATGGAAATGAGAGTCCAGAGAGACTAAGAAGGCTAGAATTCACAGTGCAGAGTAAGGGAGGGAGGAAAGAGTGACATACAGAGAGAACTCTACAGATATATAGACAACCCTCTTTGAGCATTCAGATTAATTTGGATGATCACTTGTGTATGAGGAAATGACCCAAGCTGGTGAAAGGAAACCTCTGATGAAAGTTAATGGTTCTTGGCACTCTCACAACATTGAGAATAGTGCCTGTTTGTATCAGTTCGGCTGGAAGACCTCAAGGTTTATAAGGTATTGGGTAGCATGCATGCATGAATTCATTCATTCATTTCCATCCTTCCCTCATTCATTCAGGCTCTAAACCCAATATGGGGCTCGAACTCACAACCCAGGACCAGAGTCCCAGCTCTACCAGCTGAGCCAGTCAGGTGCTGTGGTATTGGGTAGCATAAACGTGAGGATTTCTGTTGAGTGGTGGAAACCATAATCCTTAGACTGAACACTGCTCTGATCCCACCTAACAAATTTTAACATGAAGACCCAAAAGGATCAAACTGTTTTCAAACTTAATTGCATCCCAGAGTAGTGCTCAAGAAAACTTATACAAAGATAAAAATAACAAGCATTCAAAAAGGGAAAAAAAAAATCACAATGCCTGACATTGGATCAGAATTTACCAGTCATATAAGGAAATAGGAAAATTCAATTTAAACTGATGAAATCATCAAAACTGAACCAGAACAAACACAGATATTAGAATTAGCAGGCAAGAAATTTAAAGTTATTATAGCTGTATTATGTTCAGAAATATAGACTCACAAAAGGTAAATACATGGAACAACATTGAACTTCTAGAGATGAGAACTGCCCTACCAGAGATTTAAAATACCCTGGATGGGATTAATGGCAGACTAGACATTGCAGAAGGAAATATTCATGAACTTGAAGATAAAGCAATACTAATTATCCACAATGAAACGCAGAAGAACAGAGAACAAAATAAAGAACAGCATTAATGAGCTTTAAATTCACTTCAAGAAGTCTGATATACACCTAATTTGAAGCTCTGAGAATTAGCAGAGGGAGACTGAGAAAATAATGGAAGAAATAATAGCTGAAAATGTTTTAAGTTTGATGAAAACTATAAGCCTTAGGTCCAAGATGCTAAGTTAATCCCAAGCACAAGTTAATTGAACTACCCCAACACCTAGCAGTATCAAACTCCTTAAATCATTGTTTAAAGAATTGGGTGGGGTACCTGGCTGGCACAGTTGATGGAACATGTGACTCTTGTGAGTTTAAGCCTCATGTTTGGTGTAAAGCTTACTTAAAATTCTTGAAAAAAAAAGAATTGGATAGCAGACAGGAAAAGTCCCATTATGTACAGAAGAACAAAGATACAGATAGCAGCAGATTTTTCATCAGAAACCATTAAAGCAAGAAGATAGTAGTTAAAGGTGCTTTAAAGTACCAAAAAAAAAAAAAAGCAAACAACTTATATTTCTATAGACAATAAAAGTATCTCTCAAAAATGAAGGTAAACTCCTTTTTCAGATGTATAGAAGCTCAAAGAATTCATCCTCAGCCAGGTCTCACTCTCCCAAGCAGGGTCTCAGTTCAACCAGAAAATGACACTAGAAGAATGTCTGTATCTACACAAAGGAAATCTGTGGGTATACAAACTAATTTTTAAAATGTACTGTGGGGGTTTATTGCATATGTGAAAGTAAGATATATGAGAGCAATAGTACAAAGGTCAAGAGGGGAGAGATAGAGGTATGTAATTTGTAAAATCTTTATACTATACACACAAAGTAACATAACACTACTTGACAGGAGACTGTTAAGTTTAAAGATGTATGTTGTAAATCCTAAATCTATCACTAAAATAACAAGATAGAGATGTCTACAGAGGCAAAAAATAATAAATAAATAATGGGATCATTAAAAAATTCTCCGTGAATCCAAAAGAAGGCGAAACAATAGAAAAAGAATAAAGAACAAATGGACAAATAGTGAATAGCGAGATAATAGACTTAAACCTAATGCTGTCACATTCTCACATTAAATGCAGATATTTTAAGCACTCCAAATACAGATATTGCTAGATTGGATATAAAAAAACCCCAAGATTAAAAAACAACCATTTGCTGCCTATAAGAAGAACACTGTAAATATAAAGACATAAATAGGTTATACATTAAAGAGGCAAACGATAACTTGCTAACAAAATTACCTTGCATATAACATGCTAATCGCTAGCTGAGTAAATATATTAATACACAAAGTAGATTTCAGAGCCAAGGATATTACTAGGAATATGAAAGCTTATTTCATAAGAACAATGGGTCAGTTCATCAAGAGACTATAAAAATCCAGGGGTGCCTGTTTAGTTCAGTCTGGTGAGTGTCTGACTCTTGATTTCAGCCCAGGTCACAATCTCAGGGTTTTGGGGTCTGTTCCCACATAGGGCTCTGCACTCAGTGAGGAGTCAGCTTGAGATTCTTTCTCCCTCTGCTCCTTCCCTGCTCACACATGTGCACGCACTCTCTCTTTCTTCAAGTAAGTAACTCTTAAAAAAAAAAAAAAGATACTACAAATCCTAAATGTTTATGTACCTCATAATGGGGCTTCAAAATATGTAAACAAAAGCTGATTGGACTGCAAATAGAAGTAGAAAAATCTACAGTTATGGTTGGAGTTTTCAGTATCCCTCACTCAGTAATTAATAGAAGAAGTAACAGCACCTGGCTGGCTCAGTTGGTAGAACATGCGATGCTTGATCTCAGGGTTGTGCATTTGAGCCCCAGGTTGGGTTTAGAGATTACTTAAAAATAAAATCTTTAAAAAAAAATAGAAGTAAACAGAAAATCAGTAAAGAAATGGCACACTGTCAACCAACTTGAGCTAATTGACATTTATAGAATATTCCACCTAGCAACAGCAGAATTCACGTTCTTTTCCAGTACATATGGAACCTTTACCAACATAGACTGCATTCTGGACTATAAAAGTAGTTTCAACTAATTTAAAAGAATTCGTGTCATTCAAAGTATATTCATGGACCACCGTGGAATTAAAGTTGAAGTCAATAACAGAAAGATCTCGGGAATATCCATGAATATTTGGAAACCAAAACACTTCTAAATAACCCATGGATGAATGAATAAATTAAAAAGGAATTTAGTAAGTATTTTGAACTGGATGGCCAATTTTTTAAAAAATTTGGGGTATAATTTAATGCCATCCCCATCAAAATATCACCAGCATTTTTCACCAAGCTAAAACAAACAATCCTAAAATTTGTATGTAACCACCAAGGATCCTGAATAGCCAAAGCAATTCTGAAAAAGAAAAACAAAACTGGAGGTATCACGATTCTGGACTTCAAGCTATAGTACAAGCTATAGTTATTAAGACAGTATTGCACTGGCACAAAAACAGACACATAGATCAATGGAACAGAATAGAGAACCGAGAAATGGACCCTCAACTCTATGGTCAACTAATCTTCAACAAAGCAGGTGAGAATATCCAATAGAGAAAAGATAGTCTCTTCAACAAATGGAATTGGGAAAACTGGACAGCCACACACAAGAGAATGAAACTAGACTACTTTCTTTTCTTTTTTTTTTAAAAATATTTTATTTATTTATTTGACAGATGGAGATCACAAGTAGGTAGAGGGGCAGGCAGAGAGAGAGGAGGAAGCAGGCTCCCCTGAGCAGAGAGCTGGATGCGGGGCTCGATCGCAGGACCCTGAGATCATGACCTGAGCCAAAGGCAGAGGCTTTAACCCACTGAGCCACCCAGGTGCCCCTAGACCACTTTCCTATACCATACATAAAAATAAACTCAAAATGGATGAAAGACCTTAATGTGAGACAGAAAACCATCAAAATCCTAGAGGAGAACACAGAAAGCTCTTTGACCTCAGCCTCAGCAACTTCTTACTAGACATGTTTTTGGAGACAAGGGAAACAAAAGCACAAATGAACTACTGGGACTTCCTTAAGATGAAAAGCTTCTGCACAGCAAAGGAAACAACACAAATAAAAGACAGCCTATGGAATGGAGGAAGATATTTGCAATGGACATATCTGATAAAGGGTTAGTGTCCAAAATCTACAAAGAAGCTATCAAATTCAACAGCCCCCCAAAACAACCCAGTTAAGAAATGGGCAGAAAACATGAATTGACACTTTTCCAAAAAGGACATCCAGATGGCTAACAGACCCACGAAAGGATGGTCAACATCATTCATTGTCAGGGAAATGCAAATCAAAACCATGATGAGATACCACCTCTCACCTCTAAGAGTGGCTAAATTTTAACAATTTAAGAAACAACAGGTGTTGACGAGGATGTAGAGAAAGGGGAACACTTAGACCGTTGGTGGGAATGCAAACTGGTCAGTCACTCTGGAGAACAGTATGACACTTCCTCAGAGTGTTAAAAATAAAACTACCCTACAATCAAGCAATTGTACTGGTAGGTATTTACCCAGAGGTTACAAAAATTCAGATCTGAAGGGATACCGCTTCAGAACACTGTGCCCCTGTGTTTATAGCAGCATCATCAACAATAGCTGAAGTATGGAGAGAGCCCAAATGTCCATCGATGGATGAATGGTTAAAGAAGATGTGTACACACACACACGCTGAATATTACTGAGTATTACTCAGCCATCAAAAAGAATGAAATCTTGCCATTTGCAAAGACACGGATGGAGCTAGAGTGTATTATGCTAAATGAAACAAGTCAGTTGGAGAAAGACAAATACCATATGATTACACTCATATGTTGAATTTAAGGAAGAAAACAGATGAACATATGGGAAGGAGGGAAAGAAAGGACAGAGGGAAACAAGCCATGGGAGATTCTTAAGAATAGAGAAGAGACTGAGGTTTGATGGAGGGAAGTGGATGAGGGAGCTAGATGGGTGCTGTGTATTAAGGATACCCACCTGTTATGATGAACACTGGGTGTCATATGTAAGTGATGAGTTACTGAATTCTATCCCAGAAAACAATATTACATTGTATGGTAGCTACCTAAAATTTAAATAAGAAAAAAATAATGGTATAATGCCAAAGAAAAGTAATTGGAGGGAAATTTATAACACTTAACACCCTTACTAGACGAGAAGAAAAATTGTAGATCAAAGATCTCAACCACCACCTTAGAAAACGACAAGAAGGCAAAGCAAATTAAAACAATATAGGGCTGCCTAGGTGGCTTCATAGGTTAATTGTCTGACTCTTGATTTTGGCTCAGGTCATGATGTCAGGGTTGTGAGATCGAGCCCCCCATTGGGCCCAGTGATGGGCGTGGAGCCTGCTCCCTGCCCTCCCCCACCTGAAAAAGTAGAGGAAAACAACTAGTAAAGATCTGAGTAAAAATAATCATACATAATCATAGAGAAAATCAATGAAATCAAAATCTGATTCTTTTAGTAGATCAGTAAGGTTGACAATGTTCTAGCCAGACTTAGGATAAAAAAGAGAAAATGTACAAATTAAAATATTAGCAACGAGAGACGTAATATTTCTACATTTCATACAGATACTAAAAGGCTAATGGAGAAATTGTGAGTAACTTTATGCCAATAATATGATGACGTGAATGAAATGGATACATTTTCAAGGTCACAAACTACCACACCTTATGTACGATTAACTCAATAACTTGAAAACACACATATCTAGTTTTCAGCAGTTGAATTTGGACTTACAAACCTTAGCAGATCTAAATAGCTTCACTGTGGAATTTTGCCGGATATTGGAAGAAGAAATAGTATCACAGATATGGAAATCCTTCTAGAAATTTATGGGGAGGGAAAATTTTCCACATTGTTCCAGGAGTCCAACACTGTCACAATTCTAAAAGCAGAGATAACACATTATGAGAAAACTGCAGGCCTGTATCTCTCCTATATGTGGATGAAACATTTTCAAATGAAATGTTCGCAAATGAAATTTAACAGTATGTCGAAATGATAAGACATCATGAACCAGTGGATTTTATCCCAGGAATTCAAAGTTTAGTATTTGAAAGTCAATCCATGTAATTCACCCCGTTAGCAGGTTAAGCAAGAAAACTGTATAATCCTGTCAATTTGTACATAAAAAACAGTTGATAGAATCTAACATCCATTCCTGACAAAACCTCGCAACAAACCAGGAAAAAAGGGCATTTCTTCAGCCTGATAAGATGCATCTACCCAGATAATATCATTCTTAAGCTGAAAGACTGACTCCATTTCCTCTAAGATTCAGGAGATTGCCAGAGACAGCAACAATCGTTCCCAATAGGATAAAGGACTAGTACTCATTTCATTCAACCGTCTATTCCCTACCACATTTCGCAACAATATTTTGCATGTGGTTAATACTTAAGAAAAATATTTTTCTGGGGCGCCTGGGTGGCTCATTGGGTTAAGGCTTCTGCCTTCTGCTCAGGTCATGATCCCAGAGTCCTGGGATCGAGCCCCACGTTGGGCTCTGTGCTCTGTGGGGAGCCTGCTTCCTCCTCTCTCTCTCTCTCTGCCTGCCTGTCTGCTTACTTGTGATCTCTGCTGTCAAATAAATAAATAAAATCTTTAAAAAAAAAAAAAAGAAAAATATTTTTCTTGTGCTGAGAACTTTATTAAAGATTTACTCCCATAATAACTTTCAAATATGCAATGCAGAATTGTGAACTTCAGAAATACATCACTAGGCTGAACATTACATCCCCATGATTTCTTTAATCAATGGAAATTTCTACCTTTTGACCCCCTTCCTCCAACTCCACCCCACCCACCCCCACCCCCCCCCCAGCACCAGTCTGTTCTCTAGGAGTTTGCGTTTTCTTGTAGTGTTTTTAGACTACACGCAGAAGTGATATTATATGGTAGTTTTTTTCTGTCTCACTTAACTGCACTTAGCCTAATGCACTCGAGGTTTATCAATGTACAAGAAGCCATAATAGATCTCCTGGCTACTTGTTCAGTATTTCTTCCTCTGCATAATGTTTAAAAAATTGTATTTGCCATATAGCTCCTTGCTCGGAATGTTACGCTGTTTGGTTTGGTGTTCGTTTTTACGTGCCTGATTACTAGACTTACCACAAGATTGCACAGGACAGGGTATGCATTGAAGTGGTTGGTGTTTCTACCCTCCTGTCTATTCGCTCTGTCTTTGCTCTGTCTCCTCTTGTGAACTTCACTGCTTGTTTTGGCAGTACTGCTTTCATTCATTCTGCTTTTATTTTTTTTTTTAAGATTTTTATTTATTTATTTGAGAGAGAGACAGTGAGAGAGAGAGCATGAGCCAGGAGAAGGTCAGAGGGAGAAGCAGACTCCCCATGGAGCTGGGAGCCCAATGCGGGACTCGATCCCGGGACTCCGGGATCATGACCTGAGCCGAAGGCAGTCGTCCAACCAACTGAGCCACCCAGGCATCCCTCGTTCTGCTCTTAAAACCACAAGTTCTTGGGATGTCTGGGTGGCTCAGCCGGGTTAAGCGCCTGCCTTCTGCTCAGGTCATCATCCCAGGGTCCTGGGATCGAGCCCTACACTAGGCTCTCCCTGCTCTGTGGGAGCCTACTTCTCCCTCTCCCTCTGCCTGCCGCCCCCCTCGCTCCCTCTGTCAAATAAATAAGTAAAATCTTAAAAAGAACACAAAGCCACAAGTTCTTTCTTTTCTGACTCTAGGTATCTGGGAGTTCCTTTAGTGTTTTTTCTTTCCTGATCACTTCTCTCTCTCCACTGATGGATGGTTATGTGCGCTTTGTCAAAAGAATCAAATAATTTCATTTGTGTTGTTTAGCAGGAACAGTGATGATGTGGGTGATCGGGAATAAACCATTAGTTTTTAGCATTCATATTCCCCCACAGAAACAGATAAACGTATTAAAGAATAAATTGTGTGCCTCGGGCAGGCACTTTTTAGAGTCTTCATGTTACTTAACATTTTTTTTTTCTTTCTCAATATTTTCAATTCATTTAATGTTCCCAAGTCCACTTGTCTTTACAGAGGGTGATAACGTACTGGTACGCGAGGCATAAACTGTACATGTACCTGTAACCGTAACTTCTTAATTTCCTCTCTTTCTCATCCAACCCCATTTGCAAACAAACAGACAAAAAAAATCAGTAACAGTACTGTGTATTACCTTGTCTTGTATCTGATTTACTCAGTAGCACCGGCAACCAAGCTCTTCCAAGGCAGTCCATGGGATAATCAGTGACATTTGCCCATGTTGTCAGGTCATTTTAATTCTTTCATTTTCAAACAACCTTGTCATTTACACAGGTTGGCTCTGATTCACAGGCTATAATAGCCAAGGGGGCAGTTCCGCCCATTTGAATTTTTTAAAATGCAAATGAAAGGCTCTGAAAGCCTCTTGAGATATGAAAAAGCTTTCCCAGGGCTAGAAGGACGAAATGCAGAGAAGGCACCCACATACACTTATAATGGCCCTAAATACTCCTTCTGCAGAAAGGAAAACGGGAGGGTCCTCAAGTGTTTTGCTGCCTCACAGAATACAAATGGAAAATCTGGGCCTAATGACTCTTCACTGACAGTGCAGTTCAGCTGGAGGGAAAAAAAAAACTTATGTAAGAGGATTTCATTGTAAATAGAATGAATCACTGACAAACTTTTGAAAAGAAAGGAGCACAAAAAGACCTTACTATAAGCAAAGACAAAAAAAAAAATTGACTGTAAAAACGACCTAGTTTTTTTTTTTTTTGAAAGTGTTTGTAGCAAAGATAGAGAACATATGTACTGTTCTCGATGCAGACATAAAGAGTAAGATCCATTAATTTTCCGTTAACCTGGTGGCTTTTTAGGTGTGTAATTAATGATCTATCATTATCTGTATCTCCCTGCAGTTCGAAAATGGAGAAAATGTCTGGGTTATTCAGGCCCTTAAAGCAGTTTATATGAACTCTGCACAAATTAAGGCAGAAATGGGTTTTGATTAGACTATTATTAATAATGGCTTCTGTTCTCCATTTCACCATGCATGTTGGTAGACAGTCTAAGACAGCCATCCAAAATGCTTCATTGGAATTCTTAGTGGACCAAGAATAAGTATTTCTATATTCACATTAAAATGTTTCCTGATCTGTAGTAAAGTGTTACCGAGAATTCCATCTCCAATGGAAAAATAAAAATATAATGTGCTTATTTTATTTGTGACAAAGAATTAAGGCAATTGTAAAATCTCGACTTTCTCTAGGCTGCTTCATGAAACTAGAAATTGTTCCAGAGATACAGTAAAAATGGACCTCATATAGTTTCTGTCCCTAGTTGGTGGGAAAACCTTGCAGATTTAGCCGATGGAACAAGATAACTTAACCTCTCTGAATTTAATATTCTTAATCTTTGTACATGCAGAAAATGGGAAAAAGTGGAGGAGTCAGTGATACTGATGTGGGAAACAAAGGCAAAAGAAAAATTACATTTCCTTACTACTTCAAGTCCATTGACAAATCCTTGACACAGGCAGACTGAGCTTCCTCTAGCAACTCAGCTTCCTCAAAGTTAACACTTTGCTAAGGGCAAAAGGTAATCTTAGCTTAACATTATCCCCACCCCCCAGGATCCTGTAAGTCTAGTTTAACATAAAAATTCCTTTGGAATCTTACTTTATCTCTACCCCTCAAGATATATGTTGGCAATCATCCCCCAAGCATATGACTCACCGATATACATCTGAAGGGTCTCATGACTAGGGTGTTATTAGACAGTAATAAATGACTTTTTCCTAACAGTAGCTGGGCCCTTCAAGGTCCTGGAAATTACTTCCAAAATTCCTTAGAGACGAATGCTATCCCTAACCCCCCTCCCAACTTGAAAGTATATCATGGGCTACTCCTCCTGACCCCAGCGTCGCTCTTTCTGCCCACGGGTCCTGTACCTGTGCTTTCATTTAAACCACCTTTTTGCACTGATGGCATCCCAATAATTCTTTCTTGGCCATTGGCTCCTAACCCCAACCATTTCCTACATCAATACTGCTCTTACTCCTCACTAAGGTAGGGTGGGAGAAAGAATACGGTAAAGTTTACAAACACTATTATGGTTGGCGTTTCTCTGTGTGCCGAAATGGTAAAAGGTGATTAGATAGAGATCAGAGTTGATCCACCATGAAGCCTTCTAGAAACTGTCACTTACCCTCTTCTCTGTAGGGTAAGTGTAGAGCCTGCAGCTTGAAGCTGATGCAGGACTTCTACTTCCTGCATCGGAATAGTTGAAGAAATGGACACATGTCCATTTCTTAGTCTGTCCAGCCCTGGTAATCCTTTACCAGCATCTCTAACTTAACAAAGTTTATTTGCTTTCTTCTCAGGTCTGTGTACTTTTCAGTTCTCTCCTTTTTATTTTTTTTATTTATTTGACCGAGATTGAGAGAGAGAGAGAGAGAGAGAGAGAACAAGCAAGGGGAGTGGTAGGTAGAGGGAGAGAGAGAAGTAGACTCCCTGCCAAGCAGGGAGCCCCATGCGGGGCTCTATGCCAGGACCCTGGGATCATGACCTGAGCCAAAGGCAGCCACTTAACCGACTGAGCCACCCAGGCACCCCACGTTCTCTCCTTTTTAAATATCTGGCTTTGTATATGGGACCCATCAGGTTATAAAAACTGGAAACGCCTTTGTTTGCTGAAATAGACTCAGGAAAATGACTTTACTTGGTGGGGTTGTGCCGTATACTTTATTTCTACTTCTGTTACAGATCTTAGACTAGCACGTGTCTAGTCTTTACCATTTGTGTCCATGTCTGAATCCTCTGTTGGATTTGTAAGTTCTTTGGAGGCAACATTGGTGCCTTGGTTGTGTGACCTTCACAGTTGAAAGCAATACCTCACATCAAGTGGATTAGCAGATGTCTGTTGATTCAGTAATTTACAAAGACTCTCCTCTTTAAGAGATAGGTGGTCTGTTTTTTGCCTGTCAAACGAGCAAACATCAAGAAGAATGATAATTCTAAGTGTCGTGGAGACAGTGGAGGAACTGGGTAGCTGTACTAGTATTTACACTCTCCTTAAAATATTTTTATAATGGCCGTTAAGTATAAAGCAGGCAGTGTTTATGGAATGCATTTGGGCCATGTAGTTTAAGGTATTAATATTTTCATGCCTTTTGATGCTTCATTTCTAGCATTTTATCCTTTGGTAAACAAATGGTTGCTACAATTTAGCAATAATAATCATCATAGCGGGGGCACCTGGGTGGCTCAGTCGGTGAAGTGTCTGCCTTCAGCTCAGGTCATGATCTCAGGGTCCCAGGATCGAGCCCGGCATTGGGCTCCCTGCCCAGCGGGGAGCCTGCTTCTCCTCCTCTTCCCCGGCTCACGCTCTCTGTCTCTCTCAAATAAATAAATAAAATCTTTTAAAGAATCATCATAGCAGGGTTGAATATAACAGGAAAAGTATCTAAAAGTTGATACTAATAATATCAACATAATTAAATAGACTGTGTAATATGCATGCATTATGCAACTACTAAAAAACAATGATGTAGAACCACCTTTATTAAGATTGAAAGATGTTCCCTATAGACTTGAGCTGGAGAGAACAGTTTAGACTTCCATTTTTAATATGCACCTGTGTATCTTTATATATCTGTCTATACTTACCTCTGTGTAAGTGCTGAATAGCCATAGGTCAAAATGTTAACAATGTTTATTTTGGGCTGGCTTAATTACATATGTTTTAAATTTTCTTTTACTCTGCTGATGAGTGTCCTCCTTTCTGAAGTGAATGTTTAGCACTAATATTAAATATGTTTCTAAGTGAATACAAGGAAGGTAGGGAAAATGATTGAATAAACGAATAATTATAAAATACTTGTTAATAATTTCATGCTGATTTCATTCCCGATGGCTTAGCCCCAAGTCAATGAAGTGCAAATGAGAATATGAATTTTAAAAAGGGTAATAGAGGTCAGCCCAGTTTTCCATTTTAAAGAGAACTGACCTGGAAATGGGACCCCATTTTTCATTTTGGGTAAAGAACTTGGCAAGAACATGAGTAAATATGTGGCAAAATGTTATTAAACATATTTTTAAGCAATTAAAATAATTTTTATTATTCTGTTATTTGGAAACACAATGTGATTTTCAAAGAAAAATATCTTCAGATAACCAGATTATCTTAGACTTTTCTGCTTTGAGTGTCTGTCTTTTTTTCTTAAGATGCGAAAGTCTGGTTTTAATATCAGACAGAATATGCAGAAAGAATCAGCATGATAATTTAACTGTGGCCTACTCAAAACACACCTACACGGTCTTTGCTAAATGATTTAGTCTACTGATATCTTTTTAAAGATTTGAAGACTATGGGTAAGCCTATAATAACAGTTCCAGATTTCTTCATTAAAAGATAAAGCTTTAGTGTTTTGTTTTCGAGAAATTCCAGGGAAAAACAATGTTGGGCACTTTGGCATCTGCTTTAAAGCAGATCTGCATCACTTCTTAAGAAGTGGGAGTTTCAAAGAAACATAATTTCCACTGCCTGAAGGGAGATGGTTTGTGCTGAGGGAATGGGAGACACCTGCAGCGGAGAAGCGTCCCTGGAGAAGAGTGATACTCCTGGAATCTTGCTCTAGTATTTCTCTCTTCTGTAGAAGCCAGTAGAAGATAGATTCATCTGGATTTAGGTCTTTGTGTGTCCAGGGGATTTTATAATAAGGGTGAGTTGCCTGTGTAGTAGCCCTGTTATGGGGATTTCAAGGGCAAATTCACATTTTTGATAAATGCAGATTTAGAGCATCAAATCTCCTTTTATTGTTTTGCTTCCTTCCATCTTTTTCCTTCTCATTTTTTTTGATCCCCCTCAGCAGTTGATAATACTGACATGAGCATCAGTGGTTTTGTGGATTAATATCACTCATTGATTAATGCTAAGGAAATCAATTGGTATTGCTATTGAATTGAATATTCAATATTTAGCAATTGAATCAATTGCTAAATGATCTGCAGAATCCAAAACTTACAAAGTAGACCTATAGAAACACTTAGGGTCCTAAATGCCACATAATCAAAACAAATGTATTTTCTCCTTGAATTATTGAAATGATCAGAATTATATATCTTGCTTTATTATTTTTTGTGGTACTTAATTACCTCTCAGCAGAGTCTATATTTAAAACAATTTGTACTTGTTGTTGTTGTCTTTTTCTTCACTCTAACATGTAAACTATGTGAATAAAGGGTATTTGTCTTTTTCTCTATTATATCAGCAACACTTCAGGATCCTGGCTCATAGTAGGTGCTCAGTAGGTACATATGGAATGATGTTGATTTCCCATGATTCTGTCTTGTATGGATAATAATAGTTGGGCTATATTTATGTTTGTGATTGGACTATCCTTTTAAAGTTTTGTTAGAACAATGACCCTGTAATTACTTTTAAAATTCTGAATGTTTAATCTGTCCCATTTGACAGTAGCTCAAGTGGTGAGAAAATGGTGCTCATGTAAGTAATGTTTGTGTTCTGCTTCCTTTTGCCAAATATTTATTGACTGTTTGCTATATTTTTGTTCATGTGCTCATTGCTGGAGATGGACAAAATATAGTCCTTGATCTAAATGAGCTCATTGTCAAAGAGACAGCTTTGTAAAGAAGTGATGTTGATATCGTACCCTATGTGTGAAAGTCAAGGGCCACGGTAGTACAAAGAAGGATGTGACTAACTCCAGGGTTTGGGAATCAAGATTGGAGACATGGACTTTGTCCTCAAGGCATTCACATTCAAGAAAGGAAGACAGTTACGTACATAGTACAATGTACTCTGTATTGCAATAGAGATATAAGTCAACTAACAAGACCACATCAAGAAAATAACAGTTCTGCCTCATGCCTTAGGAAAAGGTTTTATGGAACAGTTGATATTTGCATTGGGTCTTGGATTCCCTCTGCACAATGGGAGTAGAGGGTGGGATGGGGTCGGGGCAGGAGCAAATGCGTAGAAAGCAGGGTAGCCAAAATGTAGTAGAGCGGAAAGAAGGTCCAGAAGTTAAAGCCAGAAGAATAGAATTCAGATTACGAACTATATGAAATCTTATGCTTAGGAGCCTGTACAGTAGAACATAAATAATGGTGATATTGATTGAAGACTTAGTGTTCCTGTTTCTCTCTGGTTTTAGTTCTATGGGCTAACTTTAATGGTGTCTGTCCCAGGTTGATATAGTTCTGGGAAATAAAATTTCTACCACCAAGGCCCAGAGAAATGTTGAAGAGTCAGCTTATTAATGGCAATGATAAATATTTCTGTCAAAAGAATTGGAATATTTGTTTTCCTCTCTTATTTGGAAAATCACAATTGGGGTGTAATGAGAGGAATAAAAAGGTAAGGTTAGTTGTCATTAAGAAGACAAATCTGTGGAGGCGTCTGGCTGGTATGGTCGGAGGAGAAAGCAACTCGATATCAGGGCCATGAGTTCGAGCCCCACATTGCGTATAGAGATTACTAAAAAAATAATTAAAAAAAAACCCACTTAATAATGAGGTCAGATCTGTGATAACCGAGTGAACCAAATGCTCTTCTTACAAAGTTGTGCCTGGCATACAAACCCAGCCAGATATCCGAGGAAGGCTTGATCTGACTTTAAACTGTGTTAAATGACTTAACCCGATTTGCAGTCTTCTGATTTTTCTCTGGTACCCAATTCAAGAATGTACACTGCATTGCTCTATAACTCAGACTCTTTTTTTAAAAAAGATTTTATTTATTTGACAGAGGGACAGAGTGAGAGAGGGAACACAAGCAGGGGGAGTGGGAGAGGGAGAACCAGGCTTCCCACCTAGTAGGGAACCTGATGAGGGGCTCGATCCCAGGACCCCGGGATTATGACCTGAGCTGAAGGCAGATGCTTAACGACTGAGCCATCCAGGTGCCCCACTCAGAAAGACTTTCAAACATGACACGCTCTTACGGCTTTGTATAGAAAATTCCCACTAAGGCTATGAGTAGATCCGGGGTGTTCAACCATCAGTCATTTTAATTTCCTCTCAACATGTGCTTTAAGGTAAGAAAAATGAAATATCCAGTAAACAGTGATAATGTACACCATAGCCAAAACATCTATCTTTGACTTTGAAGTATAAAAACAAGAATTTACCTATGGGGTGCCTGGGTGGCTCAGTGGGTTAAAGCCTCTGCCTTCGGCTCAGGTCATGATCTCAGAGTCCTGGGATCGAGCCCCTC
>NW_019154137.1:1130927-1182350 GCF_002288905.1 Enhydra lutris kenyoni | reverse complement strand
AGTGGGTTAAAGCCTCTGCCTTCGGCTCAGGTCATGATCTCAGAGTCCTGGGATCCAGCCTGGCATCGGGCTCTCTGCTCAGCGGGGAGCCTGCTTCCTCCTCTCTCTCTGCCTGCTTCTCTGCCTACTTGTGATCTGTCAAATAAATAAATAAAATCTTTAAAAAAAAACCCACAAGAATTTACCTATTATTTTATGGAATTTAGGACCCCCAAACTGAAACCAGTACATGTTAAAGTACATGTTAAAATATAAAAATGGCAACAGAAGTCCATTCAATAATTCTAAATGTGGCGGAATTACATAATGTGTCAGGACATGGGAAAATAGAAGTAACTATGAGGGAGAGGAATGGAGGAGGGAAGGAAAGAGAGAGAACAGAGAGGATAGTAAGTTGGAGGGAAAAGGAATCATGCTTACAAAACGAAGTCTAACTTTCAACTTTGTCACAGGGTACCTGAGAGAAGGTAGCTCAAAAATGACCATTTGAAGCAAGAACTCTGTGGCTACTCGTGATAGATTTTTTTTTTCTTCTTTCATTCTTGCCATCTGTTTTGTGAAGGGTAAGTTGAAGTGCCACATCACTGAGAGGAGGAATGGGTATTTGTCGAAAACCTGGAACGGGAACAAGGAAAGAAATGTTCTCTATCCATCGGAGAAAGTGCAACATTGCCTCAGGTCTATAAATGTTTGAAAGCCGCATTTATGTGGGAAGTTTTGAATAGTCTTTCTTTGGCTGTATACGAAACATCCTCTTAAGTAGATATTTTTCAGCTCATCTGACGTTTATGACTTAGTCTGACATTATTTCAAACACCCAGAAGGAAAGATGAATGTGGGGTCTAATTCACAAAGAGTTCTCGGAGGAATGGAAAGGCATTTTGACCCTCTTCTAGACCATTCTGGCCTTGGTTTTGTCTTCTTTCTTTTAACTTAGCCTCTAGTTATTGAGCTCATTCTGCACTCAGTAGAATATTTATTTTGAATTTCATTAAGAAAGTGACCGACAATTAAAAACAAAATCTTCAATGTTGGGTGGCACTTGAATGTCAGAGCTGCTGAAGGAAGCTTGAGACATGGAACCACACTGGAATGTTTAATGTGGGACTATGTGAGGGAAATTTTTTGCAATTCTTTACATGGCCCTCAGTGGTTGGATCTTCCCCACTGTGCTGTATACTTTCCTCTACAAGCATTCGGTCATTTATTCAACAAACTTGTGTTAATGAGGGCTCACCCTTTATTAGGAAACTGGAAATACACAAATGAATAAGATGTTACATCCTGTGTTAAGGAGCTGATGGCATCAGGGGGAAAATAGAGCACAAAACCTGGAATTATAATTCACAAGCATGAGAACTTTGATAGGCATATACAGAGATAGGAGTCTATGAAGACACATAGGAAGACACTTAACAAATTGTCATCAGAAGCTTACAAAAGAAGATAAAACTTGAGTTTGTAGAGTGGGAAAAATAATTTTCCCTTTACCCTTCTAGGTTCTTGACTGATATCCCCCTATAATAAAAGCCAGATTAATAGGAAAAGAACAAACAGAAGTTGAATAATATGTATACCTCCTGTATACAAGGGAGATACTGGAAAAACTGATCGAACTCCCCTAAATGGCCCAAGACATCACCTTAAATAGTATCACCATCAGTTAAAAAAAAAAAAAAAAAGATGCTGGGGCTGGGGGGAGGTTATGGGAGGTTTTCAGGCAGAGTTGAGTAGTCAAGCATTAAGTTGTTATGCAGATTTAAGTTTCTGCCGTTTCTATTGATAAGAGTTTCTAGAGATTCATTTACTCATTCTCCTCCTGGTACAGAGAGGGAGACATCCTTACAGATGGAGATTTTCCTTATATCTATTAGGTTTTCAGAGCCTTTACTGTGTCTGCTCTTTCCTAAAAATAACCAGCTGAAGGAAATGCAAGTTGATCTTTTTACAAGGAAATATCACCTTGCGCCAGTGAGAATGGCTAGTATCCAAAAGACAAGAAATAACAAGCATTGGGGAGGATGAGGAGAAAGGGGAACCCTCGTGCACTGTTGGTGGGAATGTAAACTGGTACAGGCACTGTGGAGAACAGTATGGTGGTTCCTCAAAAAATTGAAAATAGGAATACTGTATGAGCCAGTAATCCCATTTCTGGGTATTTACCCAAAGAAAATGAAAATACAAGTTTGGAAGGATATATGCATCCCTATGTTTATTGTAGCATTATTTACAGCAAAGATAACGAAGCAACCAAAGTGTCCATCAGTAGATGAATGGATGAAGAAGTGGTGGTGGTGGTGGTGGTGGTAGTGGTGGTAGTGGTGGTGGTGGTGGTGTGTGTGTGTGTGTATGTGTATGTGTTTGTATGAGGTAATAAATACATGGTGGTATATCCCTCAGCCATTAAAAAGAATGCAATCTTGCCATTCGTGAAAGCCCGGATGGACCTAGTGGGTATTATGCTAAGTAAAATAAGTCAGACAGGAATATAAATGCCATAGGATTTCACTTATATATAGAATCTAAGAAACTAAACAAAGAACAAAACAGGAATGGATTCACAGATATAGAGAACAAACTGGTGGCTTCCAGAATGAAGGATGGGCAATCTAGGTTAAGAGGATTAATAGGTGTAAACTTCCATTTATAAAATAATGAAGAAATGAAGTCCCATGGATAAAAATTATAGGGAATATAGTCAGTAATATTATAATAACTTCATATGGTGGCACATGGTAGGTACTACCTTTATCATGGTAAGGATTTCATAGTGTATATAACTGTCAGCTCATGATGTACTCTTTTTTTTTTTAAAGATTTTATTTATTTATTTGTCAGACAGAGATCACAAGTAGGCAGGGGCAGGCAGAGAGAGAGGAAGGGAAGCAGGCTCCCCGCCAAGCAGAGAGCCCGATGCGGGGCTCGATCCCAGGACCCTGGGATCATGACCTGAGCCAAAGACAGAGGCTTTAACCCACTGAGCCACCCAGGCACCCCTTATGATGTACTCTTGAAACTAATATAATATGGTATGTCAAATATACTTCAATTTAAAAATATGTAAATTTAAAAAGGAGGAGGGGGGAGATTTTCAGTCTTCCCAAAAGCTAGTGAAGAGAATTGGCTTGTAGAATCAATGATCACACCAGCATGAGTCAACAATCATGTAAAGCTATTTCTACAAGGTTAAAAAATAAGCAGCTCAAAATAATCCTTATGTCAAAGATTGGGGTAGTATCTTCTGTTCCCCTTCAAGCTGAATCAGAAAATTCAGAGTGAAAAGGATTGTCCAGGTAGAAGAAATTACATACGTTAAAGCATGGACATATTCTATATAGGGAACTGTTAATGTAGTGTATGACTGGAGGGGAGGGAGTGTTGAGAGAGGGTCTTGGGAGATGAGGTCAAAGATGCAGACAGGCATTAGTTATGTCATGCATGTCATGTGCTGTTTGGGGGGTGTTTAAAGTCAAGTCACAGATCTGTTTTATTTCCAGCAGTATGTGTAGGTTTCCAGTGATGTAGATACCCTCCTTTCATCCAGCTTCCCCTGTAGTTGTTGCCTTTTATATAGTGTTTATTAAAACTTTATTGACGTTGAACCTCCTGTCTGGCTAGTTGACTGGAAGACTAGCCCTGAGAGAGTGAAGATAACGGGGTTCATGAGTCTAGACTGGAAAATGTTCTTTGTGTCATTAGTGTGAGGCCTCAAGAAATAGTCTGCCACACCGAAGTTTCTGTTAGGGGATGGAAGGATAGTATCGAGGTACTGACCATTTCAGCCCAGGAGGCATGGGTGAATGCCCTTCTTGGTGAAGGAACTCAGGATCCTGGTTTTGTTATTCCAGTTTTTCAGAACAAAATTTCATTAGATGAGTTTGCCCATGCTAATCAAAATCCAAGAGATCAGATACTCCAAAGATATGTTTTCTCGATTTATGAGAAAGACCGTATCCAGCAGTATACCCGGTATCAGTCTTCGGCAGGGGACACACACTCCTGTTTGGAAAGTGTACTCTGAGGTCAGGTGATATATCAGAGTATTACTTGGAGAATGTAGAGTTAGAACAAAGGGAATGTCATATTCTCTGGGGACATTTCCAT
Source organism: Enhydra lutris kenyoni (assembly GCF_002288905.1). Lineage (NCBI taxonomy): Eukaryota > Metazoa > Chordata > Mammalia > Carnivora > Mustelidae > Enhydra > Enhydra lutris. The sequence continues at coordinate 1,178,246 of NW_019154137.1, read as the reverse complement.
CAAGCTAGGGTGGTGTGATAGTTTGTCCTTCTCCACTCCCGAAATAGTACTCTCCAGAGAATTGGTGCTTGTTTTTAGAATCAGAGCACTGATTCTCTTGGACAGAGCACACTGACCTATTCGCACACTATGGCTCTCCGTAGAATCCATGCAAACACCATCCCATCCCCACTCACTATGACATGGCTTGTTCCAGCTTAGTTTACGTTAATCCTAGTTTGGTCTGCATGGAGATGGCGTCGACATTGGACGCTCAGCAGTAACATATTTCCAAACCATTTCTTAGGATGGGAAGAATTTCTCTATGTCACCTGCTTTATCCATTACTTTCTTTTACTTTCAGAAAGTAACAATTTCTTGTTTGACAACTATGGAGAATAGCCCCCATTTTGAACCGTTGCATCCTTAGATCCTGCTGCCAAATTAGCCCATTAAGAGTGATACATGATCAAAATCATTAGGAGCAAAATCATGAAAGTTTCACTTCAATAATTTGTGAAAAATCTTAGGGCATTGGCATTCTTTTTGACAAATGAAATTGTGTCCAAAACACATAAAAATATTAAAGCAGGGCTCCGAGGGAACTCTAATCTATTTTTATCTGCTTGTTTTTCCAGATGGGGAAACTGATGTGCATAGAGGGTGAGAGATTTTGCCAGGACAGCTCAGCTTGTCAGAGGCAGAGCGAGGACGAGAAGCTAGGTCTCCTGACTCCTAGTTCAGTGCTATTTTTACTCTACCACTTAGCACTCATGAAATATGTACAAAGACAGGTATGGAGAAGCAAACTGGTTTTCTCATTGAATGATCTCTGCAACGTATTCTTTGACAATTCTGACTAGAAAATCCCCATTGAAGTCTTCAAACACTCTTTTGATGGACAAAAAATGAGCAATGGGAGGGATCATTTTTGCTACTGGAAATTTCCACTCGTGCCCCTGTACATTAATGTATTTTCTGACCCTTTTTTGGTTATTCAAATAGACTATTTTAGTGCTATCAACTTGAAGACACATTCATGCTTTTAAAAATTGAATGTTAAATATTATGTTCATAAACATAGAATATTCATAAAATATGATGAATATAGGGTACTTCTGTGAGGAACCCTGGGTAGTGTAATGTAGTATGGATACAATTGTTTGTGCAAGGGGTGCCTGAAACTTGTTGGGAGTATTTTTGTTGTTGTTTGAGAACAGTTTGAGCTGTATGGATTTCCAGGGCTCTATGTCAGAGACATTTTATCTTTGTTTAGGTTTTATAACTTGAGCTGGCCTTGATAACTAAGTAGGGCTGACCTTAGAGGATAGGTAGAAGATTCTCAGGAGCAGTTTGGATTTCCCTTTGAGCGTAGTGGTTATCTTTCCTGGTTGACTGTTCAAAATGGGAACTGTCAGATGATGGAGAGCTGGTTCTTGGATGTTTAATTGGGTGAATGGCAAGTCCCAGCTCCCGTCTGGGTCTCAGTGTCCATCTCTGGAAAACGAAAAGGGTAAGATAATCTCCTAGGTTCCCAGCAGTTCTGACATCATATAGTTATCTGATTCTTTGCTTTTTCTGTTAATATTGAGTGCTTGATTTAGAATCTGTGAAAGATCTAGTATCTAAGCCGTGGTACATTCTGTGCTAACTAGGCTAGGGTTTCTAGCTCTTTCTTTTCAGTCTAGACATGTACATTTCTCCCAGATCCACCACTCTGGTCCGTGGAAATAACTACCTGTGTGTATTCTATTGCACCCGTAGCTCTTGGCTTTTTTTCAATTAAGTTTTAAATTTTAATTCCAGTAAAGTTAACATACAGTGTTTCTATTAGTTTCAGGTGTACAATATAGTGATTCAGCAGTTCTGTACACGACTCAGTGCTTATCTGATAAGTGGACTCTTTAATCCCCAATAACTATTTCACCCATCCCCCCCACCAAACCTCCCCTCTGGTGACCATCAGTTTGTTTTTTATAGTTAAGGGTCTGTTTCTTGGTTTGTCTCTCTTTTTCTCTCTTTCCTTTGCTCAATCCCCGCCACCTCCCCCCCGCAATTCCACATGAGTGAAATCATATGGTACTTGTCTTTCTCTGACTTATTTCACTTGGATGGTACTTTCCAGCTCCATCCTGTTGAAAATAGCAAGACATCATTCTTTTTGCGGCTGAATAATATTCTGTTGTGTATATGCATATTTATGTTTGTGTGTATATATATATATATATAGAGAGAGAGAGAGAGAGAGAGAGAGTATATATTTGTGTGTGTGTGTATGTGTGTGTGTGTGGTATCTTTATCCATTCATCCATTGAGGGACACTTACCTTGTTTTTATGTCTTGGCTATTGTTAATAATGCTGCAGTGATCAGCTGTCTGCAGATAGCTCTTTGATATCCAGCGATGGACACTTGGGCTGCTTCCATAATTTGTCTCTTGTATATAATGCTGCAATAAACATAGAGGTGCATGTATCCCCTTGAATTAGTGTTTTTGTGTTATATCTATCTATCTATCTATCTGCCTAGTAGTACAATTACTAGATTGTAGGGTAGTTCTTTTTTTAACTTTTTGAGGAACCTCCATACTGCTTCCCACAGTGGCTGCACCAGTTTGCATTACCACCGACACTGCATGAGCATTCCTTTTCCTCCACATTGTTGCCAACACTGGTTGTTTCTTGTGTTTTTGATTTTAGCCATTTTGGTCAGGTGTGAGGTAATATTTGTAGTTTTTATTTGTATTTCCCTGATGATCAGTGATTTTTAAAATTGGATTATTGGGGTTTTTGGTGTTGAATTGTGTACTTTTTTAAATACATTTTGGATATTAACCCGTTTTCTGATAAGTCAATTGCAAATATCTTCTCCCATACAGCAGTTTGCCTTTACGTTTTCTTGACTGTTTCTTTCGTTGTGCAGAAGCTTTTTATTTTGATGTAGTCCTGATAGTTTATTTTTGCTCTTTCCCAAAATGTTTACCTCCCAAAAATGTTTACCTCAGGAAACATTTCTCAAAAAATGTTGCTACTGCTGATATCAGATACATCACTGCCTGTGCTCTCTTCCAGGATTTTTATGGTTTCAGGTCTCACAGTTAGGTCTTTAATCCATTTTGAGTTTTTGTATATGGTGTAACAGTGTGGTCCAGTTTCGTTCCTTTGCCTGGAGCTGTCCTATTTTCCCATTGCCATTTGTTGAAGAGACTTTTTTCCCATTATATATTCTTGCCTCCCCTTTTGAAGCCTAACTGACCCTATCATCATGGGTTTATTTGTGGGCAATCTATTCTGCTCCATTGATTATGTATATATTTTAGTGCCAGTACTAGGCTGTTTTGATCACTACAGCTTTGATGTAGAACTTGAAGTGTGGAACTGTGATATCTCCAATTTTGTTCTTTCTCAAGATTTTTTGGCTATTCAGGGTATTTTGTGGTTCCCTACAAATTTTAAGGTTGTTTGTTCTAGCTCTGTGACAAAGGCTGTTGGTATTTTGATAGGGATTGCATTGAATCTATAGATTGCTTTAGGTAGTATGGAACATTAAAAAAGAGAGCAATTATCATATGGTTTCACTTATTTGTGGAGCATAACAAATAGCATGGAGGACAAGGGGAGTTAGGAGAAGGGAGTTGAGGGAAATTGGAAGGGGAGGTGAACCATGAGAGACTATGGACTCTGAAAAACAATCTGAGGGTTTTGAAGGGGCGGGGGTTGGGAGGTTGGGGGAACCAGGTGGTGGGTATTAGAGAGGGCACGGATTGCATGGAGCACTGGGTGTGGTGCAAAAACAATGAATACTGTTACGCTGAAAAGAAATTAAAAAAAAATGTTATCCTTCCAATCCATGAGCATGGCTTGTCTTTCCATTTCTTTATGTTGTCTTGAATTTCTTTCATCAGTGTTTTATAGTTTTTAGAGTATAGGTCTTTCAGTTCTTGGGTTAAGTTTATTCTTTGTAATTATTTTTGGTGCACTTATAAGTGGGACTCCCTTCTTAATATCTCTTTCTGCTGCTTCATTATTCATGTAGAGAAATGCAACACATTTCAGTTTCTATAGATTGGTTTTGTATCCTGTGACTTTACTGAATTCATGTATCAGTTCTAGTATTTTGGGGGGGGGGATGGATTCTTTCGGGTTTTCTAGATATAGTATTATATCATCTGCAAATAGTGAAAGTTTTACTTCTTTCTTACTGATTTGGATGCCTTTATTTTTTTTTCTTTGTTGTTGTCTGATTGCTGTGGCTAGGACTTCCAGTACCATGTTGAAAAAAAGTGGAGAGAGTGGACATCCCTGTCTTGTTCCTGACCTTAGGGAAAAAAGCTCTCAATTTTTCCCCATTCAGTATTATGTTCCCTATGGGTTTTTTATATAAGGTCTTTATTATGTTGCGGTATATTCCATCTAAACCTACTTTGTTGAGGGTTTTTATAATGAATGGATGTTGTACTTTGTCAAATGCCTTTTCTCTGTCTATATCTATCTATTGAAATAATTATATGGTTTTTAGCCTTTTGTCTTATTGCTGTGATGTGTCACGTTGATTGACTTCTGAATATCGAACCACTCTTACAATCTGGGAATAAATCCCGCTTGATTGTGGCAAATTATTTTTTTTAAAGGTTTATTTATTTACTTGAGAGAGAACATTCATGAGCGCGAGGGGTAGAGGGAGAGGGAGAGAGTATCTGAAGCAGACTCTGCTGAGTGTGGAGCTTCATGTGGGGTTCGATCTCACAACCCTGAGATCATTACCTGATCCCAAACCAAGAATCAGATGTTTAACTGATTGTACCACCAGGCACCGCAGTGAATGATTTTTTTTTTTAATGTACTGTTGGATTTGGTTTGTTTGTATTTTGTTGAGGATTTTTGCACTGTGTTCATCAGAGATATTGGCCTATAGTTCCCCCATTTTCCCTTTTTTTTAAAGTGAACTGTACTGCTGAACATAGAGCTTGAACTCCCCACCCTGAGATCGAGAGTCACTTACTCTCCTGACAGCCAGCCAGTCCCCTATGTAATTGTCTTTTGTTGTAGCATCTTTATATGATTTGGTATCAGGGTAATGGTGACCTGATAGAATGAATTTAGAAGGTTTCCGTCCTCTTCTATTTTTTGGAATAGTTTGAGAAGAAAAGGTATTACCTCTTCTTTAAATGTTTGGTAGAATTGACTTGTGAAGCCATCTGGTTCTGGAATTTTGTTTGTTGGGAGCTGTTTGAAAACTGATTCAGTTTCATTGCTGGTCATCATCAGTTTGCTCAGATTTTCTATTTCTTCCTGCTTCAACTTTAGTAATTTATTTATTACTTAAACTTCTAGTAATTTATTTATTTCTTCTAGGTTGTCCAGTTCGTTGACATGTAATTTTTTGTAATATTCTCTCACAGTCCTTTGTATTTCTGTGGTGTTGGTTGTTATTTCTCCTCTTCATTTGTGATTTTGTTTGAGTTTTTTCTCTTTCTCTCTCTCTATTTATTTTTAAAATGAGTCTGGCCAGAGGGATGCCTGGGTGGCTCAGTCAGTTAAGTATCTGCCTTTGGCTCAGGTCATGATCCCAGGTCCTGGGATCGAGTCCTGCATCAGGCTCCTTGCTCAGTGGGGAGCCTTCTTCTCCCTCTGCCTGCTGCTCCCCCTGCTTGTGCCCTCTCTCTCACAAATAAATAAGATCTTAACAGGAACAACAAAAAAATGTGTAAAGGAGTCTGGCTTGAGGTTTATCAATTTTAATCTTTTCAAAGAACCAGCTCTTGGATTCATTGATGTGTTCTATTGTTTTTAAAATTTTCTATATAATATATTTCTGCTCTAATCCTTATTTTGTCCTCCCTTCTGCTTGTTTTGGGTTTTCTTTGTTTTTCTTGTCCTGGTTTCTTTAGGCATAAGGTTAGGTTGTTTATTTGGAATTTTTCTCATTTCCTGAGGTAGGCCTTTATTACTATATACTTACCTCTTGGAACCACTTTTGCTATATTCCAAAGGTTTTTGACCATTGTGTTTTTTTATTTTTATTTTTTTAAGATTTTATTTTATTTATTTGACAGACAGAGATTACAAGTAGGCAGAGAGGCAGGCAGAGAGAGAGGAGGAAGCAGGCTCCCTGCTGAGCAGAGAGCCCGATGCGGGGCTGGATCCCAGGATCCTGGGATCATGACCTGAGCCAAAGGCAGGGACTTTAACCCACTGAGTCACCCAGGCACCCCTGACCATTGTGTTTTCATTTTCCTTTGTTTTCATGTAATTTTTTATTTTTTCTATGATTTCTTGGTTCACTTGCTCATTGTTTAGTAGCATGAATTTTACTTGTTGATTTCTAGTTTCTTAGTGCTGTGGTCAGAAAAGATGCGTGGTATGACTTGATGTTTGGAATATACCTGTTAAGCCCATCTGGTCCATTGTGTCATTCAAAGCCACTGTTTCCTTGTTGATTTTCTGTTTGGATGATTTGTTCATTTGTGTACATGGGCTGTTAATGTCCCCTACTAGTGTAGTATTACTGTCATTTGTTTCCTTTATCTTTTAGGAATTCAGGCGTTCCCGTGTTGGGTGCATGAATATCTATAATTATTATATTCTTGTTGGATTGTCCCCTTTATTATTATATAGGGTCCTTCTTTGTGTCTTGTTACAGTCTTTGTTTCAGTCTCTTTTGTCTGATATAAGTATTGGTACCCTGGTTTTCTTTTCACATCCATTTGCACAGTAAGTGTTTGTCCCCTTAGTTTCAATCTGGAAGTGTCTGTGGGTCTTAAATGAATCTTTCTTAGGGAACACATAGATGAGTCTTGTTCTTTTATCCACCTTGTCACCCTGTGTCTTTTGATTGGAGCATTTAGTCCCTTTATATTCAAAGTAATTTTTGATAAATGTGTTTTTATTGCCAATTTTTTACTCATTTTGTCTTTTTTTGTAGTTATTCTCCGGTCCTTTCTTCTCTTGCTCTCTTTCATGATTTGCTGGCTTTCTTTAGTGATACACTTAGATTCACTTCTCTATTTTTTGGCATATCTATTACTGGCTTTTGATTTGTGGTTATCATTAGGTTTGTATATAACATCTTCCACATGTAGCAACCTATATTAATTTGATGCTAACTTATTTTGAATCCATTCTTTACTACCCATGTTTTAGGAATATTATGTCATCTTTTAACTTCCTTTTATTTTGTGGATCCCTTGACTGATTTTTAGATATAGTTACTTTTACTGCTTTTGTGTTTTCTACTTTTTATTACTCTCACTTATGGTCATTCCTTTCCACTCAAGGTGTCCCCTTGAATATTTCTTGAGAGGTGCTTTAGTGCTCATGAAGTCCTTTAGTTCTTGTTTGTCTGAAGAACTCTTTATCTCTCCTTCTATTCTGAATAGAGTATTCTTGGCTGCCAGTTTTTCCCACTTAGCGCTTTGAATATATCATGCTGCTCCCTTGTGGCTTGCAAAGTTTCTGCTAAAAGATACAATGATATCCTTATGGGGTTTCCCTTGAATGTAACTGACTTTTGTCTTCGGCTCTTCCTCTCTCCCTCCCTCTCTTTCTTCTTCTCTTTCTTTCAGGCTCCACACCCAACGTGAGATTTGAACTCATGACACTGAGATCAAGAGTCACATGCTGCACCGATTGAGCTGGACAGGTGCGCCCTGTCTTTTCTCTTTCTGTTTTCAAAATCTTTATCACTACTTCTTACCATTTTAATTACTGCATGTCTTGTTGTGGACCACCTTTGGTTGAATTCGTTCCAGGATCTCTGTGCCTCCTTGATCTGGATATTTCCTTCCCCAAATTTGGGAGGTTTTCAGGTATTATTTATTGGTATAAATTTTCTACCACCATTTCTCTCTTTTCTCCTTCTGGATTCCATATTATGTGAGTGTGATTACATTTGATGGAGTCATTGAGGTCCCTAAGTGTATTCTCATTCGCATAGTTCTTTTGTCTTTCACTTGCTCACCTTTATTATTTTGCATTACTGTGTCTCTCAGATCATTAATTGTTCCTCGGCTTTCTCTAGCCTGCTGTTTATTCCAGGAAGTGTGTTTTTAATGTGAATTACTGTGTTCTTTATCTTTGGTTCTTTTTTATCTCTGGGTTAAGGGTCTCACTGATGGCCTCCCTTCATTTCTCAAGTCCATATGTATCTTTATGATCATTAATTTAAGTACTCTGTCAGACATACCACTTACTTCCGTTTCCCCTAGGTTGGTCAGTGCAGTTTTGTCCTGGTCTTTCATTTGAGCTATATTCCTCTGTCTCTGCATTTTGCCTAACTCTCTGTGATTATTTTTTGTGTTCTAGGAAAGTCAGTTATGTCTCTTGCTCTTGCAAGTAACTGTTGGAGTGTGTGTGTTTAACAAGGTGATGCCTGTCTTCTTCTACAGGGGATGCACCACAAATGTGGTGACTGGGCCAGTGAGGGCCTCTGCACAAAGCATGCTTGGTTGCGGGCTACAGTTTTAACAAGGGTACATGTGTTCTCCATAGGAAGTGGGGAGTGGCAGTGTTGGCAAGGTCTGCACCAGTTGTTCTGAGGGAAGTCACAGGGCCAGGACCGAGGCAGGCCTGATTGGACGAGGTGGGGCACAGTGTAAGCAAGTTAGGCCATAAATGCTGGCACCTAATCTGTTCCTGCATTTGCTTATGCTGGGTGGCTTGGGAGGGAAATGGTGCTTGCTTGTTCCTTTGTTCCCTTAGGGAACAAAGAGAAGTCCCTTAGGGAGCTCTGAGATTAGTAACTAACTCTCCCTCCCATTCACCAGAGTCATTGTACAAAATGCTGCTTCTAAGATGTGTCTCAGTGGGCTGTTGTGCTGTCTCTTATAAGGGTACAGACTCAGCTTCCTATGGCCCTCTGGCCTCTCCCAGATCCCAGACAGTGATTTTTAAAGTTCCAGGCTTTAAGTCCTGGTAGTTGTAAGAACTCAGGAAATTCGGTTCCTCTGATTTTCAAAGCCAGATGCCATAGGGTTTCATCTTCCCTGTACAGGCTTCCTGGTACTATAGTCTGTTTCTCATCCCTCCGTGCACTTGTGGCTCCTTCTCTCTGGTAGCCACACTTGTAGAGTTTAGCTCCCTACCACATCTCTGTCCTCCTGACTCTCTTCGATGTGCCCTCTTCTCTCGTTTTGCTGGTCTTCCTGCCATTTCTGCATTATTTGCATTGATATGAATGGTATCTAGTTGTATTCCTGGTTCTAGGTGAGTTTAGGGCCCTACTGTGCCATCTTCCCCAGAAGTCAGTAGTTCTTGGCATTTTCGTCATTTATTAAATTCTCTCTAACTACCAAGGATCAAATACCATCCTTCACACTAGAGGCACAAAAACAAAAGTTCCCATCCTTAAGTGGAAGAGAGAAATAAGCCAATAAGTAAGTAGGTAGCAGTAATGCATCATTAGGAGTGTTCTGGAAGTGGTATGAATGTTGGCCCTCTAGGGATAGAAATGAGTATCCAGGACAGATACCTATAAATTATTTTTTGTAATTATTCAGTTTTTGTAAGTAGTCTGCAGTTTGTAATACCTAGCTCTAAGCTTGACCTTGGGTAGTTTAGAGAAGAAGTATAGAAAGTTTGTGCCTTGTGTGTGGCTCATGGTTCTGTATTATGTTTGTGAGTCAGCTCCTTGGAATGTGGAATGCATTTTTCCCACAGAAAACAATGGTATCCATAGTAATTAGGTTCCCAGGACAGCCCATAAAAGCCTATGTAATGCATAATTTGAAGGATCATGCTATATTAATAATACCATACATGCTAATGACCATGCAAAGCTATGCTTCTGTGGGAAAATCCATTCCGTGTTTCAGCCATGGGTCCCAGAAGCAGTCTTTCCCACTGAAGCTTCAATACTATATGAAGAAACCCTTGCTTTGCCATCTCTCTAGATAGTAAACCAGTGTGCTCAAATATTCACTCAGATCCAGGTTATTACGTGTGCTACATGGAAGTGGGGAGAGGATATACCAGGAAGAGAGATGGAGGTAAGCAGTTCTACAGGAAAGCAAGAAAGGTGTGAAAAAAAGGGCAAGAAATGACCAGTCACTTTAGAGAAGTACCAGTTCCCAAGGTCAGCATAGGCAGGAATGAAAGCATAGCTAAGAAAGAATGTCCTTACCCAGGATGGTGGCGGGGGTGGGGAGGGCGGGGGGATAAGGGGATGAGTTACTCTTTACTGAGTTCCAACTGAGTTCTAGTGTGCCTTAGACATTTTATACACACCTTTTTTTAGACTGTTTATTTATTAGAGAGAGAGCATGAGCAGGGGAGGGGTGGAGGGAGAAGCAGACTCCAGTTGAGCAGGGAAGCATACATGGAACTCAATCCCAGGATCCTGGCATCATGATCTGAGCTGAAGGCAGACACTTAAGCAGCTGAGCCACCCAGGCGCCCCTACACACATTTTTTTAATCCTTAAAACAATTTCTCAATATTCCTGTTTTCAGGGGAGATCAGTGAGAAGCAAAGAAAAGACCTTGCTAGGGTCATGCAGCTAGTAAATGGCATGGCTGGGATTCATAATCAAATTCCAAGAAGTTTTTACAATGAACAAGTTCATTAGTAAAGAATATTTGTAAGCTGGGGATGTCCCCTCATTTTTATGATGAGAAAATTGAATCAGAAGCTCTGAGATTGGGATGCCTGGGTTGCTCAGTGGGTTAAAGCCTCTGCCTTTGGCTCAGGTCATGATCGCAGGGTCCTGGAATCGAGTTCCGCATCGGGCTATTTGCTCAGCAGGGAGCCTGCTTCCTCCTCTCTCTCTGCCTGCCTCTCTGCCTGCTTGTGATCTCTGTCTGTCAAATAAATAAATAAAATCTTAAAAAAAACAATGAGATTCATTCTTTCTGAATATTACTGCTACAGAAAGGTACTACCACCAAAGTCATAACTGTGTTATATCCTGACTCTTAATCCAGTGATGTTCATTGCATGGAGTACTTTCTGTTGGCAAGGTAATGCATGTTCCTCCAAGCCCCGAGCATACTGTTTAATGCTTTTATATTTAAAGATCTCATCCTGCTAGACTAAGTCAGTCTAGAATAAGTGCAGCAATAAAGATATAAACACAGTACGTTAGAAGAAAATGGAGACTATAATTCAAGGGATCTGAGGAGGTTTGTGAAAGATGTGGTAGTATCTGGAGTTGGGCCTTGAAGACTTGATAGTAAGTGATGGATAAGCCGACTTGGAGAGAAGATATTCTAGGAAAAGTAGCCAGATGCATAGTGCCCATATGTTGTGCATTTAATGGTGTTAGTGCTCTAGGTAACACTGGGTGTATGTCTTATGCAAATTGTCTTATTTATTCTTCATTGTAATCCTATGAAGTAAGTACAGTTATTAACCCATTTTGTTGATAAGGAAGTTAAGGCCCCAAATGGGCTATTTGTCCAAATCTACACAGCTAGTGAGTGGTGGAATCTAGAACCTACAATTTGAGTCTAGACATTGACCCTTATAGTTGAGTCATTTTATGGGCTTTAGTGGGAGTTGGCTATGGACCAGATTGTTTCCCCTCAAAATTTATACATTGAAGCACTAAGTCCCGATATGCTATTATTTGGACATTGAGCCTTAGGAGATAGATTTAGGTGAGGTATGAGGATGGTGTCCTCATGATAGGATTAGAGCCCTTATAATAAGAGATAGAAGAGACCTTGAACAACACCCCTCCACCCCCATCTGAGTGCAGAGAGAGAAGGCAGCCATTATAAACTAGGAGGAAAGCTCCCACCAGAAACTGACCATACTAGTACCTTGATCTTACTGGACTTTTATCTTCCAGAACTGTAAGGAAATAAAGTTCTGTTGTTTAAGTGACCTTGTTTATCGTATTTTATAATGGCAGCCTGAGGCAATTGAGAGAGACGTAAAGTTTTGCCAGAATCTGGCGAGATTGGCTAAAGCAGGACTTTCAGTGTTATGGTAAGGGTTTTGGATTTTGTTCACTGGCTTCCGCATAACAGTTAAAAATCTTTAGGCTAAAATATTTGATTTGATCCGATGCTAGTATTCTGTGGTCTCTGCTTGGAACCAGTAGAGAACAATGGAAAGATATTCAGGTGTAGATAAAATCAAGCAACAAAGTCTTTGGTAGCTGATAAATCCAGTAGGTAGTTGGAGGAGAGAGAATCATTGGCAGGACTCAGTGGGGAGGACTTCGCAGAGGAGACCGAGGTGGGGCCAGATGGCATTTACATGGGGGAGAACAGGGAGGAACACTCTATGGGCAGGCCTCATTGTGTTGAACATTCTTTTTTTTTTTTTTTTAAAGATTTTATTTATTTATTTGACAGACAGAGATCGCAAGTAGGCAGAGAGGCAGGCAGAGAGAGAGGAGGAAGCAGGCCCCCTGCTGAGCAGAGAGCCTGATGTGGGGCTCGATCCCAGAACCCTGGGATCATGACCTGAGCCGAAGGCAGAGGCTTTAACCCACTGAGCCACACAGGCACCCCTGTTTAAACATTCTTTCATTGAGCCCCAGATACTGTGTTTCTTATAAATTGAAAGTTTGTGGTAACCCTGTGTCAAGCAAGTCTAGTTTTTCACTAACATTTGCTATTGAAAATAAAGCTAGTACTAACCAGTACTAGTTTTTCAATAGCATTTGCTCACATTATGTCTGTCCCATTTTGTTAATTCTTGCCGTATTTTAGACGTTTGCATTATCGTATTTGAATTGCTGCAATTTCATGATTAAACTTTAAGGAATGAGGAGCTGCTGCTCCTTCTGGATGAGCAAGAAAAGCGGCTTCTTGAGATGGAGCCTCTTCCTGGTGAAGATGCTGCAAAGATCGTTGAAGAGAGAACCAGAGGTTTAGAACATTACATAAACTCGACTGCTAATGAAGCGGCAGGGTTTGAGAGGACCGCCTCTAATTTTAAAAGAAGCCCCACTGTCGGTAAAATAGCCTCACTTGCTGTAGAGAAATCCTTCCTCAAGGAAAGAATCCATCAATGCAGCAAAATTTGTTGTGGTTTTATTTTAAGAAATTGCCATGGGTGCCTGAACCTTCCCCACCCACCATCCTGATCCATCAGCGGCCATCCGTATTGTGGCAAGACTTTCCACAATCCAGCAAAAAGATTAGGACTCCGTGAAAGTTAAGATGGTGGTTAGTGTTTTTAGTGATCATACATCAATTAAGGTACATACATCATTTGTTTAGAGCTAATGCTATTGCATGCTCAGTAGCTTAGCATAGGGCCACCTGAGTGGCTCAGTTGGTTAAGAGTCTGCCTTCGGCTCAGGTCATGATCCCGGGGTCCTGGGATCGAGTCCAGCGTTGGGCTCCTTACTCAGCTGGGAGCCTGCTTCTCCCTCTTCCTGTCACTTCCTCACCTTGTGCTTGCTCAGTCTCTTTCTCTCTGACAAATAAATTAACAATCTTTAAAAAAAAATAACTTAGCATATCGTGGTGACGTAATGTTTATATGCACAGGGACACCGAAAAGATCACCTGACTCCTTTTATGGTGGTGATGTGGAACCAAACCCACCATATCTCTGGTATGCCTGTGTTCCTGGAGAAGGGAAGGGCATGTAGAGAGGAGAAGGGAAATACAGGTAGAAAGCCCCACGAGGGGGAGTGAGTGTGGTGTGGATTGCAGGACACCGTCCTGTTTAGCTGGATCAGAGTGAACTGTGAAGGAAGAGAGCAGAACATAGGTTGTCATTGCTACACAAAGGATTGCCTGTGGGACTGAGATGAGGTCTGGGGCCACATGGTTATGTCCCCTTTCCTGAAGGTAAGTGACATCCAGCAGTGACCGTGTGGGAGCTTTGTACATTTCTGTTGATGTTCAACACTGACTGCCGTAAACTCAGTGCTCTCTCGTTGTGCAGAGTTCCTGCCCTTAAAGAACTTCGAATCTAGTCAGGCCAAATAGTCCTATTTAGGCACTTGCTGGTTACTCTGAAACAGAGTTGGATGAAGAGAAAAGGAGGGCTGGGTGTCCTGCCACCTCAGGGGTTGGTGTTCCCTGGAGCAAGGGGAGAGGCCATTCTTCCTTTGAGCTAGGAGGGTAAGAGGTGAGGATGGGAGGCGGGACAGCTAGGGGAGGCAAGTTCTATCAGATGGGGTTTTCAGGAAGAGAGGAGACTCCTTCCCATAAACAGAAACACTTCAGTTATTTGCTTTGTGACACTTAAAGCTTTGGTGAAATTTCTCTTCTTTTATGAGAAGCAAAATTGGGTTATAGGGGAGAGTCTGAATACAGAATGTGTATCATGGGCCCGTGTTGAGTTTATGTGCTTTAATTGAACCACTATTGAAGCTAGTTCCTTCATTTCCTTGTTGCTTTACTTTTCTTCAGTACCTGAAATGGCAGAGACTCTCCACCGATTTTCTAGACTCGGTACTTGGTTATTATGAAAATAAAGACTGTTTTTCAAGTTCTCCAAACATTGATCAATACAGTATCCTTTGAAATCAATTGGATTCATTAAGCAGAAATCACAAGACAGAGCTCTAGGCCTCTCAAATGTTGTGAGCTTTGACACAAGTCTCTGTGTTGCCGTATTTTTTGTTGTGGTTAGCTAAAGGATTTTTATATTGTAGAGGACAGAACCCGTGGGGGGCATTTAATAAAAAGAAAATCAGGAGCTTTGGGGTTACATGTAGTAGGTATTTTCATGTTATTATCCACACCCATCCATCTGTTCATCAACTTATAAGCCATTTCTTTGGTTCAGCTCCAGGCAACATTTTTAAGAGCTATAGGAGGCTGAAACACAAGCACAACATTTTCCTTGTCCATTAAGAGGTTTATAATTGGAGATATAAATAGTACTTAAATAAGACTGTATGTTATAAGAGTGGTGTCATTGGGAGAGGGAGAGCTCATTACGGCTTGGCTTGGCTTGGCTGCCGGAAGATTCGTCGAAGGGCAATCTGTGTACAGGCTTGAGGAATGCACACAAGTTGGGAAAGGTGAACATTCAAATAAGGAGCCCAGCGTATGTCAGTATGCACAAGGAAGACTCATCATGGTTTCTTGGTTGGGCAGTGACGAGATGGAAGTGACAGTAGTAGAGGATTTGTGTGAAGGAGTCGTGAGATAGGACTTGGAAATAGCTGATGGGGACCAGCCTGCAGGGAGCCTTACATGTCAGGCTCAGATTGGACTTTATCCCTTGGACGGTGGGGTAGTCATAATACTGCGGCTTAGCCCCGTACCCTCAGACAGATATTAGACTAAAGGTGAATTGTATCTTTACATATGTGTCCTGTCACAGATCACCAAAGGCTGCTAGTCATCGTTGCCATATAAGTTAAGATCTTGAATCAGAAAGCACGGGGGGGCGGGGGCGCCTGGGTGGCTCAGTGGTTAAAGCCTCTGCCTTCGGCTCAGGTCATGATCTCAGGGTCCTGGGATCGAGTCCCGCATCGGGCTCTCTGCTCAGCAGGGAGCCTGCGTCCTCCTCCTGTCTCTCTCTGCCTGCCTCGCTGCCTACTTGTGATCTCTCTGTCAAATAAATAAAAAAAAATAAAAATAAAAAAAAAAATAAAAAAAGAAAGCACAGGGGGACGGTACGGTATAAGAACAGGAACAATGGGGGAAAGAAAGTGTCATTAATATTCATACCCTGTCATAGTCACAGTTGCACCTCATTTCTTTGTTCTATTCTTAATCTGCTTTAAATATTTTTAGCATTAACTACACTTTATAGAGAATTCTAATGACGAGTTAGGACCATTGTGCACTTGGTATAAAATTTTCTGACAAGAGATGAATTCTCTTTAAGTGCATCAGTTAAGAGGGTATGGTGCCTTTAAATCGTTATAACAGGATGACTAGTACCAAATTGAGGGCAAATTAGGTGAAACGCTACTATAAAACATCCAATCTATCCATACTGTAGCACTCATTTTCTCTTCAAAATCAGTGAGGCGTTAGAGACTCAAGCGGAAATGCTTGGTGTTTTGATTGGGAGCTGCTCCCTGATTTGGCGTTCCAATAAGCAGAGGAAGGCTGTGTCTACACAGTGTTGATTTCTCTGTTTTATGCTGGGGAAAACAGAACTTTGGCCCACTATCCAGGTATTTCTGTATATTTCCGAATGTTTCATAGCAAGTAGGCAGCATTTTTGCCAAATGTTTTTTTAATTAGTTTTGGGTAGTTGCTTGGCGGCGTGTAGACAAAATTCTGTTCATGATGAGAAAGCTTTCTGTTCACGATTCTTGTGGAAGTGTGTGTGTGTGTGTGTGTGTGTGTGTGTGTGTGTGCGTGAATTTAGAATTTTGGTAGAAATATGCCATTGTTAAGAATCTGCTGAAAATTCACTTTTGCTCCCTCTTGTTCTTTCCCATTCTCTTTAGAATGCAGCTATGAAACACACACTGACATGTTATTCAAAGGGAAAGGCATACGCCCAAACAACCCATTTTTGGCCAGCTCAGTTAAGAGATTTATACCATCCTAGGAAACAGCCTAAGCTGTCCCTGTCTGATTTGTAAACCACAGCCTTTGGGGCTGTATTCCAGAAGCTGACAGACAGTTCACATTACATTAACAAGATTTTTTTTTTTTTTTAAACCTACGAACATACACCGGCAAGCCCTAGATGGGGGGGTTCTTAGAAATTCCTAATTCTGGGACTATTATCACCTTGACCCTTGTGCTTCAGGGTTCCAAAATCTCTCTTTGCCTATGTAAATCCCACTTACCCTATACGGTCCAGCTTGGATGCCCCCTTCTTCAGGAAGCTTCTACTGATTATACAGAAAGGAAGAGCTCTCGTCGTCCTCTAAACTGATACTTTATTGATGGTTGTGTAACATTTTCCAGAGAAAATCTTGTACCAGAGTCATTTGGTTAGATTTTACCTGTTGTTCGAGATCAATGTCCAACAGACAGAGACTATCTCCTGTGTCTTTATTGCTCCACCAAACCTACTGTGCTGAGCAAATGGCATGCCCTCAGAAAATATTAATTGAATGAATTGACTAACGCATGATATGTATTTAACTATAGACTTCCGGAGAGAGCAATGGGAAATGACATCTTCTAAATGTTAGGCAAAGGTGGTGCTTTGAAGGACAGTGAAATTAATCAGTTTCGTTTTTTGTACTGCGTCCTACCAGGAATGAGTTTGAGGACATGAAGCTGAATCGAAGGGTCAATCTTGTGTTGGAAGAGCAAGGGAAACCTGATTTGGGAATAGGAAAAATTGGTTCAATTCATTAAAAACTGAGTTCGACTTGAATGCCAGGTACCGTGCCGCTATTACGAGAGAGATGAATGAGACATAATTCCTGTCTTTAAGATGCTCCCTGTCTATGCATGTGGAATCCAGCGAGGTGAAATGTGTCAAGAAACAGAAGGGAAAGCCATTCTAGATTACTGACACCAATCAGAGATTGGAGACAGCTGAAATGAGAGCAGATTCTTGAAGGCCTAGTTTCCTACTTTCCTGTTATGTGTTCTTGGCTGCTTTTGATAATTCCAAAGGCATACTAAAGCAGAACAGGAAATGTCAACCAGCTATCAAACGGTGCTACACGCATTGGCTTTCTTGTCAGACAAGTCATGTTTGATTTCACCTGCTCTGCCTTGGTACCGCTGCATACCAGGTGTAACGTCAAGAATGTGGCTAGCACTCAAAGAAAGAAAGAAAGAAAGAGAGAGAGAAAGAACATTCTCGAGACAGAAAAAGGCCAAAGAGGATGATCTCTAGGGCCTTTGGGAAATTTTCCATTGGCATATATATACACACAACCTGGACCACAGAGCTTCATACAACAAACACACACATACACAACCCATTTTCATACACACACTGGCACAGACGTACACACTGACGACATGTGCACAGGTGCACAGACATACCTGCACCCTCGGAAGCCCTGAACGCAGCCCCTGGCTCCTAATGCTTTCTGTCGGCCATGAAGTTTCCTGATAAGATTATTGTATGACTTTGAGTTTGAGGCTCACTCTTCCTCCCCACCCCCAAGCACTGGAACCTTGTTTCTAGGTTGAGAAGTGTCCATTCTCCCTAGGAATCTCCTTCCTGGGGTTGGAACATTCATCCCATTGGAGGGCCAGATGACAACCTATTTGCTTTCACCTCTTCAAAATCTGAGTTTCTTTTCATGGACAGTATTTTTTTTTTTTTAAGTTGTGGGGAAGTGTTTAAAAGAAGTAGAACAAAACGATGCACCCACCCCTGGTTTGTAAACAATGCAAGTCTTTGTTCTTTTTGTGCTCCATAAAGAAGTGAGCCCGCCATCAGATTGGGTCAGATATTAAATTTTTGCTTTGCGGTTTTTGTCAAGTGGCAGTGATTGCGTATCAGACTGACTGACCACCTGATGTCCATTACAAGAGGGAGCCTTCTGCATGACACTTCCAGGAGCAATTCATCCAGGATCTAATTCTCTGGTTAGGATAACTTTAACAAGGAGAGTCACAAGACCCCTTTTAAACGCCCAGAATTTACTGCTCGTGAGACTGGTGAACTTGACATGTTTTACAAGGATCAATAATACAATTTAGATGCTCGCTGTATTTCAAACTAAATGGAACAATATTAATTCAAACTATAAACAGTACTGAAGCAACTCAAATGTCAAAGTTTTTGAAATGAGATGTGAACCACACAGATTTCCCCCCTCCTCCCATAGCAAGCGGCATCTTAGCTATTTTTAATTAGAGCTAGCTAAATATAGCTCTTACCTTCATAGGCTAGGGATGTGGTTGACATTTGGCTAAACCTTTTTTAAATACAAGGCTTATAAGTTATGATAGTTGCCGGAAAAGGAGAAATTAAATGCTCAGACTTTAAGCTGACCTAGTTTAGTGGTTCAAGCCAAAGAGAAAGTTAATGGAACACAACTAGAGTTGGAAAAACACAGGATTTGTTTTTGCCTTGGTAGTGGCCTGAGCTGGGAGAATGGAGGCGTCACCCTGACAGATTTGTGAGAAGTAATTGTGGGACGAAAATAGCAATAAAGAGTCTCGGGAAAGGAAATCAATCTTAGTTATATGGAGATCACCAAGTAGGTCATGCAGGAGGCACTGTGTTTTAGTCCCTTGCAAATGGGTTGCCCCCGTTGGGCACCCACAACTGGCAGCTCAGCTTTTAGGAGGGTTCGGAATGGAAATAGGTTGTGTTACCATATCTTTGATTGGCTCTTCTGCCTGGCCTCTGTATCTACCTGCTGTGAACCCAAATGCTGGCCGTGACCTCCCAGCTTGGCCTGATCATGGAGATGATGAAGATTATGGTTGACCTGAGCAGTCAAGCCACAGGATGCTTACAGTTGTGGCAGTGAGTGAAATGGAAGGGCTGCTGGGGTGACATTTGACATGGCAGGCAGGTTCCGTGAAAAGGAAGAGTGATGATTTTCTAAACAAATCCTCCCAACATTTTATGAAATACCGATCTCTATTCAAAATGTGAAGCCATGCCTTCCAATAAACTTTTTTGCTCTTTACATGCCTTTTTCTTCTTCTTTTTCCTTCTTCCTTCTTCCTTCATTCTTCTTTCTTCTTTTTTCTTCTTCTTTGGAACAGTGCTTCGAAACAGTGGTTTGGGATAAAAAAAAAATTTTTTTTCCACTTTGATTCTCTGAGGACTAGAAAGCATGCAAAGAGCATGCAAAATACTGGGTATTTTAAAAATGTATTTTTAGGGCACCTGGGTGGCTCAGTGGGTTAAGCCGCTGCCTTCGGCTCAGGTCATGATCTCAGAATTCTGGGATCGAGTCCCACATCTGGCTCTCTGCTCAGCGGGGAGCCTGCTTCCCTCTCTCTCTCTCTCTGCCTGCCTCTCCGTCTACTTGTGATCTCTCTCTGTCAAATAAATAAACAAAATCTTTAAAAAAAGTATTTTTAGAGCATGTATTATGCCACTGCTTCTCTTTTCTCCATTTATCATCCACATGCTAGAGATTAAGAAAACATTAGAAAGATAGAAGTTCATTTAGTTTGCAAACTTTTTTATTCCCCGAGTGGGACATTGTAGAAAAATATCCTCAAGTATTTGAGTGTTGTAGAAAAAGCAGATAATGTAAATAAGCAAAAATAAGAGTAAAATAATGATCACCCTCAGTGTGAACCTGGAGGCAGCCATTGCGTTATACCCTATTTCTTATGCATTTTTATACATTCGTGTCTGTGTGTGTACAAAAATCAGAGAGTATCATAAATAATATATATTAATATGTAATATAGATAAAAACATAGACTTGAATGCAGGGCACACAACATACATCTATCTACATATAGAATGTTTATTTATTTATTTTTAATAAAGATTTAATTTATTTATTTGACAGACAGAGATCACAAGTAGGCAGAGAGGCAGACACAGAGAGAGAGAGAGGAAGGGAAGTAGGCTCCCTGCAGCGCAGAGAGCCCGATGTGGGGCTGGATCCCAGGACCCTGGGATCATGATCTGAGCCGAAGGCAGAGGCTTTAACCCACTGAGCCACCCAGGTGCCCCATAGAATGTTTTATTTTTTAGAGAATATGATATTTTACATGCTGATTTTTTAAATAACATTGTTTTATTTTTTGAAAGTTTTATTTATTGAGAGAGGACGCATGAGTGGGGGGAGGGCAGAGGGAGAGAGAGAGAGAGAGGGAATCTCAAGCAGACTCCCCACCGAGCATGGAGGCCAACGTGGGGCTCGATCCCAGGACGCCGAGATCATGGCCTGAGCTGAAATCAAGAGTTGGAAGCTGAACTGACTGAGCCACCCCATGCTCCCCAACATTGCTTTATTTTAATAACGGGGCTCACATAACCAAATAGTAGAATTAGTACATAACTCAGGCCTGCAGCTTCTTTTCTCCTTTCGGCGTAGCCCAGTCAGATATTCTGCAGGATTGTCCCAGTATAGGTATAATGGCTGGGATGCATTCTGATTGCATGGTGCCCGTGCCATACCGATTGCTAAATATTTGAACATTACCCCCTGAATATTCCAGGAAATCTTAATATATCCTGCTAAAGGATATATTATGTATTTGTCAAGAATTAAGCTATAGGCAGCTGAGCAAAAACCCGCCATGTGCTAGATGGCTATAGGAAATGTGGCTGTCTAGATCTCCTTCCAAGGTGCAGGCAAAGATAACAGAGCTACTCCTCAGTATCGACTAGGTTCATCACCCAGTGCACAGTAGAGACCACAGAGATCATTGAATTCGCAAGCCTGGGATAGTTAGAGAAGGTTTCACAGTAGAGGTCGTATTTGAGATAAGAGAACTGGGGTGTAATTGAAGTGAAGGGAGAAAGTAAAAGGTATACTGTATCTGGGAACCTAGAAGAAGATTGGTTTTGCTTTAGATTCATGCTTTTCCCTTCCCTTCCTCTGTGAAGGGTTTTGACCCTGGCAAACTGTTTTTTGGTCTTCTTAACCAAATGGCTTCTGGTTTGATTTGACCAATAGGAGGCGCTAGTCAGTGTTTGCTAGATAGTAGAAGACTAGCAGCCATGGTATTCCCCTCGCTATGGTTTGGGTTTTGGCCAATTGGCAATGTCTCCTCTCGTTGGCTTTTGTTCTTCTGGAGATATAGGACCCCACCTTTTGTTGAGTGTTTGCTGCTTCTGTTGTTCCAGCTCCATTCTGATCACCCTGACTCCTGGTTCCCGGACTTGGGATATTATCTCCTGCCTTTGTCCCTCAGCTCTATGGGTGGTAGCAGCTTCTTGGGGTCACCAAGCTCTAGGTTGCCTCAGCTTTCCCCCCATTTGTTCTTTCTGTTCTAACATGGATGTGACTTCCCTCTGTTGAGCTAGCTGCTGTGGGTTCTTTTCCTGGCTGGATCCTGACTGATGTAGTTTGTATCAGCAAGTGGGAAAGACAAGGCTGTTAGGATGGTTGGGGCCAGATTGGTGAGTGACTCTGCTTCTCGCACAGGTAGGCAAACTTACCACACTGTAAGAACTTCCAGAAAGGTATTCAGATAAAAAACATATTCTGCCCCTGAAAGATTAGTATTTGTTTCCCATAAATTTTGGTGTATTTCCCAGGATGTCACTTATAGCAAAGTGGGAAGTGAGCTGGGCTTCTTTCCCTCTTCTTCCCTTCAGGAAGCAGGAGGCTGGAAGAGAGGAAGAGGAGGACCACAGTGGAGTGTGATTCATCTTCTTGATGATGAATCCTGTAAAAGAGAAGGAGACCCATACCAAGTCATGGGAGCACTGCCACCTGGGTCTGCCTTGGGAGCTATGAAAGCCTTTCAGGAGGACGCGATGTCTGAACTAAGTCCCCACAGGTAGGCATATTCGTTTCCTATTCCTACTGTAAGAAATTACTGCAAACGTTGTCTTCAAACAACACAAATTTATCATAGCACAGTTCTGGAGGTCAGAAGACTGACAGACATCTCATGCGGCCAAAATCAAGGTGTCAACGTGACTGAGTTCCTTGAGAAGGCTCTAAGAAATAATCATTTCCTTGCCTTTCCCATCTTCTAGAGCTATCTGCATTTCTCAGCTCCTGGTCCTCATCTTCCATCTTGGAAATCTGCAATGTAGCTTGTTCAGCTCTCTCTCTGACTCTGGTTCTCTGGTTTCTCTTATAATGACCCTTATGATTACACTGGGCTCAACGGGAGAATCCAGGATAATCCTGAGAATCAAATTTGAAAAGTCCGTTTTGCTATATAAGGTAATATTCAAAGATTCTGGGAATAAGGATGGCCATGGGGGTGGAGGGGTCCATTATTCTGCCTACCACAGTAGGTTAGGTATTCATTAGGTAAAAGGAATAAAGGAAAGTGTATTCTCATAAGAAGGAGCAGATCATGCTGTCCAGAAGCCTAGAAGAATGTAGCATGTTCTAGTCCATCAGCAGATAATTATTATCACTGTCATTTCTCTAGTGAAAAAGAAAAAGGGATATTCACTAGGACCTCCGAACATGGCACTGTGCCCCTCATCCCTACACTGCAAGAAGAAGCATGCTATTTAAGCCAAAATATGGGCTGTCCTTAAAGCTCAGCTGAATAGAATCCGTTAGCAAAGTATAAAGGACACTGGACTTGGAGTCCAATGGTCCCATTAACCTGTTTCAGCTTTGCCACCTGTCTTGGTCCTTTTGGGCTGCTCTAATGAGAATACCATACGCTGGGTAGTTTTAATCAACCAAAATTTATTTCTTACAGTTTTAGAGGCTGGGAATTTCAAGATCAAGGTGCTGGCAGATTTATTCCCTGGTGAAAATCAGCTTTCTGGTTTATAGCAGGCTGTTTGCTTGCTGTGTCCTCACATGGTGGAAGGGAAGAGGGAGCTGTCTGGGATCTCTCTTACAAGGGTTCTAATCCTGATCACTCATGACCTAATCACCTCCCAAAGTTTACACCTCCAAATATCACCATGGTGGCCATTAGATTGCAACATATGAATTCTGGGGGAACACATTCAAACCACAGGCTCACCAAATAGCCATGCACTTTGGAGAAAGACTCTTACCCTCTTTTAACGATTGTTTCTTTCTCTTTAACATGGGGTTAGAGCTCTTGACTTTGTGGGGCCATTGCTAACATTCAGGGTGATTAATCCTGTGGAAGCTCTGTGCAGACTTAGACAAGGACAACTTTGCCATTTTTCGAGGCTAAAGAGCCTGTGGTCTGGTAGTCACCAGGCGAATGGACCAAAGGTTGGACAGAACTAACAGTGGAAATATGGAGCCAGCAAAGATACTGGAAAATCCCTTACAAAAGACAAAGTAACTAGGAGAAGACCTATACGTGGGTATTTTAGGAAAGAGCACATATGGCAAGTGAATTAATTGCTACCATAGTGGGAAGCTCTATTTTAGGGAGCCTTTATTCAGAATGTTAAGACAGGAAGGGGCCCGTGTGAATCCTATAGATGCCAGGGCCTGAAGGGTGTAGGCTATCCACAACCTTAGGCCATGTTGCAATTGCCTAGTCAATGTACGGACATGCTTGAAAGAGTTAGCCATTACTCAGAAACATGATCCAGGTAATGTCATTCATCAAAATCACAGTGTTCAGGCGTTTTGGCAATTATGTGTAACTTTAAGAATTATGTTTCTCCTTTCTGGTGCCTAATACTGTGTGCAAAGCAGGCATAAGGCCAGGATTGAGTGGGAATTGAAGATAATGAAACTCAGTATTTGGCTTCTCTTTCTCTACCCGTAACACTTGCTAACGTTTAATGAGCACATGCTACATATCACGTGCTCTTCCCGACCCCATTAGAGGCACATGCTATTGTAACATCTGCTTTATCAGTTAGGAAACAGGTTCTGTGAGTTGCAGCGACTTACCCAAATTCGCAGAGCCAGTAAGCAGTCAAGTTAGAAACTCAGCCTAGTTGAATGATCTTCTTAATGACTACATCATGTGGTTAATGTTCCATACCTCAAACAAAATCCATTTCTATCCCTGAAGGAATAAATCTTAGTTTTTCCTTTTCCTTGTTTTTTCCCTTCATTCAACTTGTACTCTGATCTTCTCAGTCTAGGCTTTTCTTATGTTGGTTACTTGTTCTCTTACTTTCTCCTTTCAGTTCTACCTTGCTTTTGTCCCTAAGCCAGCCCATCTTTCAGGGCTCAGGGAAATGGGACGGGCCTTGAAATTAGAACACTCTCATGCTGTGTGACCTTGGACTTGAAATTTCTCTAAGCCCTTGTCTCATTCATAAGCTGAAGATAATAGCGCATAGTTCTTTGGGGAATTATATAAGCTGTAACTCCTCAATGTAGTCTCTCCACTCACGGAAGTGTTCAGAGATTTGTTTGAGTAGTCAGACAACCAAGATTGAAGTCAAGTTCCAAGTTACGAGCTGTGAGACCTAGGGCAAGTTGCCTAACTGCTTGGTGCCTTCATTCCTAATCTATAAAACTGGAATAATAATAATAATAATAATAATAATAGTACCTACTACATAGGGTTGTTGTGAAATTTAAAGAGAGATAAACTCTTCTAACCCATAGAAAGTTTTCAGTAAATGTTAGGTATTATTAATAATCTCCGCTGGCATCTCCAGGGTATGTTGAATTTCTTTTTTTTTTTTAAATATTTTATTTATTTGACAGAGATCACAAGTAGACAGAGAGGCAGGCAGAGAGAGAGAGAGGGAAGCAGGCTCCCTGCTGAGCAGAGAGCCCAATGCGGGACTCGACCCCAGGACCCTGAGATCATGACCTGAGCCAAAGGCAGCGGCTTAACCCACTGAGCCACCCAGGTGCCCCGGTATGTTGAATTTCTAAGTGTCCCTTCCTTCCTTACTGTTCCTCATGGACTACTGATGTATTAACAATAATCACAAGCATGGCCTTCCTCATCAGAATTCAGTTTTCTGATCCTACATTTCCTCAACTGTAAAATGGGCATGATTTTATAGAACACCTCTTTCATGGTAATGTTCCTCAGAAATAATGGCCAATACAACAAACACATAAACCCTTTAGCAGTTACGTTGTATGTTGATCACCTGCAGTAGAAACAGCCTGATTGGATGGCTCCTGCACGTCAAGCACGTGGCATGGTAAAATTTCAGCAAACCCTGGCTGTTGTGTTCATTTGTGTGGCCAACAAATATTGATTGAGCACTTTTTCTATATCTGCCACTGTGTTAGGTGTTCAGGGTGGGGTACCCTCTGCCACCAAGGAGATTGCATTAATTGCTGTAAAAAAAAAAAAGGGGGAACATAAGGCAGTCAGGTAAGTATCCTCCGACAACCTTGACTCAACATGATGTTGTACTAAGTAGATGAAGAGACAAAGAAAGGCCTGGTCTGGCGGATCCCTGCATTGGCCATTTGTGCTGGGTGCTGCATCTGAAGCTTCAGATGGCAGACAGTCAAAAGGCTGGAGGGCGCTGACTACAATTTGGCCAACTGCAGCGTCATTTGGCAGCAAGCCCCATTGACAATTAACCAAAGTCAGCCGTGAGGCAAATAGAGGTGACGCACTTTCTTTGTGAAGGTCTCAGGATGTATTAGACTATTTAATTTTTTTTTCTTCCTAGTCTGGACGAACCGGTCCAAATGGGCACATTTTTTTAAAACTTCGTAAAGCTCGCTATCGCCCTTTATTAGCCTCTAGAATGAAGACTAGATGGCTTCCTAGGGGTTTCTTGAAAGGTAGGGATCTTTATGGGACCTTATTTATTCTATGCATGAAAAGCGGAAATAACACCTAGCTAATAAACATCTTTATGTTGCAAGGCTCTCTGACTGGTGGCCAATTTGAAGATAACTAGTCCCGAACTCTAGTCGTACTTTTCTCTTTGACCCTACAAAAGCAACCTTACTACTGAATATATTTTACTTCGGTTCCGCGTAGAGTCACTGACTTCTGCCTTCTACCAAAGGGGCTTAAATACTTGTAGATGCGCTCGCCTATGTCAAAGAGATGTCGACAAGACCAGAAATGAAGATAGTCCAAATTTCAACTGGACTTGCAGTTGATAGCCTCTTTGGGATTTTACAGGATGAAAGTGCTGACAATTAGGGGAGAGTAACAATGAGGATAAATGATTACATTGATCACATGCAGTAGAAACAGCTTGATTGGATGGCTCCTGCACGTCAAGCTTAACTACCACTCAGATAATGAACTTGGAGGGCTAAGGTGTCACAAAAATGCCCTGGATTTGGTTTTGAAACTGCTCAGGTATTGAAAAATTCCCACAGAAAATTTCAGCATTTTGAGAGAACAAGAAAGAATAGTGACATTGACTTTGACATTTTAGAAAATTAAGTAACAGGGATGCATTGACAGATGAACAGAGCAGCATGATAAGATTCCATAAGAGGCAATATTAGGACAGACTTACAGGCAGCTAGAAAAATGAAATCTTATCTTGTTAGATACCTGGGCCTCAGTTATTAGGAGAGATTAAGAAGTAGGCTCCAAATCTTAGGACAGGGCATAGAAAGACTTCAGTTTTAAGTAACAAGATATGCCAGATTTACTGGAAGCCCATGCTGTGCAAGACACTGGACTGGACACTGGGGACATACTAGCCTTGTCCTGTAGAAGGTCTCCAACCACAAGGAGAGACAGATAAGTAATTTAGTAGACAAAGTCATGATGGAAGAAGAGAGCATTGAGAGAACACGTAAGAGGGGAGCTAAAGTAAAACTGGGCAGGGAATCACCAAGCAGATACCTGGTAAGCAGGAGTTAGTGAAGGATAGGATAAGTGAGAGAGACCCAGAATCCTGGAGCACTTCACTTAATATCGAGTCAGTTCCTCAGTGATGGTTTCAAGGTGAAATGTTTTGAGTTAGTCATCACCTGTATCTGTGCTCACAGCTTTCCTGGTACTTCGATGTTACCCAACCATTTCTCTTTCTGTGAATGATCAAATCACGGTTCACTTATATTGAAAATTTGCTTGCTGGATTTCCTGCCCATGCATTTATTTAAAAGCAATCAATTTCTCGATTTGTATATAAGTAATTCAACCCCGCCCCCTTCTTTCCATGATTTTGATGGGAATATTGTTCTTTTTTTTTTTAAGATTTTTTTTTAAAAGACTTTATTTACTTGACAGACAGAGATCACAAGTAGATGGAGAGGCAGGCAGAGAGAGAGGAGGAAGCAGGCTCCCTGCTGAGCAGAGAGCCCGATGCGGGGCTCAATCCCAGGACCTGGGATCACAACCTGAGCCAAAGGCAGAGGCTTAATCCACTGAGCCACCCAGGCGCCCCGGGAATGTTGTTCTTTAGAATAAGTTGCGTGTTGGTGTCACCCGTTTTTCCCCGTGGTGTGATTGAACTTGTTCCTCTATTCCTTACAGTTCTAAAAACTAGCATTTAGAACTCCGTAGTTCTAGAAACTAGAATTTAGAACTAAAATTTGCTGGATGTGGGTTGAACGTTTTTCATAGGACTACGTTGTATCATCGATGAGGCTGTGTGTGGTCTATTGTGTGATATTCAGAGACATGATGTGTGTTTGACTCTGTATTAGTGAAAAGATCCCTGGCTTAACATGATGATCGCCATCTTCCTCTGCTGAAAAGTGACCTTCTCCTACCTGTTTAGCCAGCCAGTAATCCATGGGGGTGATACTTTGATACCATATCAATATGGTGTTCCCCATCAACCTATCACCTCATAGTTTTCATTTTCCTTTCTGATCCTTGCCCAAATAAATTACTTCCATTGGAGATTTCACTGTTGCCTGTTCTTACATATTTTGAAGAGAGACCGAGGCTTTGTTGAAATTTTGGCTTAGAGGCTCATGAACTTCCTCTCTCAGATTATTCATGAATACAGTTAAGTTGTTTCCCCACAGAACCATATTTTCTCGTCACTATTGATTGCCCTAAATCTGGGTGTCAGTAAAGTTAACAGTCATTCAGAGATTTTAAATAGGGTCTGAGCCAACCCTTTGTAGGTATAGGTTTCAATAAGAAGTGTCACAGAGATGGGGCAGGAGCAAGAAGTCAACAGTCAGGAAATGCCAGTGCTAGAAGGATTCATGAAACAAGGAACATGGCAGGAGGACCAAGGTAGAAATTTTAAGTCACAACAAGGCCACCGTGAGATTTCATGCTGAGTATGGAGTGTGGCTAGATCATAGGTCACACCCAAGTGCCTTTATTTTTTTAAAGATTTTATTTATTTGTCAGAGAGAGAGAGCACAGGCAGGGAGAGTAGCAGGCAGAGGGAAAAGTAGGCTCCCCACTGAGCGAGGAGCCCGATGTGGGACTTGATACGGGGACCCTGGGGTCATGACCCGAGCCGAAGGTAGACGCTTAACCGACTGAGCTACCCAGGTGTCCCAGATGTGCCTTTAGGGACTGAGAGGTAAAGGAGTGGAGCTAGACATGTGTAAGGAAGAAAAAACAGTGGTGGCGCCTACAACAGAAGTGGAGTTCCTAGGTCCTGTCTAGAGGCCTTCTGTTAGGAATAGCTAAGTGTTGTGGAGAGTGGAAAATGGCTCTAGCCTTGCCAGATCTTTTGATTTGTCTAGAGAAGCTGGAAGTCTGAATGACAAAGTAAAACAAAACCATCTGAAAATGGGTACAGCTAAGTCAAAGAGTACATTGGAAATATGGATAGTGTGACAAATCTGTTTCTGGGTTCTACTTGGCTTCTGGGACATAATTTTGCAAAATTTGGCTGGAAAAGCCTTATACGTGTATTATTAATGTCAGAAACCAAGTGGAGAGGTGGGGCATTAGGGCTATCTACTTGATGTAGAGAAGGGATCCAAAGCTCAGGAATTAGTATGTGAAAATAAGGAATACTTACCAATCAACTCTGACCCTGATCCTGTGCTTTCATGTTTGTCTATACTGCCTGTTTCCTGAATTGTTTTTAAGTTTTTTGAATGTAGGCACCTTGTCTTCATATCCATACATTTTTACACATTACTTTCCATATACTAGCCCCTCAATAAAAACATGACGATGATGATGATGATTTCTACCCAATAAAGACCAGGGTAAATTATTTCATGTTCTTCTCATCATAGCTGAATAAGAGTGATGCATTTTGCGCATAGCGTAAAACAGAGTAGAGTTAATCTGTGATCCGATTTTACCATTTAATGTTATTTTCAACAAAGCATTCATAAAATTCATAGCTGCAGCTGTTCCACATTATTATGTTCTCTCTTGCAAATTTTCTTAACTGAAAGCCATTCCTCATTTTTATGTTGTAATGTTTGAGAAAGTAATGAATGATTAAGGTAATCAGAAATACATGAAGTTGGGGGAAGACATACACGTATATATTTTTAGTCATGTTTGAAGAGTACTACTTAAATGATAATGCACTAACTCTATCATAACATCAGGGAAATTTATATTGTCTGCCTGGTCCAGCTCCATTTTCTGGAAAAATAAGTTCTTAAATATGTCACATCTGTCACCCAGCTTCCGAAGTCACAAGTCTAAACTAGAATTGGGAATTTTTCTATGTTCCATTTTCTCCCACGCGTTCTCTGATCTCTCTCTCTAACAAAATACCAATTTGAGGACAGAAGGGCATAAAGATGAAAGTCTGAATGTAGGTGCTAAAGGCACATTATGTATTTTACAACTTTGGCTAGCAATGACTCTGTTTAAGTGAGTAGCTCATTAACCCATAGGAGTGAGTGTTTAATGGTGGCACTTTGGCAGAACGATTTTTCATTAATAATTCCATTTACTAAATGTCTTCAATGTGCCAGGGATTGTAATAGGTGATTTTAGTACTAAGCATCAGATGATCATCTCTATTTTTTCACTACAACCTGGCCAGGAAAGTAGTGTCAGCCCCACTGTAGATGAGGAAACTGAGGCTCATAGGTTTTAAGTGACTTGTCTAATGATGCACATCTAGTAAGGACTGGAGCTAGGATTAGTACCTGTGTGGGCTGCAAAGCTTATGTTCTTGCCTTCTATCTGTCAAGTGTCATATGTGTCAGTCCTGAAATAAGTAGGGACCCTATAGTCACATTCCATAGTAATGTAGTCCTTAACTTCCAGTCAAAATTTATGAGTGTCACCTTGGGGATGTGTAATTATAATGTGCTCAGATCCCTGTAGTTTGAGAACGGAAAAGCAAAAACCTTGATTTTCAATGAAGTTGGTTGGTTGACCAGATGATTCTGTTTTCATGAGCGGGGAGATTGGAGGTTAGGAGCATTTGAACAATTTCCTGACTCGAGGAGGCTTTGTTCCCCTTAGTTTGACAGTTAACAGTGTGAGAGCTTTTCTTGAACACCACCACAATGCCAGTGCCCTTCTCTTGGATCCCTGCTGTCTTTGGGTATTGCTGAAGTTGTTGTCCATGCTGAGTAGTCAGCTGGCCAGAAAGACATCACACTTGGTAGTCACGGGGTGGGGTGCTGGTGTTTGTTGAGAGTTTATAAGATGTATTGAGAAGGACTGCCCTCATTAACAGACTCTGCTTGCTAAGGTGAAGTATGGGCAGAATGGTTCCATGAAACTCCTAGATAGTGCAATAATGCTCTTCATAGTTACCCTTTGCCCTGAAATCCTCATTTATGTTCTGGTCTCCTCAGATCCTGCCTTCTCCCTCTCACTGTTCATCTCACCAAAACTTTCCCTCCTCTGCCGCCATGGATTGTGGTTTTCTTTGGGCTCTTGGAGGGGAGTGTAGGTTTAGGAAAGCCCTGATGTTTTCCTCCAAACTCCTGTCTATGCCTGGACTTTTCTCTCTTCTCTAAGATCTCTAGAGACTAAATCTATGTATCTCTTTTCTGTTCTATCCCTCACATAAAGTAATGACTACAGGACAGCCTTGCTACTTGAAGGACAGGGGATTGTCTGGTGGTTGTGAGTGATTAGAAGAAACGAATGAAGGTTAGCATTTGAAAAATATTACCCTTACATTTATCTGTATTCTTACTTATCATGTGACCTAGGAAGACCTATTTTTCCTTGATTACTAGGACCTGTATTCTATGGTGGATTCATTTTTTCAGGTTAAGCAGTTCTATTTTGCCCTCTCCAGACTGTTGGTGGGAATGTAAAATGATACAGCCGCTATGAAAACAATATGGAGTTCCCTCAGAAAATTAAAACTATCATGTGAGGCCACAATCCCACTTCTAGATATTTATCCAAAAGAATTATACCCATCAAAAGCCGACTGAGTGGATCAGGAAAACGAGGTGTGTACATAGAATCCAATATTATTTGGCCTTTAAAAAGATGGATATTCCACAATATGGAACAACATGGGTGAACCTTGAGGGTGTTATGTTAAGTGAAGTAATCACAGAAGGACAAATGCTGCATGAGGTATCTAAAGTAGACTTATTGGAGCAGAAAATAGAATGGTGGTTGCTGGGGGCTGGGGGGATGTGGGAACAGGGAGTTGCTGTGTAAGAAGGATAAAGTCTCTGTTATATAAGATGAATAGGGGCTAGAGATCTGTACCACATTGTGCCTACAGTTAAAAATACTCTATGGTGGGGCACCTGGGTGGCTCAGTGGGTTAAAGCCTCTGCCTTCGGCTCAGGTCATGATCCCAGGGTCCTGGGATCGAGCCCCACATCGGGATCTCTGCTCAGCAGGGAGCCTGCTTCCTCCTCTCTCTCTCTCTGCCTGCCTCTCTGCCTACTTGTGATCTCTGTCTGCCAAATAAATAAATAACATCTTTAAAAAAAATATGGTGCACTTAACAATCTGTTAAGAGGGTGCATCTTGTGTTTTCTTATCACAATATAATATTAATAAAAATTTAAAAATAGCATTATGCTGAAAGATGCCCAGCAAAGAAGAGAACACTGCGTAGTTTCCTTTATAGGACATTCTGAAAACGAGGAAAACTGATCTGTGGTAATAGCAGATCAGTGGCTGTTCTGGGGAAGAAGGGTGCCTGGAATAGGGCACCATGGAACTTTCTGGCCTTCCGGCAGTGTTCTATATTTTGATAAGGGTGCTGGTTACACAGTGGTAGGCATTTGTCAAAGCTGATTGGACTGTATAATTAGATTGATATATCTCATCCTCTGTAAATTATGCCTCAATAAAATGTTAAAAACAATCACTTAGAGCGCAACATTAATAGCTTAGGGTGAGTTAGTTTAATCATATACGTCAACCAAGGCTAAAACAACTTCTTATCCTTAGAAAAACGTCTTTTACAGCAAACCCAACAGATGATTTGTAGAATCATTTTGGATATTTCAAGAATTTGAGAATGTATTAGCATAAGGTATACATATACTACAAAGCTGCATGACTCTTGTTTTCCATTTCCAATATTTATGTCAAATAAAATAGAAACTTAATATTTACTGAGTGTTTGCCAGGTACCAGATGCTGCTCCAGCAGCACAGATGAGTTTTTTCTGTTTTTGTACTTTTTATAAAATATAAAATCATATTAGAAAGGAAAAGTTGTCATTTAGAAAACCCTAAAGAATCTACCAAAAAAGTGCTCAGATAATTGAGTTCAGTAGGTTCGCGGGCTTCAAGCTCGATACACAAAAATTAATATGCAAAACTCATCCCTGCTGTTAGAACAGTACTGACCCTTACAAAAATATATACCTTTTATTTTCTTATTTCACTCGCTAGAACATCAGGTAGGATGTTGACGAGAAGGGTTGAGTGGGCGGCCTTAAATTCTGATTTGGGGGGAAAGCATTTAGTCTTTCACTATTAGGTATGATGTAGGCTGTAGGTTTCATGTAGATGCCCCTTTTAATGAGAACTTTTATAATTCATGCATGTTGAATTGAGAGGGTAATACGGTTTTTCTTCTTTAGTTTTTTCCTATGGTGATTTACATTGATTGATTTACAAATGTTGAGGCAGCCTTGAAATCTTGGGATAAGGCCTAATTGATCATTCTATATTATACTTTTTAAAAAATATTTTGTTCATTTATTTGGCAGAGAGAGGGCACAAGTAGGGGGGGTGGCAGGCAGAGGGAGAGAGAGAGAAACAGACTTCCTGCTGAGTAGGGAGCCTGACATGGGGTTTGATCCCAGGATCCTGGGATCGTGACCTGAGCAGAAGGCAGACGCCCAACCAACTTAGCCACCCAGGCACTCCGATGTATTATACTTTTTTATGTGTTGCTTGTCTCAGTATTTCTAGTACTTTCTATTTTCGTGGATATTAGTGAATAAATTTCGTTTTTGTAGTATCTTAGCCTGGTTTTGGTACAAGAGTATTGCAGGCCTCATAGAATGGGTTCGAGTGTTCTTATTTCTATTTGTTGGACATATTTGTGGTTTGGTATTACTTATTTTTAAAATGTTTCATAGAACTCACCAAAGAAGGTATTTGGGCTTGAAGTTTTCTTTGTGCAAAGGTTGTCAATTATGAATTCAATTTCTTCAATAGTTGTGAGGTTATTCCGTTTTCTATGTATTCCTGTGTCAGTTTTTATAATTGGTGTCACTCATGGAATTTGCCCATTTCATCTGATTGGAGGACTTATTGGCATAATACTGTTAATACTGTCTAGTTAGCTTATTAATATCAGTAGGATTTCAGTGACATTCTCTCTTCTGTTCTTAATGTTATAACTTTTTCCTTATTCTTTATTCATTTTTGGTTTGTGTTTAGGGTTTGTTAGTCTGAGCCAAAACAATAGACTGTATTCTCTGTCTACTTTAATGCTATTACCAAGGTGTGACCTTTTTTGGTCTCCACTGAATACTCTGGTGCTCAAAGTGGTGTCTACATTCTCGCTCAAAATACAGCAGCCCATAACCTGTGGATCACATCCAGCTTGTGGACCGACTTTGAAGAGCTTGAGAGGTAAGAATTATTTTTACATCCTTAAAGGGGAGTTTTAAAAAGAAAAAAGATTATGTGAGAGACACCATTTGTGACCCACAAAGCTTAAAGTATTCTTATCTGGCCCCTTCATGAACATGTTTGCTGGTCCCTGCCAGCTGATGAGAACTAGAATATTTTGCAATCCTATGTGAGTTCTGGGAAGTGTCCAGCTTGTAACTCCCCTATAGCTGTCCTTCGCCTGTGTGAGGACAGTACATGAACAACTTCCTGTTCAGCCAAAGACATAATGAGACCTCTAGGCATATTTTTCAGGCCCATCTTATTATTTTCATTCCAAGGACTTCCAACCCATACCATCTATTGTCTTGTGTATAAAAACAGATGTTTCACGTTCTTTGTCCCTTTGTAGTTTTTTCGTTTTGTTTTGTTTTTTAACTACGGGAGGACAAGCCCAGTAGCGGTCACTCTGTGATAAACAAAACTGACAGACCTCACTACGCTAAATACAGTTCTGATAGATTTCATCAGTTACTTGTTTATGGTTGTAGCAGAAGAGCAGCTCTACAGTTTGGCTTCGGGTTACAAAATTGCCCCACAACCTCTACCTCTGGAAGATATTTTGCTGCTTGAGGGAAACAACAAAGCTTCCTCAGAACAGTGATACGGCAGGTACCCTGTTGCATTACTTAATTTTCATAGCAACACTTTGAGGTTCACAGAAATTAACTTTTCCGGAGGTATGTGGGTTTTGAATGGCAGAACTGGAATTTTAATCTACGTTTGTTCGACTCCAAACCTAGAGTTCTTACCCAATGTTAACCACTCCCATAAACTGCTCTCATGTGGCACACTGCAAAACAGCTGTGGGGAGGGGGTGAAATACGATGATATTAAGAAGGAAAGACAGGAAAGCTTGCCACCTATCTCCTAATTTGTTCCAAATTCTTCCTGAAGAAATGGCTAGTGTTTCATTTGAGCCTCCATTCTAAAAGAGAATATCATTATAGAAAAATTTAACTCCGTAATCACCAATTTTTACTGGGTCCCATCAATCTGCAATACACAGTCATTTTCTCAATTTTTAAAATTTTTTTTAATTTTTTGTAAGATTTTATTTATTTATTTGACAGACAGAGATCACAAGTAGACTGAGAGGTGGGCAGTTGGTTGTGGGGAGAAGAAGGCTCCCTGCTGAGCAGAGAGCCCGATGCGGGGCTCGATCCCAGGACCCTGAGATCATGACCTGAGCCGAAGGCAGAGGCTTTAACCCACTGAGCCACCCAGGCGCCCCTATTTTCTCAATTTTTTATTGGCCACTGATTTATCTCCTAACTGGAAGGACAGTGAACATTCTACTTTAGTGGTATTAAGTATGCTTTGGCTCAGCACTGAGCCACTCCTGGGTCAGAGGATTGTTGTGAAAATACCCATTGGATTTCAGCTTGTAGGATGTAGCAGTCAGTACCCCAAAAGCTTCCTTTTATTTCTAGGATGTTAATTCAAGTATTTCATAAACACAGTCATTCCTATAGGCAAGGAACTTTATTCTCCGATTCTTTGGGGGGCATCAAAAGGCATCACTAACATATGCACTTGTTTTATGTCATGAAATGCTTACATTCATCATTGCTTGGCCTTATGGGTATAAATTCTTGAAATGCAAACCACAGTCTTGATGTTTAGCATGTAAAAGCTTATCATGTTCACTAAGGTAATCTAGGAAGTGAGTGCGGGGGACAGCACTGAGGCAGAAGGTGGTAGAGCTGGAGTTCTAGAGTTTGGCACCATGCGTGGGCACAAGGATCGGATGATTCTCTGCTGTTGGTAGATTCTGACCTTATTCGCGATTGTCTGAGTGGAAGGCCATATACGATAGGGTGTAAGGGAGGAGCTTTGGAATCAGGCCGACCTGACTGGAGGGCTAGCTAGCTTCTTCATCTGCTAGGTACAGCTGCTGTGAACATTGACTGTGTTTACAAGCTATCTTAATGTTTGCTGCATCAATTGTAATACATGTAATGTTCAAGGTTAATCTATTTCCGATTGTCTGACCCAGGGAAACAGAGTGGCGCTGGGTCAATGGGGAATGGAAATTGGAAATAAACGGATTTGGGGTAGAGGCCAGGTTGTAAAAGGACACAAATTCTGGGTCTGTATCTGGTGGGAAGAGGCGATGTTTAAACTGGTTGTGGATACTTCCTGGATAGAGTCCAAATATGTCATGGAGGGACATTTTATGTTCGCAGATTCTCGGATCAGAAATTGGGTCATGCTCACAGTCAAAAGGCAGAGCAGTATTATTGGGAGGCAGGCTTTGATAGAAGGTGAATGAGGCCCTTCCTTCTACCGGTGGCCTAGATGGTCCTGGTCTGCTGAGGCATGGAAGCCCATCTCATTCTGAAAGGTCAGAGGCTACATCTTCATCTACCAGGCATCCCTCTATGTTGTAAACTAAGGGCAGCGCCAAGTTCTCTGATGGACTTTGGTTTCCTTTTCTGTGTTTAGGATGTGGGTTCTTACATGTAAAGTTATCACTCTGGTCTTATCTTCATGCTATTGGGTGCATCAGGGAAGAAAAACAATTAAATTATGCTTTTGTTCCACATCAAATGAGTGAGCTGGTGTTTTGGTCTTTAATTATGGTTTGAAGTCTTATGGAGGCATTAATGAATAAGAATGGTATTTTTCATTGCAAAATAAACTGTCACATCCTCATATTTATTGCCAAGGACTAAACTTAAAGCATAAGCAAGTCCTGATTTAAGGAAATGGAAGTATCAACAGCATAATAAATAATACTATATTCATTTCCTATTGCTACTATAACCCATTGCCACACACTGAAGTGGCTTAAAACAACACAGATTTATTATTTTACATTTCTGGAGGTCGGGAGAAGGATACGTCTCAACTGAGCTAAAATTGAGGTGTCAGCAAGGCTGTGATCCTCCTGGAGCGTCTAGGTGAGACTCTGTGCTTTGCTTTTTCCAGCTTCTAGAGTCATCTGATGTACTTTGGCTCATTGCCCTCTTCCAATAATCACATCAGTCCCATTCTGCTTCTGTTGCCATACGTTCTTCTCTGACTCTCCTGCCTGCCTTATTCTCTGGTAAGGACTCTTGTGGTTACATTGGACTCACTGAGGTAATTCAGGATAATCTCCCCATCTGAAGATCCTTAACTCAATCACATCATCAAAGTCCCTCTTGCATACGGTCGCATATTCACAATTTCTGCTTATTAGATCATGGATATCTTAAGGATGGTCGTTATTCTGTATAATAAATTTCCTGATTGTATTTTCCTGTCACCAAGGTACATTCTGAAAAGTCTTTTTATCAAGCAGATATTTGAATACCAAACTATATATTGCTATTTATTTTCGTTGTGAATTCAGAAACATGCTCTCGTAGAAAGTACATTAAAGACACGGTAGAAAGAACTCTTAGGACTCCTAGTATTTCTGCCACAGACATCCTTCCCTTATCACTGCAATGCATATGCATTTGACTTTCCCATTTCAGTGTTCCAGGCCATTGGTCAAACATATAGTCTAGCCATGATCTTTCACCCTCCTTTCAAACAGCAAGCACATATTACAATCTATCACCCAGTTATAGCCCATTGAACCTTGTTATGCTAGATTTCGGGTGTTTAGAGGAGCCCTAAATATCAGGATACTTTTAGAGACAAGGTAAATAGATCCGAGTTTGTCTAAGATAGTAAAAGATGTCCTTTCGTCTTCAAGTACCCTTGACCAGCTACCAATGAATGTTCAGGGATCCTAGCGAATAACTGATTTCCCAAAGTTTCCATCAGAGAAGAAAAAATTAAGAGTCTCCTTAGTTAACAATGGGATCTGCAGTGCCACTGGACAAAAGATTATGCGCCGAAGGGTCTAGAATATGTTGTAGAGGTGTAAGGATTATTTTCAGCTGAAGACATTGAAGAAACAACAGCTGCAGAAAGAGGCTTTTTCTTAACTCCCTGTATGTTCCTAAAAGCAAAGCCGCCAAAAAGAATTCAACCGGCATAAATCCCCTCCCTGGGAGTCTCCCAACTGAGGAAGACTAACTCTTATGGCTGGAGAGAAGTCAGCACAAAGCAGCACCAGATACGGAATTGCCCAACTAGACATTGTCATAAACCTGTCGTATTTCCCATCTATTCTCCTCAAGGCCCGTTTATTTTTTCTCAAAGCCATTTGTTCTCCCACAAGATTTTAGGATATGATTGTTTGGAATACAACCTGAACTCTGCGTGTACCTAACTTCCTGTCTACACATGATCTTAGCCAAAAGGCCAACAAGTGATCCTAACTTCCTAACAAAAATTATAATCGAGTCCATTAAACATCCCCTGATTTGGGCAATCTCTGTTGGGTCGAGTTTCAAAGAAGCCCTAGGTGTTTGGCTTCTTTGTGTCCAAGCTATATAGAGTTGCCTATGACCTTGAACCAGTCACTGAATGATAAGGGTGACGGGGCCTCTGCGTTACGTGAACCTCGTCAACTTACAGAAACTGTCTCAGAGTGCTCTACTCCAAATGGGACCATGGTCTTGGCAGGGTGTTAAAACTTCATGGGCTGCTTTTTGGGGCGCCTGGGTGGCTCAGTGGGTTAAAGCCTCTGCCTTCGGCTCAGGTCATGATCCCAGGGTCCTGGGATCGAGCCCCGCATCAGGCTCTCTGCTCAGCAGGGAGCCTGCTTCCTCCTCTCTCTCTGCCTGCCTCTCTGCCTATTGTGATCTCTGTCTGTCAAATAAATAAATAAAAATCTAAAAAAAAAAAAAATCTTCATGGGCTGCTTTTTATTACACCAAGCAACCTCAAAATGAGTTTGGGTCCATTTTTCAAGAATATTTATTGAAAATTGACAATGGCGCTATGCCAGTCCCTTGGTTATGATTTTCTCAAGGACTCAAGTCTTGTGTACTCATCTAATCTGTGTATTCACACATTTCCAAATGCCAGGTGAAAATTACATATTCCAATACTTATTAGCTTTGTGATCTTTGGCAAATCAATTTACTTCTCTGATCCTTAATCCTTCCTAGCTTACATGGGGTCCCAGTGTGTGAAAGGGCTTATGAATTTTAAAATAGCATGCAAATATATGCTGTTGGTAATCTCCTGGACTCTCTTAAAGTTAACACCATGTCTAAATGATGTAAACAATTCAACCGTGCTGTAGCAGATAAGGTGTATTTGACCATTCTTATGATGAACTGTAATAAATTTCATTTTATGCTTGCCAGTTTATTTTGTGTGAACAGCTTCAGCCACAGAGGAAAGATACACAAACATAGATTCAGTGTTCAGAGAGTGCCCGTACATAAAAGTTAAAACACAAAACACAAGGTTAGGTGAAAATCATGACAATGATTAGTCTTCGTGTGTTTTGAGGCACATTGTTTGAAATTCTTTATGGATAGTTCCTGTTTAAAAACAAACAGGGCGCCTGGGTGGCTCAGTGGGTTAAGCCGCTGCCTTCGGCTCAGGTCATGATCTCAGGGTCCTGGGATTAAGTCCCACATCGGGCTCTCTGCTCAGCAGGGATCCTGCTTCCCTCTCTCTCTCTCTGCCTGCCTCTCTGTCTACTTGTGATCTCTCTCTGTCAAATAAATAAATAAAAATCTTTAAAAACAAACAAACAAACAAACAAAAAAAAAACAGATTATGTCCGAAGGGAGTAGACTTAAATGAGTAAATGAGAGACACAATAAAATTAGGGGAGACAAGGGGCACCTGGTTGGCTCAGTGGGTTAAAGCCTCTGCCTTCAGCTTGGGTCATGATCCCAGGGTCCTGGGATTGAGCCCCACATCGGGCTCTTTGCTCAGCAGGGAGCCTGCTCCCCCCCCCCCCCGCCTGCCTCTCTTCCTACTTGTGATCTCTCTCTTTCTCTGTCAAATAAATAAATAAAATCTTAAAAAAAAATTAGGGGAGACAAGAGTGGAAGGAGGAAAGCCTTGTGTACTTTTTAAATGGTGGCTCAGAGCTGCTCGAGACAGAGGTGACAGGCAAGTGTTAGAAGTCTGGAGGCCCAGGCAGTCAAAAACTTTGTGGGTTACAAAAATACTACCCTCTCTAGGTCTTTTATGCTCATGGTAACTAGCAAAGATTTAAAATAGGTCCTTAATATCTGTTCTTTAACTCCTTTTAAGAACAACATGGGAGTGTAAATAAATGAATATAAAATTACAACTTGTACTCAAAGTAGTAGCTGAGAACCAAATGGTATCATGGAGCTTGAGACAACCTGTAGGTGGAAGGAAAAAAAAAAAAGCCAACATTTGAAGAGCTCGGAATTACATTAGGTTAGCCATGTCCAAAGGTCGGGTGGGGGTGGGGTAGAATTTTCCTCTGTCCAATGTTCTTTTAGACAGATCATGGATTAACTCGGCAGGAAACAAATTAACAGTAGAAAATAAAATATCATTTCCTACATATGGGGAATACACACACGAGATTCCCAAAACAGGCCAAATGTGATATGTGTCACCCGGAACTAAGGAGAAAGGGGAAGGAGCGTCTGGGACTTCAAAGGGAAGGAATGCAACTCGCAGCAAGACGAAAAAAGGGCGGGGGGCACCTGGGTGGCTCAGTGGGTTAAGCCTCTGCCTTCGGCTCAGGCCATGATCTCAGGGTCCTAGGATTGAGCGCCGCATCAGGCTCTCTGCTCGGCAGGGAGCCTGCTTCCTCCTCTCTCTCTCTGCCTGCCTCTCTGCCTACTTGTGATCTCTCTCTGTCAAATAAATAAAAATTAAAAAAAAAGATGAAAAAGGGGGAAATGTTTGCTGTCCACACAGAAACAAACATGGGACCTAGAGAGGAATTTTAACTATTTTAAAATTTTGACTTTTCTCAGTTGT
This sequence comes from Enhydra lutris kenyoni, assembly GCF_002288905.1. NCBI lineage: Eukaryota > Metazoa > Chordata > Mammalia > Carnivora > Mustelidae > Enhydra > Enhydra lutris. Next base: position 1,137,243 of record NW_019154137.1, on the reverse strand, counting down.
TCCTTGTCTATCTCCTCTATTTCATTTCTAGTGTATTTGTATATGGTGATAGCTCTCTTTCTAGAGCTTGGCCTTCATTCTAAATTCTTTGTCGGAAGTTGTTGGGGAGGGGGGCGATCAAAGTTTCTTCCTCAGTCTTTTGGGTCTTTCAGCTCAAAATCTATATGCCACTGTGGCCTCTCTTGGGGTGGCCTGCCATTGGCCCCTGAGGCACCAACCACTTATTTTGAGTCTTCAACTTTTGCTTTAATGTATATGTTTGGCAATTGATAAGTAAAAGTCAGTTAACCAGTATATATGCCACTGTCCGAAGAAACAAGACTATGTTTTTATAGAAAGGCCTAGGGAAGAGTCTTTCCAGCGTATTTCTTTTTGTTTCTCATCCTTCGGCCCCCAGCAACTTGACTTTCCTCCTTCTGTACTTATCACCCCAGGAAGGCTTCATCCTGATGCAAATTTCCAAGGCTGTATAAGACTCAGGACTACTCTAAAACTTGCCCTGCGACTCCATAATGTTTAAATGCTTCAACTCTCCTACTTGTTTCCCGAGGATATTTCATTAGGATGAAATATCAGCTGTTGAGCAGGTTGGAAATGCTGATTGTTTCATTGTTGGAGAGTTTCGCACTAACGGAGGCGGGGAGCATGAACCGGTAAGAGCATGTGGGTCTCAGCTCTAAGAAGCTCCATCCTGACAATTAGTGTATCTTCAATGTAATATTGCGTGGCAGGCTTAAGATCTGTGTTGAAAGGAAGAGTGCCACCATAATGACATCCATTTTTAAGGCCTTTAGGAATAGATGACTAGACTATTAAGCCAGCCTGTCCCCCAGGGAGTGCATTAACGCATTGAGGCCACAGGGTCGATTGAGAAATGACTGCTGTGATGTACTTACTCACCGACCAGGGCCTCAAAGAGTTACTGAACCTCTCCAAACCCTGGAGAGTAATTTATACACTGAAACGATTGGACTGAGTAAGTACAATCTGATGCGCCTTAATGGGCTTTGATGAGCATCACAGACCAACTTTTCGGAGAGCGTTTGTACTTTGTAGAGGTGGGATTGAGGGCTGCGCTATTTAGAATTTCCATCTCTTCTTTTGAAAGAGAACAAAAATCGTGTTACTTTGACCTTTCCAGAGAGTAATTTCTTTTGCAGGCTAATGCTATTTTCCTCCTCTAAATGGCTCGATAACAATGAGGAAGAGGCAGATTGGGCAATCAGTCAAGACGCAGAGTGCTGAAAATGGCAAATGTTCAGACTGATGAAATTAGGAGACGTTTCCCAGATGAAAATCTGCCAAATGGAGTTTTATAAACACACAACATTGCCCCCGTCCTATTGTAATCCCCTTATGTCACTCTTCTCCATAGAGGCAACAGTAATGGGTGTTAGTCACAACGGTCGTTGGCCTGTGTTTTACATTACAAAATAAAGCTTTTAGACCTATCTATATTAGACTTTCATACTGAGTTTACTCCCCTTAATAGCCTCACAAGCATCGTGTACTTCAAAAGTGATATTTTACCCTTCATTAAGCCTTGTATTCCAAGAAAAAGTGTCTTTGTGACATTTAAAAGAATGATGTTATGATGATCTTTGAAGTCTAGAGACAGACAGAATTCACAATGGGATAATTTGGGTGCCTCGTATAATGAATACATTGAGATACATGAATACAATGAATGAGCACCAAGGGAAGGGGGGAGGGTTTTAAGCAAACATTTTAGGGTCTCACTAAGGTTGCAGTATTTCCATCCCTAAATTGATCTAAGGGATACAATGTCAGTTTCATAAAAGTTAATTAACTCACCCTACAGCAGTGCTTCTCAAAGTCTAGTCCAGGGACCACCTTCATCAGCATCGCTTGGAGTTCTTATTTAAAATGTAGATTTTTGGGGTGCCTGGGTGGCTCAGTCGGTTAAGCTTCTGCCTTCAGCTCTGGTCATGGTTTTGGGGTCCTGGGATCAAGCCCCATATCAAGCCCTGCATCAGGCTCCCTGCTTAGCAGGGAGTCTGGTTCTCCCTCTCCCTCTGCCCCTCCTCCCCAACTTGTGCTCTCTCTCATTATCTCTCTTGGGAATCAATAAAATCTTTAGAAAAAAATTTTTAAAATGTAGGTTTTTGAGAACTACCTGTTAGAATTTTTTTTCTTATTTTTTCCTTTTTTTTTTTTGAGAGGGAGGGCAGGGAGGGGCAGAGAGAATCTTAAGCAGGCTCCATGCCCAGCATAGAGCACAATGCAGAGTTCGAGCTCATGACTCCAAGACTGTGACCTGGGCCTAAACCAAGAGTCAGGCGCTTAACTGAGTCACACATGTACCCCTCTTAAAATTTCTGAGCATAGGGGCACCTGAGTGGCTCAGTGGGTTAAAGCCTCTGCCTTCGGCTCGGGTCATGATCCTGGGGTCCTGGGATCAAGCCCCGCATCGGGCTCTCTCCTCAGTAGGGAGCCTGCTTCCCCCTCTCTCTCTGCCTGCTTCTCTGCCTACTTGTGATCTTTCTTTCTGTCAAATAAATAAAATAAAATAAAATAAAAAAGAATTTCTGAGCATATAGGTACAAACCTTCATTTTTAACTAGCTCTTTGGTGATTCTTTTGCACAGTCATGTTTGGGAATCCCTGTTCCAGTGTGTGGAACAAGATATGTTGATAGGATCTCATGTCAAAACTTTTAGCAAAGAACAGTCATGGAAACACATTTATTCAAGGTTGTAGGCTTGTCCAACCACTATGAAATTTACCACAACTGGATGGTTGATTAGTCACAACAAGAACGTCAACCGTGTGTATATAGCAACCATATTGAAGAAACGATTTGGCAGTTATGAGATCTGGAGGAAAAGAAGATAAAATAGCTGGATGTTGGTCAATTGTAGGTGCACCCTAAGTGTCGGGGGGTGTGGGGTGTGGGGAACAGAGGATAGAGAACAGTGTTCTCTGGGGGCAATTTTATAGCCAGCGACAAGAGAGACCTAACTGAGCGTATAGATTTGGGACTTGGTTTAATCCTGTAGAGGATGCTGGTGGTAAAGACCAGGGGTAGTTCCCAACAGAGAGGAAGCAGTAGCATAGGAGAAGGGTGGGAGCTATGCATACAGCGAGTACACAGGTTGGGCCAAGGTTTCTGTTTAATCCACATACATTGACAATATCGGTCTTTCTGCAAAGTGTAGTCTTTCTCCCTGTGTTAACACATGTAGGGACTTGTCAGCACGTAGATTTTTGAGTCTCAACCCATAAGGCTAATTCGATCTAGCCATCTGGGATTGGGAGTTTAGGAATCTGCAGTGTGAGCATATCCAGGCTCTCCTGAGAGAAATGAAAGCTTAGCAGTGCAGTCAAGGTAACTGCCACAAGGTGAAGGGTAGGACTTAGGATAGCAAAAGCTAATCTGAGCATTGTATGAATTTTTTATGGCTGTTGTGACAAGTTACCAGAAACATGTGGCTTAAACCATCATAAATCTATGTGTGTATGTATTTCCATAAATTTATTGTCTTATATAATTAGAGGGGAGAGAGAATCTTAAGCAAGCTCCATGCCCAGCGTGGAACCTGAGCCAGGGCTTAGTCTCACGACCCTGAGGTCATAACCTGAGCCGAAATCAAGAGTTGGACGCTGAACTGACTGAGCCACCCCAGTGCCCCTAAGAACAAGTCTTAAAGAAAGGCAGTTCAGCACAAGTCTGCAAACTTAGACAAGCTTACTTAACATCTCTGTTCCTATAAAATGGGGGATAATAATACGAATAGTGCCCTTGTTGTGAAGATTGGATGTGTTCAAATGTGTAAAGCTCTTATAACAGTGTAAAAACACATAACACATAGTAGGGGCATCTGGGGGTCTCAGTCTGTTAAGTGTCTGCTTTTGGCTCAGGTCACGATCTCAAGGTCCTGGGTTCCAGCTCCATGTCGGGCTCCTTGCTCAGCAGGGAGTCTGCTTCTCCTTCTGCCCCTCTACTTCTGCTCTCTCACTTGTTCACTGTCTGTCTCAAATAAATAAAATCGTTAAAAAAATTTAAAAGGTACAAACACATAGATGCTATATCACTGTTAGTTATTTTTACTTTCTTCTAATAATGAGTCTCTCAACCTTACTTACTCTTCTGTTGTGCTGGAGTCCTGTGAACTTTCCAGTGTAGTTCCCTAGTGCTGCCATGTGGTGTGCCCTCAGGTGGACCAAACTCCAGTGGGAGCTCAGCAGTTCTACCCCCAGACCTCCTATCTGAGGTTAGAAAGACCGGATCTTCCATCAGTTAACATTTGTGTGTTCTTTGCAAGTGGTCAGCAGCACAACGACCTCTTCCTATAGAATCCCTGGTGATCTTCCTGCTTGCTTACTTATTTTGTAAACCCCTAATTCTGGCTTTGCAGCTATACTGGCGTCTTCTGGGTCTGGGACATCAGTTGTCTGCTTGATTCTGCTGAAAATAAAACATCTACTTCTTCTGATGACCGTAGCTGCTAACCACACCCACTGTAGCAATCTAAGGCGAGTCTCAATTGCCAAGTTGCCTTTGAAGTTTTTAGATTTCTGTTCTGTCTCTTTGGTTTGCAGACCAGACAATAAATCTCAAATCAGCTTAATCTCCACCCTCTCTCTCTGCTTAGTTCAAATTTCTGAGAGAGAAGTATCTTTGGCTACTGATCATGCAGTGGGATGGCTATTCTTGGGTTTCGAGTCTAAGTCTATAGGTAGGTAGCAGTGCTGTTTATACAGACAAGGTGGGTGGCCTGAGGAGACAACCCCAAAGGTGTAAATAAATGACTAATACTTTTGCCCGTCTGTAGGGCATATACTCCCCTGTGGGCTCTTTCTTGTCATCTTTTGTGAAGCCCCTACCATCACTCGCCACTGGACCACCTCTACCATGAGACATAGCAATTGACTGACACTTCCATGCTCCCCTCCTGCTTAGAAAGAAGAAGTTCAGGGGTATCTGGCTGACTCACTCAGTGAAACACATGACTCTTGTTCTCAGGGTCATGCATTCCGAGCTCCATGTTGGGTGGAAATATGACCTAAAATCTTAAAAAAAAAAAAAAAAAAAAAAAGGATAGAAAGTAGTAGCTAGTAACATCAACATTCTTTACCCTTACAGAATACAGATCTTTGGAAGAAATCACGTACTAGGTTGCCAATTCATGAAAGAGTGGGGGGCAAACTAAAAAATTCTAGAGAGTGGGTCAAGATACCTGGGTTATAATCCCAGCCTGAATCACACTTTTAGCTTCTATGCCGAGAGCCGGGTGCCTTCCATAAGGCTACCGTAATGTTTCCTTATTCTTCAAGACCAGCTGGGTTGCTATGGAAACTTCTGTGTTGCCTATGCAACATAAATATTTGCTAAAACTATAGTCCTCAGCCAGCATTTGCTACAACACTAGCAAAACTGCTTGCAGCTGAGCAGTACTAGGAATCCCAGGACCAGGGCTGTAACCCTGAGGTATGTGTCACATTGGTTGAGCTAAAGGCATGCCAGAAGCTAACTTGGGGATAGCTTGCCCCCTCCCTTTGCTTGAATGTGCCTGTTGGCACTGCATCCATCTTGAAGAATGACAACTGGCAGATTGCCTCCCCATGCCCCACCCCCTTATTTTTCCTGTTTATTCAGCAATTGCCAAGAGAACTGTATAGGAAGATAGAACTCAAAATTAGATCCTAGAATAGATCTTTGAACTGAGGGATGAGAAGTCTGGAGCTCTGGTTCTCCATGGCATCTGTTTTCCGCTTCTTTGCCCAAGTCTTGGGCGAAGGGGTTCTAAATTCCAGCAATCAGGTTGAAAGTTTTGGCTGGCCGACCTATATGTAGGGCCCTTGGCTAAAATTTAGCTACTCTTCATAGGAAACAGAAGCCTGTGAGTCTCATGGTTAACTTCCAACCTGTTTATTAGTAGTAGCAGGGTTAGTATTTTACTATGACACATGCCACTCCTGACCTTGTTCAGCTTGTTCCGTTTGGTTGAGATCATGGTACCTTGTAGTGTGGTGAAGCCATTCTGCATGGAGACTAAAGAGGCAGAAGTAGATATGACCGTATACACTTGGTTCGTGTTCAGCTTCAGTATATGACACAGGTTTCTAATTTCAGTTGACGCTCCTTCGATGCTGGAATTGTGACCATTTTCTGCTTGTCGGTCATTTTGTAATGTATATGCGAGAGAAAGTTTCAACAGCCAAGAGTCCAAAAGTTTGAGTTCCAAAGTCTCCAGTTCTTTTCTTCTGCCCTTCATCTCTATTTTAATAGTTATACTAAAAGTTGTCTGTATCGGTTCTTTTTTCTTTTTCTTTTTCTTTTTTTTTTTTTTTT
>NW_019154137.1:1118120-1130827 GCF_002288905.1 Enhydra lutris kenyoni | reverse complement strand
GATGCGGGGCTTGATCCCAGGACCCTGGGATCATGACCTGAGCCAAAAGCAGAGACTTTAACCCACTGAGCTACCCAGGCACCCTAATTTAGTTTTTTAAAGAAAAAGAATTTAATCTTTATTTACAGGTCACTGTACAATAGGAGATTCCACATAGAAATAGGAAACCCACTGAGAGGAGGAGCTTCCTACAGTTTGTACAGTTTTGAACTGGTGAAGTAGAGTTCCGTTGTAAAAAGTGCTACCATAACAAAACACACTGAGAAAGAGTCCTTACTAGAGAAACGGTAAGACAGACTTCTACCAGAGCATACCACAAATGACTTTCTGCCTCAGCTGTACAGTCTAGAAGTTAAAGGTCCCAAGAGCGCAGCCCTGAACTTGGAACATACAGCCTTCAGAGGTCGTTTCTGGCACAACATTCTGATCTTCCTCTTCCTCTACAGGGAAATCCTTCTCCATCAAGTTTAGTGAAGCTTCTGTACACAGACTCATTTTCATGGTTTCGTAGAGCTGCAGTTTTGGCCAAACCTCCACATTCTTCAATCATTATACTAAGTTTCTCAGTTTGACCTAGTTTCTCAGCAGCCTGAAAGGTGTTGGAAATGGCATGCAGAATAATTTTGAGATCTTTTGCAATTAAGAGGTTCATCAGTGGCTCTGTTATGCCACATTGAATGGGGTATACAGTCTGTTCAGCTGTCCTGCCACTTGTAGAGTTGGTCACAGCCCAGACAGCTTCCTTTTGGGTCTTAACGTCTGCCTTAGAGAGAAGACCAATGAGGAATGGGACCAATCTGTGATTCACAACTGGCTGGATCTGGTCCTGGTGACCAGCTGTGATGTTTGACATTGTCCAGGCAGCTTCCTTCTGAATATTAGTTTTGGGGTTTGTTAGCAGGCTGGGAAAGAAAGCAAGTGCTCCTGTGTCTAGTACACCCTGAGTCTGTTCATCTGTCCCAGTGACAATATTTCCTATGGCTCCCAGCGCAGGGTTCACAAGCTTCATAAGCTGGGGCACAAGTCTGTTCATCTGGACCACCAGTAAGGTAGGAAATGGCCCAGCAGATCTCTGCCAATACTTCTGGAGCAACATGATGCAGGAGATGAACTAACGTAGGAAGAACATACCTGCTCAAACAGCATCTCACGGGGGTGCAGGATTCTTGTTGTGACAAAGGTTTGAAAGTGTCCAGGTAAGGTTAAATAAGTAACCACATGCTGAAGATGACATGTCGGGAACTGTAAGGAGAGCCAATAGCGGGTCAACTGTACTGTACTTGACAACCAAGTCTCGAAAAACTGAACCTGCCATGTTTCCTAGAGCCCACACAGCTTGTTCACTGATGGGGGCATGGGGAGATGCCAACAGAGAAATGAATGCTGGGATAGCACCTCCATCTACTGCAGCCTCGGTCTGTTCTGATGTCCCGGAAGCAATGTTAGTGAGAGCCCAAGCAGATTCAAACTGCATGGAACTACAATCAGTTCTGCCCAAGGACACAAATTTTGGAATCAAACCAGCCCAGATTACGATGTCTACGGGGGGCTGTTTTTCCCTGGAAAGCAGTTTCCTAGCAGCTTGAGTAGCCTGAGGAGCTGGCTTTCCACATTGTTGCTATTTATGCCTTTGACAGTGTCATCAACAGACCATTCTACAGTGTCCTGGTTGTGGCAGCTTTCCTGCAGCGGGGGAGGAAGCATCATCAGGAAACGAGCTTGCGTTTCTCCTTTTCAGCATCTGGTCAACCTTCTTAGCTGTCCTCAGCTCCACGTTAACTTCTGTTCGGCGCCGCCTCATTTCTGCACTGTCTTTCCCCTTGTTCTTGAATCTGTTAAGGCGGGCAGCTGATGAGACAAAGGGAGAAAGCTATGCGGCTGGCTCAGGCTTCCCCAGGAGGCCTTCTGGGGCACACAGGCTGTGGGTCAGCTGCCCTCAAAACGTCCACCACGGATCACCCCAAAGACGGTGTCTGTCACATCCCTTTAAATCCCCTAAATAACGCAACACTCTAAGGTGGGTGTTGAATTATCATTCATGCCATTTTATAAATGAGGGCCCCGAGACTTAGGGAAGTCAAGACAGCTCTTTTTTTTTTTTATATTTTATTTATTTGACAGACATCACAAGTTGGCAGAGAGGCAGGCAGAGAAAGAGGAGGAAGCAGGCTCCCTGCAGAGCAGAGAGCCTAATTCGGGGCTTGATCCCAGGACCCTGGGATCATGACCTGAGCGGAAGGCAGAGGCTTTAACCCATTGAGCCACCCGGGTGCCCCTGAAGACAACTCTTTAGGATTAGACGACTCAGTTGTAGAACTATAATGCAAATCCAGATTTGTCTTATTCCAGTACCCTGATTATTAATGACTATCCTATTTGCTGTTACATTATACCGCCTGAATATTTGGAGCTTATAGGAACAATGAGGGGAGGCATAGCAGTGAAGAATAGTATTGGCAGTATGTGGACGGTATAAGCAAAATGGTGGTCAGTACCAGGGCAATCGTGGGCGATTTGGAATCATCGTTAGCACATGCGGTAAGACTTTTTAAACATTTTGAGTTGCCAGTTTTCACATATTTTAATAATATGTGGTTCCTACTGATAATCAGGAGGAAGTCAACTTTGAGTCACAGGAGGAAGGAGGGTCTGTTATGTTCTGACTCTGAAGCTTGAAGCTTGGTCTTGACGTCACAGTTGTTTTTCTCTGTAAACAACTTTACTGAGGTGTAGTTTATATACCAAAGCCTTGTCCATTTTAAACTTACAGCTCAGTGTTTTTTTTTTTTTTTTAGTTAGAGGGTTGTACAACTATTTTCACAGTCTAATTTTCAATTTTCATCTCTCCCCCAAAAGAGACCCTATATCCATTAACAATAACTCCTAATTCTCCCATTCCCCAGGGAACTTCTAATCTGTTTTTTTTTTTTCTCTCTATGGATTTGTCCATTCTGGACTTTTGATGTAAATGGGATCGTATGATAAGTGGTCTTCTCTGACTGGCTTCTTCTGCTTACAGGGTTTCTGAGGTTTACCCATGTTGTAGCTTGAATCAGTACTTCCTACACGGAGTATCTGCACAGCATTGAAAGACAAAAGCATAAATGACTCATGGAAATCTTTTCCTCCACTCAAAAGGGAAAAACATTTTTTTTTAAGATTTTATTTATTCGACAGAGAGCAAGGGAGCAGAAGCAGAGGGAGGGACAGAGGGAGAGGGAGAAACGCTGGGCACCCGACGTGGAGCTTGGTCCCAGGTCCCTGGGATCATGACCTGAGCTGAAGGCAGATGCTTAACCAACTGAGCCACCCAGGCACCCCAGAGAAAACATTTTCCAAAACTAAGAGTGGTGTTGTAGAGGACACTAAAGACAGGATTTAAGACAAGTGAGAAATGAGAGGGTTATAAGAAAATAAATGAACCTTTGCTTGTGAAACTGGAACTGATGAACTCAATAAAGAGAACGGTTGAAGTGTCTTCTTTAAGAGGTTGCAGGAACTAGAAGTACCAGGACAAAGCTATAATGCTGTGCAGAAGATAATAAACTACTTCTTAAAAATTAATGCAGAGTTTCAGAGGCGACACTATACCTGCTCGAGAGAAGATTATGAAGAGGAAGAAGAGATATATTAAGCTCTTCGTCTTTGGAGCCATCCCACTGAAAATCTTTCTGAGTTAGTTGGATTATTCATGATAGTAGCAAATACACCGAAAATTCCCTCAGGTTCTATTAAAGCAGAAAAGAGGGAGGTTATAGAACCATACTTGGGGAGATAAAAACTCAGTGTGTGTGTGGGTTGGTGATGAATGGGTGAAGGTGATCAAAAGGTATAAATTTCAGGGGCTCCTGGGTGGCTCAGTCGGTTAAGCGACCGATCCTTGATTTCCACTCAGGTCATGTTCTCAGGGTCAAGTGATCGAGCCTCGCATAGGGCTCCATGCTCCATGCAGAGTCTGCTTAATCCTCTCGTTCTGCTCGTGTCCCCATTTGTTCTCTCAAATAGATGAATACAATCTTTTTGTTTTTTAAAGGTATAGAGACGCCTGGGTGGTTCAGTGGGTTAAGCCTCTGCCTTTGGCTCAGGTCATGATCCCAGGGTCCTGGGATCGAGCCCCACATCCGGCTCTCTGCTCAGTGCGGAGCCTGCTTCTCCCTCCCCCCTCTGCCTGCTTCTGTGCCTACTTGTGATCTCTCTCTCTCTCTCTGTCAAATAAATAAAAATAAAATCTTTTTAAAAAGGTATACATTTCCGGGGCACCTGGGTGGCTCAGTGGGTTAAAGCCTCTGCCTTCGGCTCAGGTCATGGTCCTAGTGTCCTGGGATCGAGCCCCACATCGGGCTCTGTGCTCTGCAGGGAGCCTGCTTCCACCTCTCTCTATCTGTCTGCTTCTCTGCCTACTTGTGATCTCTGTCTGTCAAATAAATAAATAAAATCTTTGAAAAAAAAAAAAGGTATACATTTCCAGGTATAATAAATAAGTCCTAGGAATGTGATGTACAACATAGCGACTGTAGTTAATACTGTATTGTATATTGGAAAATTGCTAAGAGAATAGATCTTAAAAGTTCTCACTACAGGGAAAAAAATCTAGCTATGTGTAGTGATGGATGCCATAGACTTGTGATCACTGTGAGATGCGGAGAAATATTGACTGAAACTAGTATGTTATATTTAAATTATATCCTAATAGAAAACATATATATATATATATGAAGAAAAACGTGTTACTATAGGTAAACAAGAGATGCTGGAAGAATACTGGCATAAAGAACAAAGTAGGCTAGACGAAAAAGAGGACTGAGCTATGTCTATGAAGGAAAACTGGAAAATCTGAGAGTATTGAGCTAATAAGAAATGAATCCTGAATGTCTATGTGGAAATGTTACTGCTTTATTTGGTTGTGAGAAAAGATGATAAATATGTATAATATGTAGATAGCTTTGCTAATTAAAAAACCTACAAGGACCAAACAAGATAATGACTGGGAAAACAGTTTGAAAAGTAGAAAGCGCTATGCAAATGCAGTTGCTGTTGTCATTAAGGTTTGCTCTTTAGTCTTCACATCATTCTCTCTGCGGCAAGCCATTCGCAGATGCTGTCTTAGTTCATGTTCTTGTCTTCCTGGGCGAAAAGGCATTGTGTTCTGCGACCTTCGGAATTTGGAGTTTTCCTGGGGTCACTGGCTTCCCTGTTGGGATTTCAGTTGCTTATCCTACTTGTCTCAGTGTTCCCGATTTGCTAGATTCCTGTCTGGATGCAGTCATACTGGGCTCACTGTGCCTGGGCTCTCAATGTCCCCACCGCCAAAGGTTTGTGACCCGTAGTATGGATTGGTACGTGCGAGGGGTGATGTGTATCGTGCCATTTCGTGTCCTGTTGACCTGACTCTTGGCCTTCCTTTGCTCCTTGTTTTTGTTAGTGGCGCCATCCTTGCCTCACTCATCCAGGCTCACAAACGTTCGAAGTTTTCCCCCTCGTCCCCCCAACCCCCATCGCTTAAAATATTTCTGGAGCAGCTGTTGTGTGCAAAGACCAGCGGTGCTGAAGATGGGAAAGTTGCAACTCACCATCCAGGCGGTCACAGTCAAATGTGAAATAAGGATGCCTACCTGAGTAATAATAATAGAAAGTTGGATACATGTTATAGGAAGTTGTCAGAAGAGGACAAACGAGCGCCTGGGTGGCTCAGTGGGCTAAGCGTCAGACTCTTGATTCTGGCTCAGGTCATGATCTCAGGGGTCATGGGGTGGAGCCCGTCTAGGGTTCCGTGCTCACGAGGACATCTTGTTGAGATTCTCTCCCTCCCCTCCGCCCACCCTATTCCCCCAACCCCTGCCTGCTCGCAGGTGTGCGTGTTCTCTCAAATAAATTAATAAGACTTTCAAAAAGGGACAAACAAATTTTGGCAGTGAAAATGAAAAAGAAGTTTAACAGAGAAAGGCATATTTGAGCTGCATGTTTCCCCCCCTTTTGAAGGTGTACATTTCATACAGGAAGAGTCACCCTCTTTACAATTCAGTTAATGGACAATTCAGTTACTACATAAATCCCCCTTGATCCTTCATAACCAAACCTTGCCCGGACTCCGAGCCCAACAACCACTCATCTGTTAGCAGTCTATGGTTTTGCCTCTTCTAGAATGTCATAAAAAAGGAACCATACATTGTATAGCATTTTTGTACTGGCTGTCATGCATTTGTGAGATTGGTCGTGTTGTTGACTCTATCAGTAGTTCATTCCTTTTTATTGCCATGTAACACTCCATTTTATAGATGTATCACATCCATCCATCCATCCATCCATCCAGAAGTTCAAGACATTTAGGTTGTTTCCACTTCAGAGTATACAGGTTTTCTGTGACAACACAATGTTTAATTTCACTTTGGTAAAATTTTAGGAGTAGGTTTGTTGGGGTGTATAACTTTGTAAGACACTACCAAAGTGTCTTCCAAAAAGTGGCAGTGCCTAAGATTAACATATGAATGTTACTCAGTAATATTGGTTCTTTTTTTTTAATTATAGTATTCTAAGTAGTGTGTAGTCATATCTAAATGTGGTTTTAATTTTAATCTGCTTATTGTTAAATATAAAGACCTTTTCATATCTTTATTTGCCATTTGTATATCTTTTGTTAGGATTTCTATTAAAATATTTTGCCCGTTTTTAATTACTTTGTTATTATTGAGTTTTTCTACTTATATATTTTTAATTGAGATATGATTCAAATCCCATAAAATTCACTGTTTTCAAGTAAACAAATTGTTGGGTTTTAGTACATTCATAAAATTATGCAGCCCTCACCACTATCTAATTTTGTTACCCCAAAGAGAGATCCAGTAGTCATTAACAGTCAGTCTTCATTTCTTCTTCCCCCAGCCCCTGGCAACAACTAATGAATTTGCATACTCTGGATAGTTTGCATAAATTCAATTGTATAATATATAGCCCTTTGTGTCTGGCTTCTTTCACTCAGTATTTATTTATTTATTTATATTTATTCAAGGACTATCCGTTGTAGTAGGAACCTCATTCCTTTTATTGTATATCCATTCATTGTATGGATATACTACATTTGCTGATCCATTCATCAGTTGACAAATCTTTGGGTTGTTTTCATTTCTTGGTTTTTATGAATAATCCTGCTATCAACTTTCATGTAAAGTGTATTGAATATATATGTTTTCAATTCTTTTGGATGTATACCTAGAACTGGAATTGCTGGATCATATGGTAACATATATTTTATATATGCTAGATACAACTCATTTATGAGACATATTATTCACATGTTTTTTCTGAGTCTTATGCTTTCTTTTCTATTTTTTAAAAAATATTTATTTGAGAGAGACTATGGAGAGGGGAGGTGTGGAGGGAGAGGGAGAGAGAAACTTAGGCAGACTCTGTGCTAAGTGCAGAGCCTGATGTGGGGCTCAATCCCACAACCTGGAGATCAAACCAAGAGTCAGACGATTAACCAATTATGCTACCCAAGCTCCCCTCTTTTTGTTATTTTTTTTAAAGATTTTATTTATTTATTAGAGAGAGATCACAAGTATGCAGAGAGGCAGGCAGACAGAGAGAGGAGGGGGAAGCAGGCTGCCTGCTGAGCAGAGAGCCTGATGGGGGGCTTGATCCCAGGACCTCAGCTGCGATCATGACCCGAGCTGAAGGCAGAGGCTTAACCCACTGAGCAACTCAGGCACCCCTCTCTTTGTTATCTTAATAGTGGTTTTGAAGTTCTTAATTTGACATTTTTTTCACAGATCACATTTTGTCATGTTATGTGAAAAAATATATCACTAAGCCAAGGTTGCATAGATGATGTTTCCATCTAGATCTTTTATAGTTTTAGGTTTAACATTTAAGTCTATGATTCAGTTTTTGTTAATTTTTGTGTACAGTAGATGGATCAAGTTCATTTCTTTGCATATGGATATCCAAATATACACAGAAACCATTGTTTTTATTCTTTGTCTTAATCAAATGGTTGTACTTGTGTGGGTCCATTTCTGGACTCCGTTCTGTCCCATCAATCTGTAGGTCTGTCCTTTTGCTAATACCACACTCTGTGATTCCTGTAGCTGTATAGTAAGCTTTAAGATCAAGTAGGCTCATTCCAAATTTGTTCTTCTTCAAAATTGTTTTGACTGTACTCATTCCTTTCCCTTTCCATATGAATGTTTTCAAAGCCAACTTGTCTACTTGTACAAAAAATTCCTGCTTGGATTTTGATTGTAATTGCATTGAATTTGTAGATTAGTTTGGAGAGATTTGACCTTCAAACAGTATTGAGTTTCCCAATCCATCAATGTTGCATGTATTGCCATTTATTTAGGTCTTCTCTGACATTTGCCAACAATGTTTTGCAGGGTTCCCCCCGGCCCGCCACATACATATCTTACACCTATTTTCCTAGATTAATTTAGACCACTATTTTGTTTTTTTGATGCTATTGTAAATTGCATATTGCATTTCAGTTTCCAGTTTTTCATTGCTAGTATAGTTTATTTTTACATGTTAACCTTGTATCCTGAGACCTTGCTAAATTCACTTGTTTTATTAGCTCTTTTGTATTCTTCTTGAGGCTTTCTACATAGATAATCGTGCCATCTGTAGATAAAGTTTTATTTCTCACTTTTGATTATGTGCATTTTAGGTGTTTTTTTAGCCTTCTACCTTTTGCCTTTTGCAATGGCTAGTTTCTCCAGAAAATATGTTGAAAAGGAGTGGGAAGAGTGAACCTGCTTGCTGTGTTCCTCATCACTAAAGGCGGGCATTTAATCGCTTACCATTAAATATGAAAGCTATGGTTTTGTAGTTTCCTCAGGTTGAGGAAGTTCCCCTATAATCCTACTTTGCTAAGAGTTTTATCAGGAATGGATGTTGGACTTTGCCAAGGCTTTTCCTGCATTTATTGAGATCTAAGGTGTCTATGAGACACCTAGGTATCTTTTCAAGTTGCAGATTTTGATTGTTAGTGTGGGATAGGGCCTGAGATTATACATCTTTGTTAAGCTCTGAGATGAAATTTGACGTTTTTGGCCAGGGACCGCACTTTACATAACATGGGCGTCGGGTAGACACTAAACAGTGCTAAGAAAGTGACACGTGCAAGCAGAAATGTAGAGAATAAATTTTGTCATGAAGAGCAGTGAAGGAAAGGATCAAGAATGAAAGAGGGACCAAGAGTTTGAAAATCTCCAGGATTAAGTTTGTCAAACGTGAAATTAGTCTCGGTTTTATAGCAGAAGTTACACTACTTATTTTGTACCTATTTGTGGTATTTGAAACCTCACATCTTACTATAAAACCACATATCCCTCACTGTCCAAGTCTGTTTGGTTTCCAAGTGTGGATTGTGATGCTTCAGATCAGAAAGGACACCACGTGATCTGCATGTATTTGGTTCTGGAGTTTTGAGTAGTGAGTAATAGTGAGAGGCAAATCACGAGGGATCTCTGTCCACATGGCGCGGGCACATGTGTGCACACGCATATCATAACCTGTTTGGGTTTTGAGTTTCCATCACTAGAGTTCTGACAGTGGAACACTTACTTACACATTTTTTCCCCACTACCAGCTCCATAGTCCTTTAGGGTTAGGATCATGTATTTATTTGTCTTTGCGTTTTCAGCCTCTTGTATACCACTTGGTACTTAGTAGGTGCTCATTAAATATTCATTAAATTGTCACAGTGAGCTGGTGGGAGGAAAACAAATACAGATACTTTATCAAGGGCTTTACTTGCAGAGGGAAGGAGAGTGATAATTTGACAGGTGAGGAGGATTCAGGGCTGAAGGAAGATTTTTGTTTTGTTTTCTTATTTTTTCATTATTTTGAAGTCATATAGATTTGTGGTTAATTTTAGGCAGAGAGGAAAGACCCAGTAATGTGGAAGTTACTGAAGATGGAAGAGCAAACGAATAATTAATAGAGCAGTTTTCTGTAGCAGATAAAGAACACAAGTAGCTGGCTTAATCACGAAGGGGGAAGACACATTATTTTGACCCATTTTTCATTCAGTTGTGTAGAATCTTCATCACAAAACCATTTGGCCGTAGCCATCACTATGTTCCACTCTAATCAAGGACCCTGTTGCTTTTTACCTTTTTAATTCATCTCCTTCTCTATAATCATGTTTACTCGGAATCTTTTTTGCACATGGCTGGTGGAGCTTTCTCCCAGAATCTTTCCCAGAAACAGCCCTCCTCCTGGAGAACCCATTATGAGGCTCCTCCTTTCTGATCTCTGATTTCAGCCTGGCGTCTATCTCTAGGCCTTGAGATGAATGAGGATGTCGGGTTCGTACTGTTTTCTTCAGCCTCAGATTTCTTGATGGGTTCCATTACCAAAGGTTAACGTGTGACTCTTGATTCTCTTGCTATGTTGGCATTTGACACACTGAAATGCGTTCCTATAATTCAAATGACAGTAATGCCTTCTATTTTCTAATCAGGGGGCAACGATTTCTGCCGAGGAGATTTTTTTTCTAAAAAATGATTTCAAAAGAATGCCATCAAGTGTGTAGCTCTATATGCGTGCATGTGCATACTTGCCTATGTGGGTTTTATGTCACAGACGTAATTTCTATGTGATATGAGTTTATTCTCATGTGTGGGCTAATTGATAGCTTACAGGGTGTTTGTGTTTTCCAGTCTGCTGTTTTTGCTCTGAGCAAAAATCTACTCAGCTGATGAGAATATTTTGACAACTCTGCCTGTGTGTCCAGGAAATGTAATTTGGTGTGAATTTTCTGGCTGCGATGACCCAATTTTAAGATGTAAAATAGAATACTCTAGATGTATATGGAAATAATGTAACACACCTAACTCCCCCACAAGGAGTAACAAACACTAAGACCTGGTACAGCTCTTAATATATACAATCAGAGGATGGAAACATCATGATTATAGTCTCCTTAACTCATTTGCAAATATTACAAATGTTGTTTACCGAAACTGAGTTCTAGCAAAAGTTACAAAGATTTATGGCTTCTAGGCTTGGAAAAAAACAGTTCAATTTAATTCTTAGGAATATTTCAGTCAACATTTTATGATTTATTTGTACCTTTAACCATACCGGGGCTTTTTCAAAATCTGTTTCTCAGTGCCTTGAAATATGAATACGCTCAAATAATTATTTCTCCACAAAGTGTTGTTTTTCTTTGGGGTTCAGTAGTTTAATAACTGCCTTTATGTAATTCAGTGTGATTCCTGTCTCCTCGTTCATTTCTTGGCTGTTTCTCTTTTAACATTCTGGTCACATGAAGGAGCGCACACTGAATGTTATGGATGACCAAAGGAAACCAATCACTACATATATTTTGAAAAACGGACTTAACATTTGCATCGGTGTTTTGTGAAGTTTAATATTTAAAATCCTGAAACTCAACCAACATTAAGTACTGAGCCGTCATTGTTTATTAAAGATGCCTCTACCATAGAAGTACTAAAATATCATTCTGTGCTAGCTGACAGGGAAAGGAAAGCAATCTGCATTCCCTCAAGTGTGGTGTTTTAGCAGCTTTCCTCTGCACACTGAGGCTAGCTTGACAAAATTGATTATATTGATCATTTTATGGGTCGATTGCCCGGAGATTGAATGGTTAATTTGATTTGGTCTTCCTAATGGCCAAAAGGACCAGTTGGCTTGATTGGGATGATGACTGAAACAAGAAATTCAGCTGTGAAAACATTCGAATCAATGGTGCTGTGTTAACACCATCTCACATCTCAGAGATGGCTAAACTTCAAAGCCTGAATTTCAGATTAAACGGAAGCCCTCAGCCTTGATGGCTAGCTCCGAATTAGTATTGCAGTCGACAACTTTAATTGGGGGTATTTTCAATTTTTCCATAATGCACATCAGATGCCAAAGAGTAGAATATTAAAGCAGCCCGAAAGAAAGCAACCAATTGCTGGTGCTATTGAGAAGTCTCGAAAGCATGTCTGACTGAGATGATGGGCCATGATATGAGAATCTATAATGAATTTACAGCACAAACATCGTGACTCATAAGCTTGTCGCACAAGAGCAATTTGAAAAAGGAGTCTTGGCAAATTGACACCTGTGTTCCTTGCTCTCTTGTATGCCGATGGGAGATTTTTAGCAAGTATTAGGAAACTGTATGAAAACGAAGAGCATTAACAGCTAACAAAGGAAATGGCAGTGTTATGAAGCAAAGATCTGTATACATCAAGGCTGAAGTATCCTATCTGGTTCCATGACTTTTGGCGCCATTTCTGACTGCAGTGGCGACTACACATACGAAGTGGAAGGGAGGTTGGAAGCAGTTGTCACTGTGACCCTGTTACAGCATCTCCTTAACAAGGAAAATGTTGGGGACAGATGAAGTCCTCCAACTTCAGTAGGATAGCATTTCCTTACAACTCCCTTTTTGTTGTTGTTGGTTTTTGTGGTGGGGAATACTTGATTGTTTCATTTCTTTTCACAAGATTGTTCCTTGCTTGGGCATATCAGGAATGTTCCCATCCTGGGGTGCCTGGCTGCCTCAGTTGGAAGAGCAAGCAGCTCTTGATCTCGGAGTTGTGAGTTTGAGCCTCACGTTGGGCAGAGAGATCTTTTTAAAAATAGGTGATTTTTTAAAAAGCTACCATCTTGCAGACACAGTACGGAAATGGTTTCCCTGTGGTGGAAACATGGCCTTTTTTTTTTTTTTTTTTTTTTTTTTTTTTTTTTTTTTT
>NW_019154137.1:921019-1118020 GCF_002288905.1 Enhydra lutris kenyoni | reverse complement strand
TTTTTTTTTTTTTTTTTTTTTTTTTTTTTTTTTTTTTTAAGTAAACCCTATATCCAATGTGGGGCTTGAGCTCGGGACCCCCTACATCAAGCACTGTATGCTCTGTTGACTTAGCAGATGCCCCTAAACCTGGCTCTTTTTGCCCAGCTGTCTATGGTGGGGTCCTTTCCTCTGGGACTCTGGGTCCTCAATATACAAAGTTAAAATACAGACAGGGACAATGCTATTTCTGGAGTCTTTTACCAAGACTCCAAGGGATGGCCTCTGAGATTTCTGTTCTTGACATGCAAGGCTGAGGTGAGAGTCATGTGAATTTGAAGCAGGTTTGACCAGAGATCCTGTGTCTCAGACCACGAATTTATCCCTTCGTTCAAGAGATATTTACTCAGTGTCTATTACATGCCCGACGATTTGTTAGGTGCCGTGTATACAGTGGGTAACAATTAGGCACAGTCTCTGACAGACATGAACAGAATAATCTCCGAAATACATTTGTAATTAAAACATTTTATATGTGCTGTTACAGAAAAGGTCAGTGTGATATGAATGAATAATGCGGGCCGATGACAGCTGAAGGATGAGGAGGCGTGGACCAGATAAAGAGAAGTGTGTGTTGGGGTGGGGGAGGGGTGCACCGCAGTGTACACAAAGGCACGGAAGAGCTAGGCTCTATGGCTGGAAGGCAGAGAGGAGAGGAGAAACTAGCTCCAGATCAACCTGGAAAGGTAGGGCAGAGGTCTGGTCGTGTACGGTGCATTCATCTGCAAGGGCTGCTGTAGCCAAGTACCAGACACTGGAATGGTTTAAACAACAGAGATTTACTGTCTCAAATTCTGGAGGCTGAAAGTCCAAAATTAAGTTGTTGGTGGAGTTGGATCCTTCTGAGGGCTTCGGGGGAAGGAACTTTTTCAGGCCTCTCTCCTTGGCTTCTCCCTCTGTCTCTTCCCATTGTGTTCTTTGTATTTCTTTGTTTAAATTTCCCCTTTCTGTGAGCACAGCCCTCATAGTAGACTGGTGTTCACTCTAATGAGCTCACTTTCCCTGGATTACCTGTATGAAGACCCTATGGCCAAATAAGGTGACCTTCGGAGGTGTTGGGGGTTAGGCCTTCAACATAGGGGTTTGGGAGGGACTTAATCCATAAAACAGAGCCTTGACGGACATGTTACTATTTTAGCCTCTTTAAATGCTTAGGGCTGCTGTGGAAGGATTTTAATTTTTAAGAAGGTTCTTCTGCTGTGTGAAGAATCTATGGTAGCGGGCTATATTAGATTCCTCTTGCTGCTGTAACAAATTAACACAAACTTAGAGGTTCAAAAAAAAACCCAGACTTATTAATTGTACAGTCCTGGAAGTCAGAAGTCTGAAATCTGCTTATGGGCTAAAGTCAAGGCAAAACGCTTCCTTGTGGGATCCTTAGAAGAGAATTCTTTTTCTTGACTTTTCCAGGTTCCGAACGCTATCTGCATTCCTTACCTTGTGGCTCCTTCTGCCATTTTCCCAATGACCAATGTAGCACCCTCTCTTCTCTCTGACATCTACTCCATTCGTTACCTTTTCTGTCTCTGACTCTACCTTCCTCTTTCTGTAAAGGACTCTTGAGATTACACTGGAACAAACCATGTGGTCCAGGATGCTCACATCTCGACGTGCTTCAGCCCATCTGTAAAATCCCTGTTACCATGGAAGGTGACATATGTACAGATCCCAGGGGTGAGGATGTGGACTCCTTCACATTGTGTGTAGTGTTAGGTGGAGGGGGGCATTAATTTACCATAAGATCAAAGAGTGAAAACCAATAGCCAGTTACTTCAGTAAAGCTTCAGTAGGAATCTAGACAAGAGGTAATGGTAACTTGGACTGGGTCGCAACAGAGATGCAGAAATATTCAAATGGGAGAATTACTTGGGACCCCAAATTGGCAGGACTTGCTATTGACTTAGACGGGACAGGGGAGTGAGAGATGGGGTCCATCGTTTAGATTCTACCTAATGTGCCTCCTGGCTATTCTGAATGTCTTCTTTCTTTCCTGGACTAGAAAATTACAACTTGCATTTTGAAAAGGCTCCGGTATGTTTCTAAAAGTAGCCCTTTCTGCATTCAAAAAGCAGCTTTGTTTCTATGTTTATTTTGGCATAGGTAGACATTTTATTTTTAACTTTTTGGAAGAGTTGTATAAAACAGTTTGCTCAGATTTTGAAACCTTATGAATAAATCATTTGAAATGGCCTACTAAATTTGCTATTTATCCCATTAAATTTGAAAATGGAAGCAAAAAAGCTAAAGAATGGGAAAATAAAGTCAATTAGCAAATGAAAATTGGTTAACTGTTCAAACTGCATCAAGAGTGGGTGGCAATTGAAATTCTGAAAAGACAAAGAGTTTTCTGAGCAGATGACTGAAACTTTGCACATGTTTGAATGGCATTGCAGGAAAGGAGGATGGATTCTAGTTGGAAGCTTCCAGAAAGTTCTAAAGGAGAAGACTGACCAAGACAGATCTGTTGAGAATTTTCCTTGACTAATTCCTATACAGGACCTCTGAAGATGATTTAGGGATGAGAAAAGAGAAATAATGGAACTCTATGGATTGTCTTTGGCTAGACAAATAGCACATGGCAGGTACACTCTGAGGCAATTTTAACAAATTAAAATAATAACTATTTTATGATGTTGGATGTAACTTTAGAACACATACCAGAATCCCATTCATTTAAAAATCCCTTTGGGGAAAAAAAAAAAAAGATTGGCTTAAATGATGACTCTGCCCAGCAGCACTATCTGAAGAAAAGCTGTGTCAGAAGCTGATGAATTGTTGATTTCTTTCTTTTTTTGCAAGTTACCAGCTCCATTTGGAATTAAACACATCCATTGTATGAGGTGATTTCCCTTTTGAACCATTTCCAGTGCATTCTATGGTTTAATGTCTTTTCTTACTAACTGTAGCTTATCCCAAATGTGCTAGGTCTTGTTTTGTTTAAGGAGAATTAACGTATCATATAAGTCTATAGATACATTTACTGGTACTAATCAAGCTATCTAGATCATTATACACTCTGTACTGTAGTAGCGTCATTGGAATAGACTGAGACTTACTGAGGTAATACAGTGGGGTCAAAATGGGGTCAACAAGGAGCCTCCTTTCTAATTGATAAACATTTCTTAAGCATTTAGTCTTTTATTTCCTGATTTGGGGGGGCTTTTTGCTCTGTAATGACAACCTTACTAATTTCCTCATCCAAACACATCTGTACAGCCTTGTCAGGTGCACATTTTAGTAGAAGCCACCTGATACAGAGGCCTACTACTTAGAACCTGGACTTCTAAGCCTACTTCAGTGTCTGAGATTAAGCCACCTAAGAGAGGAAGTTCACCCTAGTGATAGTATCTCTGGTTTTCCTAGAGATTTAGAAGGGAAGCAAGAAGAATGAATAAATGAATGAGACATGATGTGTGATTACTAGAACAGTGTTTCTACCTATAAAAATAGGCTGTATTAGATCTCTAAGGTTCCCTTCCAGCTCCTGTGAAAGTTGTTTGGAGAAAAATACTTCAGTCTCTCACTCACAGAACCTCTCCACCCACCTCCTGACACTCTAATACTGTTCCCTATCTCTTTCAGCAAAAAGTTGGTGACTTTTTTTTAAAGATTTATTTATTTATTAGCAAGAGATCGGGGGAGGAGCAGAGGGAGGACAAGTAGACTCTGCACTGAGCCTGATGCAGGGCTTGAGATCATGACCTGAGCCGAAATCAAGAGTCAGATCCTTAGCTGACTGAGCCACCCAGGTGCCCCAAGGTTGGAAACATTTTATAACTGACCATAAAACCACACCAACTGTGGGTAAGTGAATATAACAACATTTCTAAAGTGCATGTCAAATCAGTTTTTATTATCTCATGAGCTTACAAGTACATGTGCCATGGTCATCCTCGTTCATAAGGGGGAGAACAGAGAGGAAGGGTAAGCCCACTGGGAGCGAAAATAGCTGAGTCCATTTGAAGCATGGTAGATGACATGCTGAGGTATAAGGAAGGGCCACATGATAGTTTAAAGAGCATGGGTTTTAGAGGATATATATATATATATATATATATATATAAAGATATAGATATATAGATATGTATATTTGAGTACTACCTCTGCCCATTTCTACCCGGGTGATCTTATGTAAGTTATGTGATTTCTAGTAGCCCCTGTTTTCTCAGATGTAAAATAGGAATGATGATTTGATTCCCTAGCAAAGTAGGTATTCAGCAACTATCTGTACCTGTAGGAGAAACAAAAGTTGGGTCACAGCAAGAGAGAGGGCTGCTATACACTTTTCAAAAGTTCTGTCAGTTGTGGTGCCTAGAATCACCTTGTATAGCCTTGCTGCCACCGATCTCTTGACTGCTTCTTGACCTTAGCCTAGAGCCATCCGTGTGAGGAACATAGAGTGTGTGCGTCTCTCAACCTTCTGATATATGTTCTCCTGTGGTTTTTAGACAAGCGACATAATAAATCTCCCCTCTCCCCCTGCACACCATGCCCCAACTCACTGTGGCTGGCCTACACGGTAAAATGGAAAATACAGTTAAGCATGTAACGTTTGCCTGTACGATGGATAATATCTGTGATGGTTAATTTTATGTGACAACTTAAATGAGCTAAGGGATGCCCAGATAGCTGTTAAAACATTATTTGAGTGTGTCTGTGAGGGTGTTTCTGAAGGAGATTAGCATTTGAATCAGTAGGCTGAGTAAAGAGATCCCCCCGTACCCATGTGGGTAGGCATCATTGGAGGTGTTGATGGCTGAAATAGAACAAAAAGGCAAAAGAAGGGTGAATTCTCACTCTTTCTTTTTGAGCTGAGACTTCCATTCTTCCTGCCCTGAGACATCAGAGCTTCTGGTTCTTGGGCCCTTGGATCTGGACTGAATTAGACCACCAGCTTCCTCATTCTCTAGCTGGCAGACTGTGGGACTTCTTGGCCTCCCTAATCCCATGAGCCAATTCCTATAATCTTCTTTTATGTACGTTTCTCTATAGATCATCTTGGTTTTGTTTCTCTGGAGACCCCTCATACGATATCAACATTAATATTAATAATAATCATTCTCATAATGGCAGCGAACAATTATGAGCTTTTGCAATTTTCCAGGCTTTGTGCTCAGGGCTTGACCTGCATAATCCCTTAATCATCACGGCAGTCTGATGAGACAGTTCTTGTTCTTATTCTCACATGCGGGCAAACCCATTAATGCTCTGAGAGGCTGAGTAGCTTGCCAAAAGTCAGGCAACTTGTAAATGGAGGAAGGGGGATTTCAGCCCAAATTATGCTTGACTCTGTAGCCCAAATCTCACCCACTAAGTTATTTGCAGTGTTCCCCAATAGCTGCAGGACTCAAATGAGACTGTAATTGTGGTGATTTTGAAAAACCTAGAAGTACCAGCAAAATGGAAGGGCTTATTATTGCACTAGTGATTAACTGAGGCTATCATTGTTTATCCAGATGATTGGCAGTATGGAGACAATGCCTAGGGCTATATTGGACCTTTTCCAAGTGGCAAAAGCTTAAATGTAGTATAAAGTAATTGATGACTTGTCTTGACTCTCAAAGCAATAGGCAAAGCTGCTTCTGCTGCTTTTTCCTCTTTTTAAAGATTTTATTTATTTATTTGAGAGAGGGAGAGAGAGAGCATGGGGGGGAGGGTCAGAGGGGGAAGCAGACTCCCTGCTGAGCGGGGAGCCTGATCTGAGACTTTATCTGGGACTCCAGGATCATGACCGGAGCCAAAGGCAGTCACTTAACCACCTGAGCTACCCAGGCATCCCAGTAGGCAATGCTTCTAAGTATAGCTTTTGAGACAGCGTACCTCCCTCGTTTAAGTAACTGCACCTGTTTTTACCATTCAAAGAGATGACATGACTTTAGAACATTGGTGATTATTCTCTAGCATTCATTGAAGAAATATTTATGAAGCACCTTTACTCTGGGCTCTACGTGGCTAGGGAGTATCTCCTCCATTCGGAGTATCTTTCTCCCGGGAGAGCTTCGCCACTTCTGTTTGGAAGAAGTAGCAGAGAGACTTGAGAAAGAAGTTGTTTCATCGAGTGAGAATAGTTCCTGACCTGAAGTTCAGAGGTTTGGAGTTGGGGCTTGCCTGGCTTTTAGCACTAAGATTCTGATTTCCTTGATTTGGCGTGGTAGCTTTAGCCGCTCTCCCGGTAATCCTCATGGTCCAAGCTGGCTTGCACAGCCACTGGCCAATAGTGCCTTATTCCATCCAAGCTTCCAGCTAATGGAAGAATGCAAGAAACAGGGAAGGCTACGATAAATTTGGCCTTAGGTCCAAACTACCTGCTCCCTTTTCTCATTTCCTGGTCTACTTCTGGTCACCCTCATCCTTTGTGAATATCGGAGTGTGGGCTTGTACGGTAGATAGCCAGCCACCCTCTAGGGAACAATCAAGTAGTCAGAATCTTCAGCGGTTATACAGGTCTAGCTGGTAAGGCACAGGAGTGAAGTGAGCCAGAAGGAGACTCTAGACCCCATATACAGTGACAGGGTAGGTGGGCCAGCCAGGGCGGCAGTCCAGCCAATATTCTCTTAGACTGAGCACTTTGGGAAAAGTGTCCTACTGGGACTGGGAGAATCGCCTGAAAACTTGTGCAGAATGCAAGTTTTCAAGCTCTGCACCCAGAGCCACCAACTTGAATCTGAATCGGCTGGTGGAGGACAGGAATCTGTGGTCATCAGCAATGCGGGCCCAGCGTGTGGCCAGATCTTCTGATTTTTTTTTTTTTTTCCAAGAAAACCAACAATGTGGCTTTCTTTTAAGTTGCGCTATTGCATGTTGGTGAAGAACTCTTGGGTGGAGCCGATGGGCAGCTGAATCGGGTCGTGTGTGTATGTGTGTTTTCATGCACCCTATGGTCCAAGGAAAACGCGTCCTTGGGGTAATCGTGAAATTATCTATCCTACAAAGTTAACATAGTTCTGAAATATCCTTCATATCTTAGGATATTGAGGGGTAGGGTTGGTCAGTATCACTGAGTAACCAATTAAGCCATAGGATTTAGAATACTAGAATAGATCCTCTAGATGTAAGAACCTCAGCCTAGGTATCCTATGAGTTTTAGGGATAAAACAAACAAATAAAGAGTAAGGGCTGCAGATCATATCAGTGTCACAAGGGTGCCTGGGTGGCTCAGTGGGTTAAGCCTCTGCCTTCAGCTCAGGTCATGATCCCAGGGTCCTGGGATCGAGCCCCACATCAGGCTCCCTGCTCAGTGGGGAGCCTGCTTCTCCCTCTCCCACTCGCCCTGCTTGTGTTCCCTCTCTTGCTATCTCTCTCTCTCTCTCAAATAATAAAGAAATAAAAATCTTTAAAAAAAAATCAGTGTCACAAGTTTAAATATTGTCATTCCCAAACCAAATTTCTAGACAAGGTCCCTTCCTGCCTAATTATAATAAATTAAGTAGATCTCCAGTAAAGTCCTCTTGATTTCTTTTTGTCCAATCTATTCCACCCTTTTGGACTAGGGGAAGCGTGCAATGCCTAGGTTGTTGTGTTTACAACTCTTGGTAGAGTCATGACCTTAGCACTCTTTCTACATTTAAGGAATTGCATGTGTGAGTGTGTGTGTGTGAGATTTACTTGGATTGTGCTCATGGAATGGTGTTTTTTTTTTTTTTTTAAAGATTTTATTTATTTATTTGACAGAGAGAAATCACAAGTAAGCAGAGAGGCAGGCAGAGAGAGAGGAGGAAGCAGGCTCCCTGCTGAGCAGAAAGCCCGATGTGGGGCTCGAACCCAGGACCTGGGATCATGACCTGAGCCGAAGGCAGCGGCTTAACCCACTGAGCCACCCAGGCGCCCCTGGAATGGTGGTTTTTGAAAGCAACTGTATAGCACAGAAACAGTAGAGTTTAAAATATATCGTTGGGTGAACAACCATTACAGTTTTTCCAGGACTGAGGAAGTTCATTAAAAGAGGAACTTACAGTTTCAAAACCAGGACAGTCTAAGAAAACCAGGACAAGTCGGTCTAGTTTTTAACGCTGCTATTTCTCTGACATCACTTTGCTTTGGATGTGGAGTAGAATGAAGGTAGGAGGTGGAGAGAAAAGCAAAGTGACTTTTATAACTGGCTCAAATCAAAAGGCAAAAGCTGTCGTAAGGCAAAATTTTTTCACCAGAAATAAGAAAATACTTTCAAATTGAGGTGCCACTTGAAAGTGCCTCATGTGGGGCGCCTGGGTGGCTCAGTGGGTTAAAGCCTCTGCCTTCAGCTCGGGTCGTGATCCCAGGGTCCTGGGATCGAGCCCCGCATCGGGCTCTCTGGGCAGCAGGGAGCCTGCTTCCCCTTCTCTCTCTCTCCCTGCCTCTCTGCCTACTTGTGATCTCTGTCTGTCAAATAAATAAATAAAATCTTTAAAAAAAAAAAAAAAGAAAGTGCCTCATGTGAAATAGCAGTGTTCTGGACATCAGTCCAACAGCATGAACCCAAAAGAGAGTTTAAAAACATGGTCAAGTATAGATGCAAAGGCCTAAAGCTATGGAAACATCTGGTCTGAAGGGCAAATGGAGGTCATTGAATTACCTTGTGATCAGCTTGGAATGATCCAGAACAGGATACGAAGGTAGAGTACAAGGTGGATCCGGATGAGTGGTAGCCGTGAGGTGGTAAGCAATGGGTGTTGGCAGCCTTTTTGTGTGTGGCGGTAGCTATCTCTAGCCACAAGAGGAGGCCTTACAGATTAAAGGCATGGGGGTGATGAACTTTCTAGAACTGTCTACCCTTGATGAAATTTGGATGAACTGACCCCATATTTCCATTCGATTTTTATAATCTTTTGAAAATTCGGATTGTTAAAAAGAAGATGCTGCTCCTTCTTATATTACTGACTCCATGTTTTCATTTCTAAACTAGGGATAAACTAAAATGCTTAAGATTAACAGGAGGATTAAAGAAAATATAGCATCATGAATCATTTAGTACAGTTCTTAGCACTTAAGAATTTTTCAGTAAATGGTAGCTTTTATTATGAAAAATTTTAAAATATAATTTCCTTAATCTAGTCTTCCTAGACAAAAAAAGAATTTTTTTGTAACTTGTGAATTGTGAAACTAACTTTTTAAACTGGTTACATATCTCATAGCAAGCCTATTGCCAAATTACGGATGCTAGGCACAGATATTTCTATTCTCCTTATAATGGTTTTTTGACATGACCTTAATTGCAATAACTTTTTCTCTTGTCCATAATTTAAATTTTCAGCAAACAAAGTTTGCATTGCATTTCTAATTGCTTTGTGTGACATTCTCCCTTATATTTGGATTTATTACAGCAAATCCCATTAAGTCATTTGGGATATAACACTAAATCATATTAATGAAAGAAACCCAACTCACTGAACTTAAATCAGATGCTATATAACCATAAATCATGACATGAAACAACCCCTAGTTTTTATTATTTGCAATTTATAGTAACTCTCATTTGGAATTTATTTTACTAATTTAAAAAAATGTAATATTTCATAGAAAAGTAGAATGTAATAGAAGGTGATGAAATAGACTAGCTATTAAGTACATGGATTTTTGTAGACAAGCAGATTGCTTTAAGTCTTGGTTCCAACTGTGGAATCCTTTGGCAAGTTACGGATTGTAATTTATCTCAACCTCAGTTTCCTCGTCTCTACAGTAGGGAAAATCATGTCTACCTTATAGAGTATTGTCAATGAGGCTTAAGCGAAATGAGTCATATAAAGTATTTAGCACAGTAAAATATAACTTAATAAATGTAAGTTCTTTCGACCGCCACTACTGTCATTTAAACATCACAAAACAAGCTTTTAACATCTTTTGGGGTTTTTTTTAGAAGGGTAGATGAGAAAGGGAAATATTTTTTTTTAAGATTTTATTTATTTATTTGACAGAGAGAGAGAGGGAACACAAGCAGGGGGAGCAACAGGCAGAGGGAGAGGGAGAAGCAGGCTCCCCACTGAGCAGGGAGCCCGATGCGGGGCTCCATGCCAGGACCCTGGGATCATGACCTGAGCTGAAGGCAGATGCTTAACCGACTGAGCCACCCAGGTGCCCTTTGTTTTTCTTTATAGAAGTATAGCTTGATACAATGTTATCTTAGCTTCAGGTGTACAACATCGAGATTCAACAACTTTGTACAGTACACTATGCTCACCCTGAATGTAGCTACCATATGTCACCATACCACACCAAGGCTATTACAGTGTCATTGACTATGTTCCCTAGGATGTACCCTTCATCCTTGTGATTTATATATGGCATACCCGAAAGCCTATACTCCCCCTTCCTCTGACCCCCTCCCCTCTGGCAACCACCAGTTTGTTCTCTGTGTTTATGGTAAGATCCTCTTTTTGGTGAAAGATACATTCTTTCTCTTCGAATCTGTTGTTTTGTCTGCTTATTTGACTCATGCATTTTTGAATATTAATCTTTATACCTTGTCTACTCTAGTATATTGGTCATTTAGGCAGGAGTAATATTAAAAATATTTAATATACAACTTGCCATTAAGAATGGACACTGGCCTTAACCAATGAATGCCTTATCAGTACTTAGTGGCTCGGCACCTGCTTTTGGCATATGGCTGAAGGTCTGGCAGACATTCATAGGCATTTGAGAGGCCAAAGCTGACAGTATAATTAGGCCAAAGGATGTTTGACTATATGCACGTCCACAAAGATAAAAGTCTTACGATAGGCTATCTTGATGTAGTATTCTTTTTTTTTTTTTGATTATTCATTTCTATACCCAATGTGGGGCTTAAACTCATGACCCAAAGATCAAGAGTTGCATGCTCTTCTGACTGAGCCAGCCAGGCACCCCTTGGTGTATTATATTACTAAAATCCTTAGCCATGATACAGGGTTTCTGTTCCAGTTTTCTGTCTGTTACACTGAGTGTAGTGTTTTGGTATGGCATTACTGTGTTACATACTGATGTGATGATATTTTAGCTTTCTTCACTAATTTAGGTAATAATTGTAGAAGCAGTAGATTGGCTGAAGATCGAAAGGGGACATGCGTGTCTCTATGCCACCAAATCGTAACTCAATTAATTTCACTTCATAAACATTTTGGACCCACCTTGTACATGCAGATTAAGTATATTAAGGTCCAAACCTAGTTTTACAACCCAGGGTAATTTCAGATATTTAGGGATATTGGTATTGGTTCATAACCCTCCTGGGAACTTTCTAGGTGTAATCTGGAATCGGCACCCCTGTACATAGAGCACAGGGAGAAACCAAAGAAAAAGGCAGGCTATCCGAGGGTGGTAGGTGGCAGTTTCAATAATAGCAGTGGGAACTAACAGACAAGGTTTGTCTTCAGTAGCAACAAGACAACTGGATACCTATACCCACCCTCCAAATGTTAATAGTTTATAAAGAGGCTCTAACTGGGCTCAGTCCTCTATACCATGAAGGTGTTCTCTGTTCCA
The DNA here is from genome assembly GCF_002288905.1 of Enhydra lutris kenyoni. NCBI lineage: Eukaryota > Metazoa > Chordata > Mammalia > Carnivora > Mustelidae > Enhydra > Enhydra lutris. The sequence continues at coordinate 1,106,545 of NW_019154137.1, read as the reverse complement.
TATCACCATCTCGAGGCTATGACCATGGAGCAGCCTCTGGGGGTGGGAAAGGTAACCAGAACCCACATTGTAAGAGGAGGGGGTGAGGCGCCTTTGAGTGTCTCTGTCCAGCTCTTGGGTCAGTCTGTCACATCATTTTGATGACTTTGTCCAACAAATGGGTAGATTCACCAATACATATTAACTACAAAATCATCTATAATGTAGAGCACATTGGCCTAGATCTGTCAAGGGCCACCACATAAAGAAGGATGCTTTGAAGATTTTACTTACTCATTTGAGAGAGAAAGAAAGAAGTGAGAGCAGGGGGAGGGGCAGAGGGAGAAGCAGGCTCTAGGGAGCCTGACACGGGGCTTGATCCCAAAACCCTAGGATCATGACCCCAACCAAAGGCAGACGCTCAACTGACTGAGCCACTCAGGTGCCCCAAGAAGGACCTTTTGAAAGAGAAACATATATAAGGGAAGGAGCAGGAGGGAATGAGCGAGAGAAAGACCAACAAAATGGCACCATTTAAATCCCTATGTAGCTTGCCCAGACGAAAATTACTGCCCGGCTGAATATCCCTAGACTTTAAGTTCTATAAGCTTATAAATGACTTTTTTTTAGGGTTTTGCTCGAGCTATGTTGAGTGGGGTTTCTGTCACCTGTGACTTAGTCCTGGATGGTATTCCTGTGGACATGTCTGAAACACCTCTGTGTCTCTAGAAACCATATAGAAAATAATTGTTCTTGAGTATATTCTTCAAAATTTTATTTTCAATAAGTGAAGGAAGCTTGAAATACTTTTAGAAAGAAGAAATAGTGGGCACCTGGGTTGCTTAGTTGGTTAAGCGACTGCCTTTGGCTCAGGTCATGATCCTGGAGTCACAGGATTGAGTCCCACATGGGGCTTCCTGCTCAGCGGGGAGTCTGCCTCTCCCTCTGACCCTCCTCCCTCTCTTGTTCTCTCTCTCTCTTTCTCTCTCTCTCTCTCTCATTCTGCCTCTCTCAAATAAATCAATAAAAACTTTTTTTAAAAAAATAGAAAGAAGAAATAGAGCCATTGGGAAAGAGTTCATTAATGGAAAATGTAAGAAAAAATATGTTCAAAAACATAGTTGAGCAGTTAGCCTTAGAATGGTATTGAACCAACCTTGTTTACGTTCCTATCCCAGAAACAACCACTGTGGCTTGAGACATAAAATGTTCTGGATGGGGATGACTAAAACTGCACTGAGTATAGTAGGAGTGGCTTTCCACTGGGAAAAGAAAAAAAATACAAAAGATTTGAAAATCAATGCTACAGAACGTAGTTCAGCAAAGTTTTTTTGTATATAAAGCTAAATAGAAAATATTTCAGGTTTTGTGGGCCTTCTAGTCTGTTCTAACATCTCAGCTCTCCCTTTGTAGTATGAAAAGAGCCATAGACAAAAGTAAATGAGTGGGCTTAGCTTTCATGCACGAACACTTTATAGAAACAGGCAAGGGACTGGATTTGGTCAGTGGGCTGTAGTTTGCCAACCACTGTCTAAGAAGGTTAACAGTAACCTTTTTAAAAAAATATTTAATTGAGAAAGCGAGAGCATGAGTGGGGGAGAGGGGGGAGGGACAGAGGGAGCAGGAGAAGCAGGCTCCCCACTGAGCTTGGAGCCTGATCCCAGGACCCCCGGGGTCATGACCTGAGCCAAAGGCAGATGCTTAATTGACTGAGCTACCCAGGCGCCCCATAGCAGTAACCTTCTGATTAACAAACCTGAGAAAATTTTCTTGGTGCTCATATTCCTTGAGCAGAAACTGAGAAACCACCCAAAGTCATAGAAAACAGAACAGTTATGAAAATATTCCTTCTCAATCTTTAGTATATGTCCATCAACCAAGATTTGTAGAGCTCTGCCCCCTAACCTTTGATACATTCACCACTGGAATTTCATGAGGTGATTATAGGTGGCACAAGGTAAATATCTAAAATTTTTAATGGTTTTAATCACACTTAAAATGCACGTTTTAACATATCACTGCTTGTTACAGGGCTAAGGAAAAGAAAGTGGGTTGATTTAAAACAAACAAAATGCCACATAAATGATGGAAATTGGAAACCGCTCAAGAACATTATTCTCCAGTGTTCATAGTACAGTACCTGTAGATCTTCCAGATAGGCTTTTTCAAATTACACCTCCTCTTTTTTTTTTTTTTAAGATTTTTTCCATTTATTCGACAGACAGAGATCACAAGTAGGCAGAGAGGCAGGCAGAGAGAGAGGAGGAAGCAGGCTCCTCACCGAGCAGAGAGCCTGATGCGGGGCTCAATCCCAGAACTCTGGGATCCTGACCTGAGCTAAAGGCAGAGGCTTTAACCCACTGAGCCACCCAGGCGCCCCTACACCTCCTCTCTTATTCATTCCTTCATACCTCACCCTCTCCTCAGCCAAAAGGTTTCTTTTTGTTGATAAATACAGTATGGTATTGTAAATATATTTTCTCTTCCATATCATTTTGTTCATATTTTCTTTTTCTAGCTTGCTTCGCTATTAGAATATAGTATACATATAGCATACAACTATAACAAATGACTGTCTGTTTTCAGTATGGCTTCTGGTCAATAGTAGGGTACTAGTAGTTAAGTTTTGGGGGAGTCAAAGTTATGAGCTGGATTTTTGCTACATGGGCATCGGTGTTCCTAACCCCTCTTGTGCAAGGGTTAACTAATTATTTTAGGCATTTCTGTCACCCAATGAGTCTTGATTCTATTCTCTGTTATGGAACATTTATTCAATAACTTGGTGGGGAAGATGTCAGAAGGGAGTGTCTCTTATTGATCTCCCATCCTCTGGTCTCTTCATCTAAACAATCTTGTACACTTCTAGATTAATCTTCCTAAAGTACAAATCTAACATGCCATGCTCAAGCATACCCCACAGACCTACATTACCTATTGAATAATCTCTAAATTCATAAATACAGCATTGAAGACCTTTGGTAGTCTGCTTCTACCTAATTATATTTACTTATACTCTACCCCTTTTCTTTATATTCCCTGTGCTCTGGTGTACCCAAGTACCCCACAATTTCATTATACTTTTTCCCTGTCAACAAGTTCTGCCCCTTTTACCCAATTCCTATCAGTTTTGAATGATGAAATAAATGATGCTGGATACACAGAATGGAATACTCTGTGGCAATTCACATGATGAGTGACAAAAGATTGTAAATTTCACTTATTCATGTATATAACTAATCTTAATTATTTATTAATTAATTAGTCATAATTTCATATATGCCAGAAACACTGTCACATGTTGAGACAGACACGATTGATGCCATTAGGAAGTTTATGGTAGATGGAAACAGTGAGGCATGGAGGAACTCAGAGGAGGTGTGCTGAGTGAACAGTAATTGTGGGATGCAGAAGACATTTAACCTAGTCTAAAGGTAAAAAGCTTCTTGGAGGTAGCCATGTTGAAGTCATGCTTGACCCACGGAAAAACAGTGATTCTCAAACTCTTTGGTTTCAGGACCCCTTTACATTCCTAAAAATAATTAAGGGCCTCAAAGAGCTTTTGTCCATGTGGGATATATAACTGAATTCAATATACTGAATAATAATTGAATATCTGGCTGTGTAAGAGCCAGATAAACACATTTGTTCTCTGCCTTTGGTCAGGCTAAGGGGAAATAAAATATGCTCAGTATGCTCATATATGTACATATATATGTGCATATAATTCAATACTACTGTATTAAACAATAATTTAAAATGAACTAGAAATTAAAATTGAAATTTGAAAATAGAAATTAGAGACAATAAAAATACTAACTAGAAATTATAAATGTGTTAAATAAAATACACATCTTATGAAAAATATTTTTTCCACACCACAAAAACATTTAGTGAGGAGGTTGGAATCATATTATATTTTTGCTAATTTCTTTACTATGCAGCTTAATAGGACAGTGCTCAGTTTTCAGATCTACCTGTCAGTTTAATCTTTTGTGATAGGCTATTTTGGTTGAAGAATATAAAGAGAAGGGTATAAAGAGAATCCAGCCTCATACAGATACATAGTTGTAAAATGGAGGCGTAATTTAATAGCCTTGTCAGATAATGGTAGATATTCCTTTTTGACACTACATCAGGACTCAACAAGTGTAATTTCTCACAGGTTAGTTCCAACGTAGAATGTGAAACTATCAATGAACTTCTCATAGTCTGTTACATTAAAATTATTTGGTCTACTTTTCACTTTGAATGTATCTCTAATGCATGGTTTTGACCTTGTGAATCCCTTGCAAAGAACTCTAGAGTCCACAGGGACCCTGTAATCACTCTTCAACAGCCTACTAGAATGAGAGTTACTTTGGTGTTTCAGAGACGGCAAGGATAGAAGAAATATTTCAACAGTCATAAAAGCAAAGGGAAAATGCTTAGGTTAAGGTGTTACTGAGTAAACAAAGTGTAATCGCCACGACAGGATATCAACTTTTTAAAGGAAAATGATTGACAAAGAATAAAATCTGTAAGGAAATTCTCCAACATGTTAACAGCAGTTCTTTACAAGTCATTTCCTGCCCTTTTTACATTTAACTTTTCTATCTTCAACAATGTGCTGGTTATTACTTTGAAAATTGGTGAAAAATAAAATTCCAAGTATCTTTTACAATTCTGTTTATAAGTTATGTCCTTGATGAAGCCCTTTTTCTCCCCCCCCCCGCCCATGTAGATGTCCTTTGTCCTTATTTAGTACTTTCTTAACCTTCGTTTGTACTTTCCCACTGGACTTTGAATCATTTTGTAGTATATTACAAGGATGTTCCTACAAATGGTACCAGTTGTATTCCCTGGAGTGTAGAGAACTGGCTCGTCTTCCCAGCACTGTGCACAGTTCCTTATATTGACAAAAGGGCTCTGGGCTCCTGACTGGCTCAGTCGAAAGAGCATGTGACTCTTGATCTTGGTGTTGTATCAAGTTTACCTAAATAAATAAATTTTTTTTAAAAAATTAGAAAAAAAGCCAGGGCTCAACAAAATTGTTCTGAAATGGAAATCCTAAGTATTTCACACATTTTAAATGATATTTAGATGTTGTTACCGAATAACAACTACCCTAGAAAGTTTGGGAAATTGAGAAAACTATAGGTAATTCACGGTTGACAGCAGAGGCTTTGCAGTTTGTATTGATGTAGCTTTCAAATCTTGGATCTGTTATGTGCTTATTACTATTTCCATGTGGTCATAACCATATCTTCTAAACATTATGATTCTCAGTTTCCCCATCTATGGAACAGAGGTCATAATCATCCCTCCCAGCATTGTTGTGCGGAAACAATGAAATAATGTACATAAAACTACTGGTTTTATAGTAATACTTGATGAATATTAGCTACTTATTATTATCTATAACCATTCATCCAGAAATTCACAAATTCATTGTAATGAATGCATGCTCTAGTAGGTTTAGAGTCACTGGTCTCTTAATAATCCTGTTTCTGTTAATCACCTTTGAAAGACTGTACCGATGATTGAATTGGTTTGAGTTGATTCAACCTTCGGGCTATAATGTTATAAGCAATCTGGAGTGGTGGCAAGACATTCAGATAAACAAGGGAAGAGTCCAATTACCAGCAATTCTTTCGTTAGAAAGCTATCACTCATATTGTGATTTTTTGTTACATTCATTAACGGTAACGCTAAATGACATAATCTGTATTTTGCTTGGGGAGCACATTCTGGGGCTGCCTCAGCAGAATTGAATATCTACATAAGAGCCAAATAAACACATTTGTTCTCTGCCTTTAGTCAGGCTAAGGTGAACTAAAATATGCTCAATATCTAAAAATGATTCCATTGACCCTCTTAAAGGACCAGGGAGTTTCCCAGCTAATTATGGGTTGTTGAGTGACTATATAACACTATGTCCAGAGAATGCACTGGAAGCTGTTGGAAGATTCTTATTGAAGGATTAGGTCACTAATGGTCATCAGCGCCCTGTTCTCATTTGTTCGATGTTCACAACAGCCCCGACACTGCCAGAGCTAAGCTAGCTATTCTTCTTTTTTTTTAATCCATTGATCTACATATCTTTTTTTTTTAAGATTTTATTTATTTGTTTGACAGAGAGAGACACAGCGAGAGAGGGAACACAAGCAGAAGGAGTGGGAGACGGAGAGGCAGGCTCCTCACAAAGCAGGGAGCCCAACATGGGGCTTGATCCCAGGAACCTGGGATCATGACCTGAGCAGAAGGCAGATGCTTAACTAATGAGCCCCCCAGGTGCCCATCTTTATTATTTTAAGCAATATTTTGTTGTTTTACTGTATAATCTTATAAGCTAGCTATTCTATACCAAGAAGAAGAGAAAGAGTTTTCCCTGTTTCATCTTATGGTGTACTACATCTCTTTCTGATCCACAAACTACTTCCCTGGCTATATTACCTTGAATTTTTGTGTTCCCAGGGACTAAATTGTATATGAGAATATCCAAGGACCAGAGTTACCAGCCCCTTTGATTGTTCTCTCTCGATCAGGTTAGTGCCTCTCATGGTGGCCCTTTGCCTAAGCTTTCTGGAGGATGCTGAATGTCCTATGTCCTGAAATTACCTACTTATGAATCCCTGTGCCATTCAAAATTTGCATTTCCTTGACACAGCTTATCTTATTTATGAATCAAGGAAAGGTATAATTTTGAATTACTTCACCCTGATATGTCAGTGACTGAGAATTCCTTATCCTCACAGATTGCTTTGCTGGCTTAAGGTGAACTCATCCATTCAACGTTCTTCCTACGTGCGGACCCTTTGCTATGGGTCTTTTGAATCCCAGTTCTCCGGGAGCCTATACTCTTGAGGGTGGAAAAGACAAACATATAGTTGTTGATATAGTGTAATGTGGTACTTGCAATGATAGAGATACAATATTTTATAGAAAAAGGGTACCTAACTTGATCATAAGGAGTCGAGGAAAGTGACTTGAAGGAAAAGATGTGAACTGTATGGGAGAAGATGGATTCAACCACATAAAATGGAGAGCCGTGAGGCAATAGAGCCGAGAAAGAACATTGTGTGTGACAAAATCTATAATCACTTCAGAGATAAACAAATTGTTAAGGAATGAAACATGAAACAGGAAGACAGAAGGCAGGGGATAGAAGACTTTCTTTTTTGTTTTTTTAAAGATTTCACTCATTTACGAGAGAGATAGAGAGAACATGAGCGAGAGGGAGAAGCAGACTCCCCACTGGGCAGGGAGGCTGATGTAGGGTTCAGTCCCAGGATCCTGAGATCGTGACCTGAGCTAAAGGCGGACACTTAACCAACTGAGCCACTCCCTTCTCCCACATCTTAAATTATCTCCTTCTGCAAGGTTTTTTCTTCAACCTTATGAATACGCTTTCTCATCACCCTCTGATCAAAGCTAAAACTTTTCTGACATGAGAAAGTCTTCTATCGGGGATGCCTGGGTGGCTCGGTTGGGAATGTTCTGAGAAAGATGGAAATGGATAGGAATCAGGAGCACAGCTGGAAAGGTTGCCTCTGCAGGAAGAACTCAGTCTTCTGGACTTTGTGCTTCTGTGAATAGCTATTAAAAATCAATTTTCATATACTGCTTGGTTACAAGACCTGCCTTCTTCCTTCTCTTCCGTTTCCTGCCTTTGCCTTAGCCCTTTTAGCTCAATCCCCAAATTGTATCCTTGCCTAATGTATAGTATGATAGATCCTGTGGAAATGGACCAGATTGTCCTCTGTGTAAGGTATTTGATATGTACCAGTAGCATCTGAGTGGCAGTTGACAATTTACAAAGCCTTTTCATATCCTTTATCTCACAACAGCCCTGTAAGGCAGGCAGAAAAGCTGTGTCCATTTAATTCACTTACCCAGTATCAAATCACTTAAAATGAGTAACTGTCATTGCTTCAACTAGAATCCAGGCCTTCTAATTCAATATGCCTTTTGCTGTACTCCAATATTCATTCCAAGCTTTGTGTATCAATGAATGCGCTGTGCGGGTGGATAAAAAGTCAAACCCATGATCTAAACATTTTGAGCATAGTTCTATAGCCAATCAGTCTCCTATGCCATTTTAGCATAGAGTCCTCATAAATAAATGAACTCAGTGTTTTCCATATGAAATGGGAAATAGAACTTCATTTCACCCCTAGGCATCTTTGTAGACAGTACATCTGGAAACATCCTTTCCCCCCTCATTGATTCTTCAATGATTTTGTAGGTAACCCAGACAATCTGATTTTTCTCTTTTCTCCTTACTACCCTTTGGGCCATCATCTCACATAGAATTGAAGTGAAGAAAGCAGGAGGTAGTATATATCAGTAGTTTTGTGAAGGCTTAGTATTCAAATGTGTTCGAGTTCAAAGCTCAAATCCACATTGGGTCTGTAGAATTTCTGTACCTTACACTTTTCATCCTTAGGATAATTAAGACCTTACTCTATCTATTAAGCCTGGGGCTCTACTAAAATATATGAAGTACATGAATAGGGGCAAAGTGAGCTATTTTATTAAAGGGCCCAGCCTCTGGGTTATATACTGCAAACTTCCTATCATTTAGTTAGCTGTCTGCCATGGAAAATACCTCAAATGAGATGGCATTGAAGACAAAATTAGGGTCATTAAATTATTCAAACCCTCCTGAATATATCATGTCCTCTTAGGCTTTTTTTTTTTTTCATCTTTGTGCAGTTGTAGTCACAAATTTAATTTCTTTCTCTGTTTGCTGATTGTTACTCATTCTGGCCATGTAGATGCTACGTTTTAATTTTCACTCTCAGTCCCTAACACTGATTTAGTAGAATAATATGCCTCTATTTTCCACTTACAGTTGACACTCTCCCAGTATTTTTGCATTCCCCCGACATTTTCCACTTTCTATAGTAACCTGCTATGTGACCTTCTGAAATTTTCTTTTTCTCTTTTGCCATTTGTATTAAAAGGTGGTGCCGTTGTCTTTATTCCCTGGACTCATTGCAGTGTTTGCATTTCAGCTGGCTGGCTCACTCTGGCTGCCAGTGGGAGGTGGATCTGAAGATTACAGGGAGATGTGTCAGGCGGAGGCTGTCCTTGCATTTTCTTGAGAGTGGGGACCGGTAAAGGGTTTGCCAGGCATAGCTGAGCCCAATTAGGATATGATAATAAAATGCTGCTGTTGGCAAACATGCCTACAGTAATAGTGTACTTAAAGGCTATTCACACAGGGACTGAGAAAGATGATCAAACTATTTCTCCTTATATGTGCATTTGGAAAAATCTATTGACCTTTAGGAGAGAAAGTTTATTGTATGAATGTGTGTGATTACCAGGATCCTGGGACTAGTAAGTGTTTTCAGCCATTTTTTTTTTCCTACCCTGTACATCGTTTCTTCTTGCTCTCTACATATGTTGCTTTTGGGGAGGTATCCATGTACCCAGTAGGGAGCTATATTCTTGAGGTGTTTGACTTTCCTCATAGTGTACCTTTAGATGTGCAAAGAAGTGCTCATGCCTCATTTATTCATAGTCATCTCTTCATTCAGCAACTATTTACTAAGTACTGCATCGATTCCAGGCTTTATATTCTAGGCTGGTGATTTAACAGTCAACAGGTTTACATAGAACTTGCCCTCCTAGAGCTAAGTTAAGGAAGGGGGTGCTCTGCCAGAGAATATGAGGAGAAATCCATTTGAGCTACAGTAGTCAGGTAAGATCTCTCTCTTAAAAAAAAAAAAGTGACATTTTAGCTAACACTGAAGCCTAAATGCAAACCAGTTATTAAAGCAAAAACAGACTTTGAGGGAATATGGTGGCATAGGAGGACCTTACGATTACCTCATTCAATGATACAACTAGATAATATTCACATCAGTGTAAATAACCCAGAGAATGACCCAAAGACTAATAGAACAGACTCTCCATGCAGACAAATATAGAAAAGAGGCCTCAACAAAGAGGATAGGTAGGGCAGAGATATGGTCAGGAGCTAAAAGGACCAGCAAGATTGTCCACAGGTATGATGCTATCGGGGATAAGAGGGGCAAGAAACAGATTTCACACAGGGGATCCCCCAGGGAAAAGACAAATCCCCATAACACTTGGCTTCAAAAACCAGAGGTCCTGAATTTCGTGAGTTCCTACTATCAGTGGGCCTTAAAATATGGAGCTTTGACAATCAGCAGGCTTAGCTCTGGGAGAGCCAGGAGGTTAAGAGGAAACTGAGTCCCCACTCCTAAATAGACAGCACAGTGGACAGCCCACGGAGATACAGCATAGAAGCAGTGGTTTGAACAACACCTGGGGCACATGGGAGGGAGAGTTGTTTACTAATCTCAGAGCACATGCTCTGGGGTGAGAGATCATTGGGAGAGTTCTCCAAGAACAAACAGCTGGCAGGCATCCTGCCACCCTGCGCAACATAAACACACGGACACTTGCTGAAACCAGCACAACACCCACAATCGCTAACGTGCTAACAGTGCTGGCCCTCCTGCAGACACACCCCCTTTCACCAGCCCTCCTCCCAGCTCCCCTCCCTCAGCAGACCTACGCAAGCCTTGCTATAACGCTGTGTGACCTGCCTCCACTCGTGTGTGTGGATTTGACCCTTCCTATACACTGTTGGCCAGAGCCTATCCAAAGCAATACCATAAGCCTGGTAGTTTATGAACAGCCCCAATAAGGGCCAGCACTACTTCAAAGTGACTCCTGCCTGGAAGAGGGACAGATAACCACACACAATAAAAGGACTGCAGGCTCAGCAGTGGGCCTGGGGCAGACAGTTTGTCTGATTGCAGGCCCCACCCACCAACAAATATATCTTGGGACAAAACAGGGAAAGCACTCTGCAATTTGGTGCTACTGTATTTGAATTTCTGGCACATGCCTGGTCACTCAACTCAAGCCCAATGCAGCCCCAGACTGGCCCACTAACAACACAAGGAACAAACCCGGTCCCTAATAAGCAGAAAGAACCATTGCAGATGACTGAAGGAATAAGCAGCTCAGCCACAACCACAACAGCAGGGTGCATGCAACACACATAGAAGACATCCCTGAAGCACCAGGTTCTGGTGAACAGGGGATGTTGCACTACATGGCACTACAGGACCTCTTCTTCATAAGGCCATTACTTTCAAGAGCAGCTGAATTCACTAACACATAGATTTTCCTAATACATAGAAACAGACACAGAGAGTTAGACCAAATGGGGAGAAAAGAATATGTCTCAAATGAAAAAAAAACAGGACAAAATCATATCAGAAGAGACCGAAATAAAATGGAGCTAAGTAATTTGCCTGATAGAGGATTTAAAGTAATCGTCATTAAGACACTCAAGGGAATTGAGAAAGGTGTGGAGAACCTCAGTGAAACCCTTAACAAAGAGACAGAAAACATGAAAAAGAACCAATCAGAGATGAAGAACTCAATAAGTAAACTGAAAAATGCGCTAGATGGAATGATAGTAGACTAGAGAAAGTAGAAGAATGGATCAGTGACCTAGAGCACAGAGTAATGGAAAGCAATCAAGCCGAATAGGTGAGAGGGGGGAAAAACAATACATAATGAAAATAGACTCAGGGAACCCGAGGACACTATGGAGGGTCATAACATTCATATTATCAGGATCCCAAAAGAAAAGAGTGGCCAAAAATTTCTCTGAAGAAATAATAGCTGAAAACTTCCCAAATCTGTGAAAGAAAACCGAAATCCAGATCCTGTAGGCACTGAGATTCCCCACCAAAATCAACCCAAGGAGATTCACACCTAGACACAGAATAATTAAAATGGCAAAAAGTAGTTATAAAGAATTTTAAAAGCAGCAAATAAAGAAGACCCCTGTGTACAAGGGGAACCACATAAGTCTATCGGCAGAAACTTTGCAGGCCAGAATACAGTGGCATGATATATTCAAAGTGCTGAAAGGAAAAAATCTGCAGCCAAAAATACTCTATCCGGAAAGGCTGTTATTCAGAATAAGAGGAGAGATCAAGATTTTTCCAGGCAAACAAACGGTAAAGGAATTCATTACCACTAAACCAGCCCTACAAGGAATGTTAAAAGGCACAGTTTGTGTGGAAAGGAATGACTGTTAGAGTAAGATATGTAGGAAGCACAAGAGCAGTAAAAATAAGTATATCTATTTAAAAAATCAGTCAAGGAACTCATTTTACAAAAAAAAATGCAAAGTATGATATTCTATGCCTAAAATGGGGTGAGTCAAGTTAAAGATGGGTTCAAACTTAAGCAACCATCAAATTAATATAGAATGCTATATTCAGAAGATGTTACACACAAACTGAATGATAACCATGAACTAAAAATCAGTAATACATGTGCTGTAAATAAAGAGAAAGGAATCCAAGTATATCAATAAAGAAAGCCAGCAAACCATGAGAGAAGAGAGTAAAAGAAGGGATTATAGAAGAACTACCAAAAGAACTATAAACAAGTAACTAAATGGCAATAAGTACATACCTATCAATAATTACATTGAATAAAATGGACTAAACTTTCTAATCAGAAGACATGGTTATTGCACTTTTATCCATTCCATCACTCTATATGCTGCCTACAAGAGACTCATTTCAGACCTAAAGACAAATACAGATTAAAAGTGAAGAAATGGCAAAGTAACATGCAAAAGGATGCAAAAAGAAAGCCAGGGTCGCGATACTTATATTGAATAAAACAGACTTTAAAATAAAGGCTTGGGCTCCCTGCTAAGTGAAGAGTCTACTTCTCTCTCTGCCCCCCACTCTGCTCCTACTCTCTCTCAAATAAATAAATAAAAATCTTCCGGGAAAAAAGAGGGAAGTTTATAGCAATACAGGCCTACCTGAAGCAAGAAGAATCTCAAATAAACAACCTAAATTTACAACTAAAAGAGCTAGGAAAAGAAGAAATAAAACTCAAAACCAGTAGGAGGAAGGAAATAATGAAGTTTAGAGCAGAAATAAACAGAACAGATCAATGAAACCAAGAGCTTGTTCTTTGAAAAGATCAACAAAATTAATAAAACTTTAGCCAGTCATTGGAAAAAAAAAAAAAGGTGAGGAGTCAGATAAACAAAGTCACAGATGGATTTGGAGAAATAACAAATGACACCACAGAAATACAAAGAATTATAAGATTACGAAAAATTACATGCCAACCAATTGGACAACTTGGAAGAAATGTTAAATTCCTAGAAACACCTTACTTCCCAAAACTGAATTAGGAAGACTAGAAAATTTGAGCAGACTGATTACCAATAATGAAATCAAATTAGTAATCAGAAACTCCTAACAAAAGTCCAGGACCAGGTGGCTTCACAACTGAATTCTACCAAACACTTAAAGGAGAGTTAATGTACCTTCTTCTCAAACTATTCCAAAAAATAGAAAGGAAAGGAAGGCTTCCAAATTCATTCTATGAGGCCAGCATTACCCTGATACCAAAGCAAAACAAAACCAAAAAGAGAGAGAGAAAAAAAACAACTATAGGCCAATATCTTTGATGAACATAGATGAAAAAAATCTTCAACAAAATATTAGCAAACCAAATCCAATGGTGCATAAAAGAATCATTCCCCATAATCAAGTGGAATTTTTTTTTAAAGTTTTTAAAATTTATTTGACAGAGATCACAAGTAGGCAGACAGGCAGACGGAGGGGGGAGCAGGCTCCCTGCTAAGCAGAGAGCCTGATGTGGGGCTCGATCCCAGGACCCCGAGATCATGACCTGAGCCGAAGGCAGAGGCTTAACCCACTGAGCCACCCAGGCGCCCCAATCAAGTGGAATTTATTCCTAGCATGGAAGTGTTTCATTATTTGCAGATCATGCAATGTGACCTATTACATCAAGAAGAGAAAGGATAAAGACCATATGATCATTTCAATAGATGCAGGAAAAGCATTTGACATTCATGAGGAAAAACCCTCAACAAAGTAGGTTTTGAGGGAACATACCTCATCATAATAAAGGCCATCTATGAAAAACCCACAGAGAACATCATCCTCAATGGCGAAAGACTGAGAACTTTCCCACTAAGGTCAGGAACAAGACAAGGGTGTCTACAATCACCACCTTTATTCAACATAGTATCAGAAGTCCTAGCCATAGTGACAGAAAGAAATAAAAGGCATCAAAATTGGTAAGAAAGAAGTAAAACTATTTGCAGATGATATAATAGTATATATAGATCATCCAACAAGACTCCACCAAAAAAAAAAAACCTTACTAGAAATTATAAATTCAGTAAGTTCTCAGGATACAAAATATACAGAAATCCATTGGAGTTCTATACACTAGTAATGAAACAGAAGGAGAAACTAAGAAAACAATTCTATTTACAAGTGCCTCAAAAATAATAAAATTCCGGGGCGCCTGGGTGGCTCAGTGGGTTAAGCCTCTGCCTTCGGCTTAGGGCATGATCTCAGGGTCCTGGGATCGAGCCCCACGTCGGGCTGTCTGCTCAGCAGGGAGCCTGATTCCCTTCCTCTCTCTGCCTGCCTCTCTGCCTACTTGTGATCTCTGTCTGTCAAATAAATAAATAAATAAAATCCTTAAAAAAAATAAAATAAAATTCCCAGGAACAAACTCAACCAAGTCACTGAAAAACCTGTACTCTGAAAACTATAAAACAATGATAAAAGAAATTGAAGATGACACAAACAAATAGATAACCTGTCTGGAAGAACACATACTGTTAAAATGTTTGTACTACCCAAAGCAATCTACAGATTTAATGCAATCCCTATCAAAATACCAATAGCACTTTTTCAAGTAGAGCAAACAACCTTGAAATTTGTATGGAACCACAAAAGACCATGATTAGCCAAAGAAATCTTAAAAAAAGAACAAAACTGGAGATATCACAATCACAGATTTGAAGTTATATCACAGATCTGTAGTAATGAAAACGGTTTGGTATTGACACCAAACGATACACATAAATCAGTGGAGGAGAATGGAGAGCCCAGAAAAAAACTAAAATTAAAAGGTTAATTAATCTTCAACAAAGGTAAGTATATTTAGTGGGAAAAAGACAGTCTCTTCAACAAATGGTGTTTGGAATATTGGACAGCCACACGCGAAAACACTGAAACTGGACTACTCTCTTACATCATACACAAAATTAAACTTAAAATGGATTAAGGGCCTAAAAATTTGACCTGAAACCATAAAAATCCTAGAAGAGAACACAGGTAGTACTTTCTCTGACATCTACTGTAGCAACATTTTCCTAGATATTTCTCCTCAGGCAAAGGAAACGAAAGAAAAATAGCCCATGGAGAATACATCAAAATAAAAACCTTCTGCACAGCATAGGGAACTATCAAGAAAACTGGAAGACAGCCTACTAAATGGGAGAAGATATTTGCAAATGACGTATCTGATAAAGGGTTACTATCCAAAATCTATAAAGAACTTCTACAACTCAACACCAAAAAGACAAAATGGGCAGAAGACATGAGTAGATACTTCTTCAAAGAAGACATCCAGATGGCCAGCAGACACATGAAAAGATGCTCAACATCACTCATCAGCAGGGAAATGCAAATCAAAACCACAATGCAGTATCACCTCACACCTGTCAGAATGACTAAAATCAAAACTCAATTAAAAACAAGTGTTGGTGAGGATGTGGAGAAAAAGGAACCCTCATGCACCATTGAAGGGAATGCAAACTGGTATAGCCACTGTGGAAAACCAGTATGGGGGTACCTCAAAAAACTAAAAACTACCATATGATCCAGTAATTCCACCATTGGCTATTTACCCAAATGATTTGAATATTATAATTCAAGAAGATATATGCATCCCTATGTTTGTTTCAGCATTATTTACAATAGTTAAGATATGGAAGCAGCTCAAGAGTCCACTGATAGATGAGTGGGTAAAGAAATGGTAGTATATATATGTAATGGAGTATTAGTCATAAAAAGGGCTGAAATCTTTTTTTTTAAAGATTTTGTTTATTTATTTGACAAACAGAGATCACAAGTAGGCAGAGAGGCAGGCAGAGAGAGAGAGAGGAGGAAGCAGACTCCCTGCTGAGCAGAGAGCCCGATGCAGGAATCCATCCTAGGACCCTGAGATCATGACCTGAGCCGAAGGCAGAGGCTTAACCCACTGAGCCACCCAGGCGCCCCAAAAAGGACTGAAATCTTGCCATTTGCAAAAAGGTGAATGGATCTGGAGAGTGTAATGCTAAGTGAAATAAATCAATCACAGACAAATACCATATGATTTCATTCATATGTGGAATTTAAGAAACAAAACACTTTTAGAAAAGAGACAAACCAAAAAACCGAGTCCTAACTATAGAGAACAGACGGTTACCAGAGGGGATGTGGCGGGGGGGATGGGTGAAATGATGAAGGGGATTAAGAATAGACCTATCACCATGAACACTGAGTAATGCACAGAATTGTTGAAATGCTATATTGTACACCTGAAAGTAATATAACACTACATTTACTGGATTTAAAACAAAATTAAAAGAAACCAGAGTGTCCCAGACAGAGGGAACAGTATATGAAAATGTTTGACGATTATGAGGATCACAAAAAGAGCCATTTGAGCTGCAGTAGAGTGGGTAATGTAGGTTAGAGGAGAAGAGGAATGTAAAAACCTAGATAGGAGCCAGAGTTTCAGGGCTGTGTTGATCATAAGAAATGTAAATTTTATTATGAGTACACTGTGCTAAAAATCTCCTGGGAAGTTTTTAAATTCTTAATTAGAAAAAATTATTTGAATTCAGTGTAGGTAACATAGAGTGTATTATTAGTTTCAGGGGTAGAATTCAGTGATTCATCAGTTGCCCATAACACCCAGTGCTCATTTTATCAAGTGCCCTCCTTAATGCCCATCACCCAGTTACCCCATCCCCCCATCTACCTCCCCCCGGCCCCAGCAACTGTCAGTTTGTTTCCTAGAGTTAAGAGTCTCTTATGGTTTGCCTCCCTGTTTTTACCTTATTTTATTTTTCCTTCCCTTCCCCTACGTTCATCTGTTTTGTTTCTTAAATTCCACATATGAGCGAGATCATACAATATTTGTCTTTCCCTGCCTGACTTATTTCGCTTAGCGTAGTATCCTCTAGTTCTGTCCTCCTTGTTAAAAGGGTTAGTATGACCCATATATGAGCCGTCTATTTACTGACTCATTCTGGGTACACCTATGTGTCCTTTCTAATTTCTATTTCTAGAGTACCCTGGTTACCTGCATTAGGTAGGGTATGCTCCTTTTTTCCAATGCTCTGTGTCCAGGAGGGCTCCAATCGCAAACCTGACCCCCACAGTTTTGGCCGCTATCCTTGGTAGAAGAAACAGGATTATCGGTTCTTGTGTTCTGATACTACAGTATTGTCACTGGTGTTACAGGGTGCCATGGGCTCTTTGTAATTTCCGTTCCCAAACAAGGACGTGTAGATAGTGCTTTGTAGTCAGAACTCTCACACTCTGCTCATTGTCCCATGTCAGTCAATACCCACTTCCTTTATGAAATCTGTCCTCTTACCCCAGACTCAAGTTAGTTTCTTTCCCTGGGTACCCCACTAGTGCTGCTCATGTCTGTTCTTCAGCTGGCTGTTATCCTCTAATGTCACGGTCACAAATCATCAACAAATGAACCAGATTTGGCCTGTAGGTATGTTTCATTTGACCCATCAGAATTTAAAAATAAAATAAACTTCGTTTCCATTGCATCACAGAAAAATCCCAATTTCCTTCTTTTCTAGACTTAATGAAGAAGTAGAAACTGAGTTTGCATTCCAACATGACAAAAAGCAGTTAGAAACCAGCTGAGTAGCTTCTTTCCCATTTAGACGTGCATGTGTTCTTCTCAACACTTCCGTTAAACCTGTTTCCTTACATATATTACCTGCTAGGAATTGTAGTCATGAAAATTTGTGTTATCAGCTTTAATACCACGAAACAAGGTCTTTAATATACTTCCAGTGCCTAGAACAATGCTTATCATGTTTTTGGATCAATAAGCACTTGCTAAGTTACTGAGTATTATGTGAAAAATTATATGTGCAAGTTCTTTTAAGAAAAGATCATTCTCTAGGTCTATCAGTATGACCCACAGCATTAATACATTGCCCTGGTGATATTAGGTACTCCACTAATTTTTTGATAGATTAGATATACTGAAGAAATGCTCATAGTCAAGATTTTATTTAAAGTGTCTTGAATTATCTATTGGATATAATTTTTTATGATTTTAAGTAATCACTACACCCAACATGGGGCTCAAACTCATGATCCTGACATCAAGAGTCACATGTTCTTCCAACTGAGCCAGTCAGGTGTCCTTCTATTGATATAATTTTAAGAAATAATAATTTCCAAGTTTTATACAATAGAGCAATGAACTATTAGGAAATTTGAGGGTTTTTTTTTAAAGGTGTATTTGAGAGGGAGCACACACACACAGGGGTGTGGAGGGGCAGAGGGAGATAGAGAAAGAAACTTAAGCAGACTCCATGCTGAGTGCAGAGTTGGACTAAGGCTCAGACTTACAACCCTGAGATCATGACCTGAGTTGAAACCAAGAGTCTGATGCTTAACTGACTGTGGCACCCTAGTGCCCCAGGAAATTGAGCTTCTAATCCCAATTCTGAAACTTTCTCATTGTGTGACCATGGACAACTGACAATTTAGTAAACTCCTTAGCGTCCTCATGTGTTAAAAGGTACTTGGTTTACTCACATCATTGGTTTACTTGGGGAGTTAAATGAAATAATGCAGATTCAGTATTTATGTATTTGTGATCTTGTCTTGGTCTGTTTCATACTTTAGATCCATTTTAAAGTTTTGTTCAGTTATTTTTAAATGTGCCTTAAATGTTATGTGTGTTGTAGCTGAGGTTATTTGCCAACGTTGTGTAATGCCAGAAGCAAGTTTATTACCTCTTTTGGTATGTATCCTACTTTATACGAGTATTCTGTTAATGCTAGCTTTAAATGATGTTGAGCCATGGTTAAGATAGAATAAAAGTAGCTTCTGACTTCTGTCAACCATATAATAGCAGACTCTAAACAAGACACCATTTCTTGCATATTGGTAACATGCCCTAATCACAAGTACTTACAGAAAAACAATTGCTCTCCTATACCTGTAAATTTAAATATATAAAATGAAAACAGTATGCAGACCCAAGATGATATTACTACTACTTTCATAGAGCCTACTTAGAGGGAAATTTCTCTTCTTTCGAGTATGAGTGAACAAACAATGGTTTATGCTTCCAGGTATAATTATGTCGTCTTTGTGGTTCAATAATCCAATTCCAGTGTCAGAAGTAATGTCCATGACTGCAGAATGAGCAAGAGATTACTGAGTGTCGTGTCAGAGGAGTGCTGAGAGTTATCTCATAGGTCCTATGAGGTTTATCTGGTTCTGTAGGCACAAGCATCTTCAATTAACTTGCTAATTTACAACATTGTGGGGGTGGCTTTTAGTTGTAGCAAACTCATGGCAATAATAATTATTCCAGATCGTAGATATGCAAATATATTTTGTCTGGTAGAAATTCTTCCCTGTAGAAGGGAAAACAGAAAGCACTACCTCTTATTGCCTTGTAGGAAATTGACTAATATTGAAATTACAAGTAAATTTATTTTAGGATTCCTAATTTTATATATATATAGAGAGAGAATTCTTATTTGAACCAATCTTACTTCTTCCTTCATTATTGAATTACATAAGATCTTAAACACATCTTCATTTATTGACACGAGACTCATATTTTAAGTCTTTAAAAATTACACTTTAACACCAGTTTTGGTAATATTTTTCTAGAAATACTGAAGAAAGAAAAAAAAAGAGCTAGAAAGGACCTGAAAACTTTTAAATACATAGAAATACCAGTGCACTGTGCAAAATATGTAAGAACGTTCACTGCAGCATGGTTTGCAATAGCAAAAAAATGGAAACGATATGTGAATAGAACATCAAGAGGAGATAAAGTAAATAAGGTGCATACATACTAGGGGAATACTGTGTCAGCATTCAAATGAATGAGGTAAGCATATATAAATACTGACACATGGTGGTTGCTAAGACATTGTTATGATAAAAAATGTATGTCATTAGATGAGTGTAATTCAGTGCAAGGGGAACAGTCTGTACACAGTATATCCAAAATTATACATTTATAGAGACAAGTCTAAAATACATGTATTAACTGATAATAATGGTTCTCTTGGGAATAAAATTGAAAAAGTGTCAAGAGACAACTTTTACAGTACATATTTTATACTGATCATTTCTTAAAACCATGAATGGTGTATGATTTTGGAAAATTGAACAGTAAAAAATAAAGGAAAAAAACTATCAAATGATCAACAAAATAAAAAAACAACAACTGTGGTTTGGATTATAACTCAAATAGAAAATAAGTATCAGTCAATAGTGACAGAAACAAGTGTTTAGTATTTTCATTATAGAAGAACTCCAAATTATGTGTGTCCCCATGTGCCCTTGTCTTTTTCCCAGCCTCCACATACACCCAGTATGTAGAGCTTAATCTCTATACCCTCCTTGGATGTGGACTTAACGACCCCCCCCCCTTTTTTTTAAAAGACTTTATTTATTTATTTGAGAGATATCACGCTTGAACGGGGGAGGAGCAGAGGGAGAAGGAGAAGCAGGCTCCCCGCTGAACAGGGAGCCTGACACGGGGTTTGATCCCAGAACTCTGGGATCACAACCAGAGCCCGAAGGCAGACGCCTAACCAACTGAGCCACCCAGATGCCGCTTATGATTCACTTCTAAATAAGAGTATGGGAAGGTAAGACTGAGAGCTCTATAGGGGAGAAAACTGGCAACTACAACCCATGGTAGGCGTAATAATGCTCACCTCCCCTGAGATGTTTATGACCTGATCCCAGGAATCTGTGAATATATTTGGAATATATAAATATATATTTACATGATAAATGGGAATTAAGGTTGAAAATGGAATTAAATTTGCTAATCACCTGAGTTTAAGACAGGAAAAATGTCCTGGATTAACTGGCCAAGTCCAACATAATATTGTGAATCCTTAAGTAGGAAAGAGAAGATGACAGTGTCACAAGGAGATATGAGGGAATCTGAGTCAGAATGATGAAATGTGAGAATGATGAAATGTGATTTTCATTTGCTGTCCTTACAGACCGGAGAAGGAGGCAATGAGCCAAGGGATACAAGTGGTCTCTAGAAGTTGAAAAGGCAAAAAAATATATTCATCCCTAGACTCTTTAGAAAGACATGCAGCCCTGCCAACACCTTTATTTCAGACTTACGAGATCAATGTTGGACTTTTCGAACTCCAGACTCTAAGTTAATATCTTTGTATTGTTACAAGCCAATGAGTTTTGACAATTTGTTGTGTCAGCTATAGAAAACTAGTATAGATCTACTTTAACCAAGTGGTCAATATCCCCACCACCAGTGATCGGTCATGTGCATATCATGTACTCCCCGATGTGACCTGAGGAGAAGGGTGCTTCTTCTCTTTGATATCCTTACCTTAATCCCATAACCTCAAGCTAATGATTAAAAAAAAATTATTTTAAGACCCCAACAGAATGCAGTCTATAAAATATCTGACCAAACAACTACTCCAAGCATTAAAGGTCATGAAAAATCAAGGACGAGTGAAAAATTGTCACATAACAGAGAATACTAGGGGCGCCTAGGTGGCTCAGTGGGTTAAGCCTCTGCCTTCGGCTCAGGTCATGATCCCAGGGTCCTGGGATCGAGCCCCGCAGCGGGCTCTCTGATCAGCAGGGAGCTTGCTTCCCTTCCTCTCTGCCTACTTGTGATCTCTGTTTGTCATAGCAGAGAATACTGAGAAGACATGGTGACTAAAGGCTAATGTGGATTGGATCCTAGAATGGAAGAAGGATAGTAGAAAAACAAAACAAATCAAAACAAAAACTGAAATTGAAATATAATCTAGGCTTTAGTTGATAGTAATTTTCCAATGTTAGTTTCTTAGTTTAGACAAATCTACCATGGTATTCTAAGATGTTAATAATAACAGAAACTGGTTAAGAAGTCTATTGGGGGGGCACCTGGCTGGGTCAGTTGGTGGAGCGTGTGACTCTTGATCTTATAGTTCTGAGTTCAAACCCCACGTTGGGTGAAGAAATTGCTTAAAAATAAAATCTTATAAAACCAAAAAAAAAAAAAAAAGGAAGTCTTTTGGAATCCTCTGTAATTTCTTGGTATCCTCTGTAATTTCTTGGTAAATATAGAATTATTCCAAAATAATTTCATATAAAGACAATGATCAAGCCACATAATGTATTACATGAGGAAACTAAACTAAATATTACTTTGAATAACTAATGAAAATGTTCATCATTCTCATTCTGAATTTAATTTTTCGTTGATTGCTTTTTTCCCCCAAACCTTAAAAATCTGTTCACCAAAAGTCAAATATTTCAATCTAATCCACGTTTTACCAATGCTCATCTTGCAATCCTTAACTCCTTTGACCTTTTCCCATGTCACTGACCTAAAAGAATACAAATATTTGTTCACAATAATTGCTCAAATTTCCTTTTTTACTAGCTAGTACTTATACCACCTACACAAATATTGACTGCATGAGGAAGTAGAATGATTTTACTTAGCTAATGCTGTTGCCTAATTTTCCTATTTGTCCTGATTTCATATTGACCCTGTATTGTGATGCATTTTAACTTTTTGAAATTCAAGTATAATTGAAATATACCATTATATTAACTTTGGGTGTACAACATAATGACTCAAAATTTGTTTAAATTGCAAAGTCATCACAATAACTGTCCATCATTACACTAGTTATAATTTTTTCATACAGTGAAAATTTTTTTTACTCTCGGCATCTTTTAAATATACAGTACAGTATTGTTATCGGCATCGTGCTCTACATTACATCCCCATGACTTATTTATTTTATAACTGGAAGCTTATACACATTTTGACCATCCCCACCCATTTCACCCTCCCTCACCTGTGCAACTACCAATCTGTTCTCTGTTTATATAAGCTTGGTGTTTCGGTTTTCAGTTCTGTGCTGTTAGCTTCTACTACATGTAAAAGTGATCGCACAGTACTTGCCTTTCTCTGACTTACCTCACTAAGCATAATGCTCTCAACTCCATTAATGCTGTTACAGTTAGGAAAATCTACTTTTTTATGGCTGAATATTGCCCAATTATCTATTCATCCACTAAAGGACACTTAAATTCTTTCCATATCTTATCTGTTGTAAATAGTACTTCAATGAATATATGGGTGCAGATAACTTAATGTGTTAGTGTTTTTGTTTTGAGTAAATACCCAGAAGTAAATCGCTAGATTATTTGGTAGTTCCACTTTTAACTCTTTTTGAGGAACTTGCGTACTATTTTACAACATGACTGCACCAATTTACATTCCCACTAACAGTGTTCAAGGGCTTCCTCTTCTCCACATCTTTTCCAACACTTATTATCTCTTGTCTTTTTGATAGTAACTACTTTGTTGGATCTGAGGTGATATTATGGCTTTGATTTGTTTCCCTGGTTAGTGATGTTCATCATCTTTTCATGTACTAGTTGGTCATCTGCATGTCTTTAGAATAATTTCTATTCATATCCTCTGCCCATTGTAATTATGTTAGTTTTCATTTTGCTATTAAGTTGTATAAGATCTTTATAAATTTGGGGTATTAACCCACTATCATACATATAATTGTTGCAATGTTTTCTCCCATTCATTAGATTGCTGTGTCATTTCGTTGACGGTTTCCTTTGCCATGCAGAAACTTTTTAATTCGATGTAGTCCTGCTTGTTTATTTTTGCTCTCGTTTCTTCTGCTTTTTGTGTCAAATTCAAAACCTCATGACCTAGACAGATGTCAAGGAACTTACCACTTCTGTTTTTTTGAAGGACCCTTATGGTCTCAGGGCTTACATTCAAGTCTTTAATCCATTTTGAGTAAATTTTTGTGTATGGCATAGTGGTCCTGCTTTATTCTTTTGCAATGTGGCTGTATAGTTTTTCCAACATCATTTGACAGGACTGTCCCTTTCTCCACTGTATATTCTTGGCTCCTTGATCCTAAAATAATTGGCTATAAATGTGTACGATTATTTCTCAGCCCTCTATTCTGTTCCATTGATTTATGTATCTGTCTTTTTTTTTAAAAGTTTTATTTATTTGAGAGAGAACACATCTGGGCCCATCTGTTGCACTCAAAAATCAGAGTGTGAGGGGGAGAGGGAGAGAGAGAGAATCTCAAGTCGACTCCACACTGAGTGTGGAGCCTGACGTGGAGCTCCATCTCACAACCCTGGGATCACAACCTGAGCTGAAGCCAAAAGTTGGATGCTTAACTGACTTCACTACCCAGGCACCCCTGTGTGTCCATCTTTATATGAATTTTGTACTGTTTTCATTACTATAGCTTGTTATACTTTAAAATCAGGGCGTATGAGCCTTCCAACTTGTTCTTTCTCAAGATTGCTTCAGGTATTGAGGATCTTTTGTGGCTCCATAAAGTTTGTTTGTTCCATTTCTGTGAAAAATTGGAATTCCATTGGAATTTTGATTAGTATTATGATTCTGTAGATTGCTTTGGGAGTATGTGGATCGTGAAATTTTTCTTTCATGAGGACAGAGTATTTTTCCATTCATTTGTATCTTCACTTTCTTTTGTATGTATCTTAATATTTTTCAGCATAAAAGTAGCTCACCTCCTTGATTAGACATGCTCCTAAGGATATTCTTTTTGATGTAATATTAGTGTTTAGAATGGCAACTGATTTTTGTATATTGATTTTGTATCCTGCAACTTTATTGAATTCATTTATTAGTTCTAACAGTTTTTTGATGGAATCTTTATGGTTTTCCACATATAATATGTCACCTACAAATAGTGACAGTTTTATTCATTGCTTTTCAATTTCGATGTATTTTATTTCTTTCTCTTGCCTAATGGCTTCACTTATGTCTTGCCATCCTGTGTCGAATAAAAGTGGACAGAATGGGCATTCTTGTATTTGTCCTGATTTTAATGGAAAACCTTTCAGCTTTTCACTGTTGAGTAGGATGGTAGCTGTGAGTTTCTTATATATGATGGCCTTTATTATGTTCAGGTACATTCCCTCTACAGACACTTTATTGAGAGTTATTTTCAAAAATGGATGTAGAATTTTGTTTAATGCTTTTTGTGTATCTTTTAAGATTACCATATATTTTTTGTCATTGATTTTGTTCATGTGGTATAGCCTGTTGATTTGTGGATGGTTACCATGCTTTTCCTCCTTGGAATATATCTCACATGATCATGGTGCTTGATCCTTTTCATATTTTTTTGAATTTGGCTTTTAATACTGTATTGAGGGTTTTTAAAATCTATATTCACCAGGGATAGGTCATATTATTATCTGCTCTTGTGGTATCCTTGTTTGGTTTGGGTAACAAAGTGAAGCTAGCCTTATAAAATAAATTTAATGTTTCCCCCTCTTTTGTTTTTTGGAAGACTCTGGGAAGGATTGTTAATGATTCTGTTTTAAATGTTTGGTTGAATTCCCCCCAGGAAAGCCATCTGGTCTCAGCCTTTTATTTATTGGGATATGGTTTATACTTATTCAGTGTGCTCTGTTCAGATGTTTCCATTTTTGTTATGATTGCTAGATTGTATGTTTTTTGGAATTGATCCATTTTGTCTAGATTGTCCATTTTTGTGTGTATGATTATCCCTAGCAGCCTCTTTAAGAGCCTTTGTATCTGTGTACTATCTGTTGTACCTCTCATCTTACATTACTGAGTTCCAGTTCTTGGGTTAGCTTGTTTTGGTTTTGGGGGTCTTTTGGTGTCTCCAGTCAAATGTGTGTCGATTTCATCTTTTCAAACAGTGAGCTCTTAGCTTCATTGATCTTTCCTACTGTCTTCTGCATGTCTATTTCATTTCTTTCCATTCTGATCTCTGTCATTTCTTCTCACATTGGACTTCACATATTTTTGTTTTTCTAGTTTCTTGAGGTGTAATGTTAGGTTTATTTTTTAAAATTTTCTCATTTCTCGCTGTAGGTATTTAATGCTATGAAGTTCCCTCTTAAGAACTGCTTTTGCTTCATCCTATAGGCTTTGATATATTTGTTTTCATTTACCTCAGGTTATTTTTTTAAATATTTTTATTTATTTACTTAGAGAGAAAGCACATGAGAGGGGAGAGGGTCAGTGGGAGAAGCAGACTCCCCGCTGAGCAGGGAGCCCGATGTGGGGCTCCATCCCAGGACCCTGGGACCATGATCTGAGCCAAAGGCAGATGCTCAAATGACTGAGCCACCCAGGCGCCCCTGAGGTTATTTTTTTAATCTCCTCTTTGATTTTTTCATGGGTCCATTGGTTGTTAAGTATCATGTTGTTTGGCCTGCACTGGTTTGTGTTATTTTCATTTTTTTGGTAATTGATTTCTAGTTGCATACAATTGTGGTCAGAAAATATGTTGAATATGATTTCAGTCTTCTTAAAAAATATTGAGACTGGAGGTTCCTGGGTGGTTTAGTTGGTTAAGTGTTTTACTCTTCGTCTTGGCTCAGGTCCTGATCTCTGGGTTGTAGGATCTAGCCTCACACTGGCCTCTGCACTCAGCAAGGAGTCTGCTTGTCCCTCTCCCTCTGCCTTTCCCTATTGCATGCACACACTCTGTCTCTATCTAAAATTTAAAAATCTTTAAAAAAAATATTGAGACTGTTTAGCAGCTTTAGTGATATATCCTAGAGAATGTACCATGGGCACTTGTTAAAAATGTGTATTTTGTTGCTTTTGGGTGAAATATTTTATATAATATATATACTTATATATTTATATAATATTGCAAATATTTTATATATATATCTGTTAAGTCCATCTGGTCTAGTTTGTCATTTAAAGCTAATGTTTTATTGATTTTCTTTCTGGATGATCTCTCCTTTTATATAAGTGCAGTATTTAAGTCCTTACTATCAATGTTTTGTTGTCAATTTTTGCTTTTTGGTCAGTTAATGTTTGCTTTATATATATTTACTGATGTTATGTCCTCTTGTTGGATTGACCTATTTATTATGAAGTAATGCCTTTGTCTATGATTACATTTTTTATTTCATTTGTTTTTAGTAATCTCCAAGTACTAGGTGGGGCTTAACCCCAAGATCAAGAGTCACATGCTCTTCTGACTGAGCCACCCAGGTGCCCCTACTGTCTTTGTTTTAAAGACTTATTTTGTCTGATATAAGTGTGGCTTCCCCAGCTTTCTTTTGCCCAGAATGTATTTTTCTGTTGTATCACTTTCCATCTCTGTGTGTCCTTATATCAGAAGCGAGTCTCCTATGGGTGGCATATAGAGGTAGGTCTTATTTTTTTAATCCATTTAGCCACCTAGTTCTTTTCATTGGTAAACTGAGTCAATTTACAGTTAAATTAATTATCAATACTTACTTTTGCAATTTTGCTAATTGTGTTTTGTAGTTACTCTGTTCTTTTTTTTCCTTTTGTTATGGTTTCATAAAGTTTTGTTAGTTTCCTCTGTGGTATACTTAGATTCCTATCTGTGTGTGTTTTATTTATGTACTGTATGTTTTTGTTTTGCGGTTACCATGGCACTTACATATAACCACTTATCAGTTTAAATAGATTGTTAAAAATATAACAAGTTAAGTTTGAATGCAGTTTAAAACTCTACCTTTTTACTCTACCTCCCCCACTCCACGTTTTGTTCTTTGAGGTCACCTTTTATATCTTTTGCATCCTTAATACTAATTACTGTATTTGTAGGAGTTTTGACTTCATTTGTCTTTTAACCTCTATAATAGGTTTATGAGCAATTCATCAACTACTACCAATTTGTCTTTACAAGTGAGATTTCTACTTTCATATATATACATCTTTCTAATTAGTGCCCTTTTGTACTCAAAGGAGTCCCTTTAATATTTTTTATAATACCACTAACTCCTTTACCTTTTGCTAGTCTGGAAAACTATCTGTCCTTTGAGCCTGAATGATAAATTAGCTGGATAGAGTATTATTGCTTGGAAGTTCTTTTTCCTTTCAGTGTTGTGAGGACATCATACCAGATCCTTCTGGCCTACAAAGTTCCTATTAAAAAATCTCTTCCTAGTCTTATGGGAATTCATTTGTTCATAAATTTTGTCTTTCTCTTGTTGCTTTGATGATCCTCTCTTTATAATTAACATGTAAACATTTAAAGATAATGTATCTTGGGGCACCTGGGTTGCTCAGTGGGTTAAAGCCTCTGCCTTCGGCTCAGGTCATGATCCCAGGGTCCTGGGATCGAGCCCCACAGGGGGCTCTCTGCTCAGCAGGGAGCCTGCTTCCTCCTCTCTCTGCCTGCCTCTCTGCCTACTTGTGATCTCTGTCTGTCAAATGAATAAATAAAATCCTTTAAAAAAAAAAGATAATGTATCTTTGGGCACATTTCTTTGTGTTCTCCTACTTAGAACTCTTTGGTCTTCCTGGATTTGGATGTCTGTTTCCTTCTCTAGGTCAAGAATGTTTTCAGTCCTGATTTCTGTCCCTTTCTTGCTCTCTTCTTCCTCTTAGACCCCTAATAATGTGGATGTTAGCTCATAAGAGACTAGCAAACTATCTTAATTTTTCTTTCTTCTTCTTTTTATTGCACTTGTTCAGTGAGTTCCACATCCAGTCTTCAGGTTCACTGACTCTTTTGCTTCATCTAGTCTGTTGTTGAAGCCCTCTAACATATTATTCAGCATAGTTATTGTATTGTTCAGCTCTGGGACTTCCGTTTGTCATTTAAAAAATATTTATCTCTTTCATGAAGTTCTCGCTGTATTCATCCTATCTTCTAAGTTTGGTGAGCATTTTTATGACCATAACTGTTTTTTTGTTTGGAACATACTACTCTGTTTCTTCATTTTGCTTGACTGTGTGATGTTTCCTGTGCATTAGATGAAGCAGCAACTTCTTCCTTTTTGAAAAAGTGGCCTTATGTAGGAGATGATCATTATCATTTAACCTCCCCTAGCTTTTGGTTGTCTAGGAAATCTTTGTAATTGTCCAAGCCACCTATTTTATTTTTAAGAGCTCCCAGTTGTTGAGGATGTGTCAAGACCTTTCAGTATCCCAAAGGGAAGGATCTTAGCACCAAGGCTGAGACTCATTGGAAACCTGACCCTCAAGTAGCCATAACTGAGGTACACAGATACATGTAGTCTTCCAGGTCCACAAATTTAAGCTCCACTGGCCACCAGAGACTGACAATTAGTATGTATCCCTTGGTGGACAGTTACAAAAATTGGGGCTCCAAATGAGTAGAGAAAGCAGCAAGCTGTAGCAAAAGGGGAAAATACAAAAGTGGTAGCCACCAGCCTACATTCCTTAAGAATATATTCGGCAGGGTGTCTGGCTGGCTCAGTTGGTGGGACTCGATCTCAGGGTCATGAGTTCAAGCCCCACGTTGGGCATAGAGCTTACTTAAAAATAAAAAGAGTAATTATGCAGTCCTCTAAATGTGTGTCAGACTTGAAGCCTACACGCCAGCCTGAAACTCGGGGAGAACCAAATAAGCCTCTTTCACAGAAAGACTGCTGGTGTGTTTCAGTCTCTTTTCTGTGCAGTGCCCTGGGGGTAGTAACCTGCTAAGAACCAATTTTCCACTGTTACACTCCTGTGGGAGCCATGAATGCAAACACTCCTGGGTAACCAAGTCAGGTGACTGAGGGGTGATCCTGGGTAGCAGGCACAATAATAATGGCACCAGATGAGTGTAAACACTCCCTCACAGGAAATATTGGTGCTCTGTAGCATATCAGAGGTAGAGTTTGAAGATGATCCCAATAAGGACTGGTTGTGGCGAGGGGAAAGAAAAAGCGAAGAGGTTTTGTTTTGTTTTGAAGATTATATCTAACAAGGGCACCTGGGTGGCTCAGTTACTAAGTGTCTGCCTTAGCTCAGCCCTGGGATTGAGCCCCACATTAGGGTCCCTGCTCAGCCTCTGCCCCTCCTTCCACTTGTTCTCTCTCTCTCTCTCAAATAAATAAATAAAATCTTTCTTAAAAAAGATTGTACCCAACAGCTGGAGCATGGTAGAAAGAGAGTGCAAGATGCTACCCACCACCTCTGACCCGCAAGAGTATTCCAGCAGGCTCCTAGATGTGTGTTATATTAGATGGCTCCCTCCCGGGCCTTGCTTTCAGATTACCAGAAGACGTTTTAACATAACATCTGGAGCTTCTTGATTGGCTGCTTCTGCACTGGGTCCTCAGGCAGGTGAGTTCAAGTGCACCAGCCCTTTGTTAGCCATTTCTTAGTTTGCTAAAGCCTTGTGGGTTTTGTGGACTCAAGCTCCCACTTGTGACAGCTGAATATTGGATGGTTTTCTCTTTCAGGTTCAGGTCTTAAAAGTTGGGGTACCCAACATAGGGTTCAAAACCTTTGCTCTTCACAGGGAAGCTGCAGGTTTTGAGGTCCTCCGTGATTGTGGATCGCCATGCTGGGAGTAAGGTTTATGTAGAGATTATGTCTTAACCTCTCCTATCTCCTTTTATGATTTTTTCCCCTCAGTTTTATAGTGTTTAAGAGTTAACTAATTTTGGGGGTGGCATATGGGTGGCCCAGTCAGTTGGGCATATAACTCTTGATCTCAGCTTAGGTCATGATCTCAGGGTCATGAGATTGAGCTCCATGTTTGACTCCCTGTTCAGTGGGATTCTGCTTGAGATCCTCTCTCTCCCACCCCTCCCCTCACTCATGTTCTCTTATAAAAATCTTTAAAAAAAAAGTCAAATTTTTTTTAGGAATTTTTCCTCAAGAAATTGTTCCATAGGTAGTTGTAGATTCAGTATGTCTGTGGAAGGATGGGACTACAGGATCTTCCTATGTTGTCTTTTTTTTTTTTTTTTTTTAAGATTTTATAGTTACTTGGGAGAGTGTGCGAGAGAGCACAAGCAGTGGGAGCTGCAGAGGAAAAGGGTTGAGCGGATAGCCCCATGCAGGGCTCCATCCCAGGACCCTGAGATCATGCCCCAAGCTGAAGTCAGACACCCAACCAATTGAGCCACCCAGGCAACCCTGTGTTGCCATCTTGAACCAGAATCCTTTTGCCTTCTTGATGCTAGCCATTCTCACAGGTGTGAGATGACTACCTAATTTTCATCTTGATTTGTATTTTCCTGATGGTTAGTGATCTTTTTTGCATATCTGTTGGACATTTGGATGTCTTCTTTGGACAAATGTCTAAGAGATCGGCAGAGGGATTAATTAGAGTCTTGTTTTTTTAATTGAGTTATAGGAGTTCTTATAAAGAACTATTTTGGATATTTAGCTGATAATATGATGATATGGTTTATAAAAATTTTCTCCCATTCTATAGGTTGCTTTTTCATTTTCTTTTTTTTTTTTTTTTTGCAGAAACTTTTATGTTTGCTGTTGTCTTATTTGTTGATACTTGCTTTTGGTGCAATATCCAAAAAAATCATTGCCAAGACCAGTGTTGAGTACCTTCTTCCTTCTGTTTTCAAGGAGTTTTTTAGTATTATATCTCAAGTTTATGTGTAGTGTAATATAGGAGTCCAGTTTCATTTTTCTGCATGTGTAATGGCAATTTACATTTTAATGGTGTTCTTGAACCTTCATGTTGAGGTTGCATTCGTGTAATAAGCACATCATTTTGTTCTTAAATGTATTGTTATTTGTAAATAACAATGTGTTGAGGGGCTAGTAAATATTATACAGGAGCTAAACCTTCTTGACACTGCCACTAGTTAAGCTTCCCCATGTCTAACTGACAAAAGAAGTGAATCCTAAGACTGGTTTAATTTTCCATATTTCCTGTATCTTTCCTAAAGTTTCAGTACAAAAACCCTCATTCCTTACTCTTTCATTTCTATGCTTTCCATTTTCATTTCCAATCCATAATTCCCCCTACTTAAAATTATCCTAATTACATATGACTTTACTTTCAGATAAATATTTTATCTGAAAATGATATGGCTATGAAAGAGGTACACAGAAGTGAGTCCATGTGCACTAGAATTTCACACATGCTAAGTTAATTATGTAGAGATAATTATCTGTGAGTCTCAGATAAAAGTGAAGCAACTTGCCTAAGATCATACAGTCAGTGGAGCTCAAATTTGTCTATTTCTAAAGTCCATGTGTTTTGGCTCCACAATGTGGACTCTGCACAGTAGGAGCATTGTGGGAAAAACCAGGCCAGATTTGACACAGTTCTTTGAGACAAAAAGACCAGTCAGAAGAAAGAAAAGTGATTGAAATCATGGGTTATTTTTCATTATCTTTTTATAATGTCTTTTTTGTGTGCCTTGCATGAAGGGGAAGGCCCGGAAAGCCCTTTTGTCTGCTCATTAACTTATTAGCATCAATAGAAATGTTTTTAACCATGACTAGCCACTCTGTCTCCTACTTCTCTATTGGTTGTGTTAAAAGCAGCATGATACTGGAAGTAAGGGAAAGGGAGAGGCTGAATAGGAGACATTGCCTATAGAAATGATAGTCTTTAGTTTCTTTTACACTGATAAAAATATCAATTCCTCCATCAACCCCAACATAGCACATTTTCGGACACGTCCATATGTATCCCACTGTGTCTTATACAGTGTCCTTTCCAAAACCAGAATATTTCAGTAACTGCTTATTGGTATGTTTTGAATTATATGGATTCTCCATTCCTCAGGTCAGACCCTCTTTCAGTGTACTAATTCATCATTTTCACATAGATTAACAAATCATCAAACATGTCTCGAAATCATGCTGAAGGGTCTGATTAGGGTAAAATAGGTTAGATGCAATTTTATTGCTCCCAAAAGACTTTCAAAGTACACTGCTAATTTGAATCCTTGAATAACATAATTCTCTGAAAATTAAGTCACAAATTTGTCCAAATTATTATTTTGTGTGATCATTATGTTTAGTTATATGCACCTAGAATTTCTCTGAGTGAGATATGCCTATTTTTCAGTGTGTTAAAGAAAGTATACACAATGCCAAGTTTGCTCAAAGACCCATTTTTTGCTAGTCTTCACCTAGTTAAGAAATCAAACATTTACAAGAAGCAACCTAGCATTTTATAGTACATCTTACTGGAAGTCTCTCTTCATTATCATTTGAGCATTATATAAGTAGCGAAAGTCCCGAATGAGTTGGAACAATTACTTACTTCTGCAACTCAATATGAGAGAACATGATAGTAGCTTCCAAGAAAGAAACAGAATATTTGGTAAAGCTGACAAATTTCTCTATACATTTGTCTGAAAAATAGGTGATGGGAAAAGTTTCCAGTTCCCCGGTTGATAGGCAACACAATAACTGAGAGAGATGGTGGACTCTGAGAAAGAAACTGAGGGTTTTGGAGGGGAGGGAGGTGGGGATTGGGTGAGCCAGGTGGTGGGTATTAAGCATGGCACGGGTTGCATGGAGCACTGGGTGTGCTGCATAAACAATGAATTGTGGAAAACACACACAAAAATATTAAATTAAACTTAAAAAAAAAGTTTGCCCTGCAGATATAGCCAACATGTATAAATAGGCCACGATGCCAGGGGAGTCTCTTCAGGCAAAATACACACTCCCCTGGGCAGAAAGCTAGCCCACGGTAACACACCTGCCTGGCAGAGCTAGATCCTATCAATGATTCTAAAGCCAAAAAAGCTTTCAGGTACCTGTCTAAAGGTAGATCCAGTTGTGGAAATTTCTCGAAATTAGGTTTCACCAGAATGAGAATAAGCAGCCTTTATTTGCTGTTCTATTGACAGAATGTAATTATATATTAAAATATACAGTATCCTCTTCTATTATGAGTAATCAGGGCATGCAAATGTGCAGATTTCATCCTTACATTTGAACATGTTTCACTGGAATACAAGCAACAGTATTTTTCCCCCCGCATATCTTCCTGAGGGAAAACAGTGGATCTTTGAAAATTAAGGTTCTTAGGATTTATTTCCTGTATCATTAAATAAGGATAATTCTTATGAACTTATCCCAGATATCACGAAAAAAGGAGATGATACCAGTTTTATAAATCCATTTTGAATTTGTATGTTTCATCTGCATAATTAGCTAATTCTCCCCTACACAGATAGTGTGAATCTCTGAATTGCTTTTGACTCAAAAAACAAATCTAAATCCTCATTGAGCCTTTCCTAGGATTTTAAACTCCAAATGAAATCAGATTGTGTATAGTTTCTGTACCTTCCTATAATATCCAGAGAAAATATATTTTCTATAAATATCCAACACTACCAAGAGTTTGTAAAGACTATGTCATGTCTATTCCTAATTGCTCTCAGGCTATTTGTTTCTGAATTCATTCAGCTTGTGTTTTTTTCAGTCATAATCTGCTTTTGAAGCACTGAAACTGACTGGACTAGGTGAGCCCTGTTCTGAGGTCATGGGTACAGAAAAGGGTTCATGTCAATCATTAAATGTCAGTGTGAAAATGGAACAATGAAAGAAAAATATACAGGTAGCCTCTATCATGTCTATCTGCATAGTGTAAATACAAAAATGATTATTTTCCTTCCTAGTAATATTTAAGCTAATTACTTAGGCAATAAACAATTTCAAAGGAGGAAAAGTCTAAGATAGTGCAATAGATCGATGGAAAAAAGCCTGAGAAAAGTAATTTTATATATTGTTCAAGGTTGCCAGGCCCAAAAAGGATAGTAAGAACAGCTTCAGTAGAGCTAGATGTCTAGGAATGGACATGATCAATGTAACATGGAAGAAAACCTTAGGAAGAGAAAATAGAGTTGCTCAAGGTGAACTTCCCAATGTCCTCTCAGATCAGTGCTGTTGACTCATCTGGTCGGGATAGAAAGAATTTTCAATATGGTAATGGC
Source organism: Enhydra lutris kenyoni (assembly GCF_002288905.1). Taxonomy (NCBI): domain Eukaryota; kingdom Metazoa; phylum Chordata; class Mammalia; order Carnivora; family Mustelidae; genus Enhydra; species Enhydra lutris. The sequence goes on along the minus strand of NW_019154137.1, from coordinate 1,071,746 downwards.
ACGCTTCCCACAGAGCATGTTGTAGGGTCACGGAAAGTTGATGGACTTTCGTGTCACACATTCTGGAGGGTTTGCCTTTACCACCTTGAGCAGTACCAACTTTAAGTTACTTGAATTTCCTCATCCTATCTCATTTGTTAGGACTGTGTGAGACACCAAAATAGCATATGCACACCTCGAACACTGCCTCTTGTGCATGCTGGGACCCACCCAGAAATACCAGTGGTCCCTTCAATGTTCATAAGGTTTGCCTCACTGTACTATAGTGATTTTTCCATTCTAGCCCACTATCAGCAGATAGGAATATGGACAGAAGTACTGCAGTCAGGAGTCCGGAATCATTCTAGCACTAGCTTTCTTTTCAGCTTGTTGGTGGATCTTGGGCAAGTAGTTCACGCTCAGACTTTCATTATGTTTTTCATGATAACGTAGGGTTACATTAAGATTTTATTTGACAGAGACAGAACATCAGCTGGGGGAGCTGCAGAGGGAGAGGGAGAAGCAGGCTCCCCACTGAGCGCAGAGCCCAATGTGAGGCTTGATCCCACAGCTCTGAGATCATGACCTGAGTCAAGACCAAGAGTCAGATGCTTAGCTGACTGAGCTACCCAGACACCTCAGGATCACATTATTTCTAACAGGTTTCTCAAATCTTATGTTTTATGATTATTCCAAAAGGGAGGAATGCTAATAGAATTATCGATGAGACATAGTTAATTCTTTTTTTTTTTAAGATTTTATTTATTTATTTGACAGAGATCACAAGTAGGCAGAGAGGCAGGCAGAGAGAGAGAGAGGAGGAAGCAGGCTCCCTGCAGAGCAGAAAGCCCGATGTGGGGCTCGATTCCAGGACCCTGGGATCATGACCTGAGCCGAAGGCAGAGGCTTTAACCCACTGAGCCACCCAGGCGCCCCGACATAGTTAATTCTTAACAGCTAAAGCTAAGCTCTAAATTGAGCTATGTGACAAAATACATTTACCTCTTAAAAATTAATCCGGAATGGGGTGTCTGAGTGGTTCAGTTGGTTAAGTGTCTGACATTGGCTCAGGTCATGATCCGAGAGTCCTGGGATTGAGCCCCACATCGGGTTCCCTGTACGTTGGGGATTCTGCTTCTCCCCCCGCTCCTCTCCCTTCTCCCCCTGCTTATTCTCTCTCACTTTTGTTCTATCTCAAATAAACAATTAAAATCTTAAAAAATTAACCCAAACTATGGTAACCTATACCTACACTCCAAAAATTAGAACTGCATTTTATACAAATACTTATCTTCAAAAGCATAGGCCTCTCAGTCCAGTTAGAAGAAAACCATTCACTGTTTTGACAAGAACAGTTGTATAAATTCATTTGGGGTTCACCTTTCATTGCAGGATCCCTGCACAATTTTCAAATATCATGATGGCATTAACATGATTACAGCTTTCTCAATTTCCAGGTGACTAAACCAAGATCCAGAAAAGTCAGATGAATTACCCAATGTTCTCCCATGAGGAACAAAGTTGAAATAGAACATAGTTATTCTGATGCCCCAGATTCCCATTTTCCCCACTGCAGCCCCCACCCCCCACCATCATTACCTGATCCTAGACTCCTGAAGAACTCATTTGCTTTTGATAAGCTCAGACATATCATTTTCACTAAGTGCTGCTTCAGTTTTTTTCAGGGGAAAGGATATCTCTAGTTTAAATTCAGCCAAAATAACACCATCTCAACCGAGAAGATCACTTACATCCACCCAACGTGTACGTTGCTTTACTTTGGGGTTGATAGTTTGGCTCTTTTTTAAGGAAATTGATCTTTCACAGCCACTTAGTACCGTTTCTCAGAGTCCTACAGCAGTACTTCGCTAAATGGCATCCAGCTCATCTGGATATGTTGAGTTTCCAGATCATAAACTCCTAAAGGGCAGAGTCTATGATTATTTGGCTAACTTTATATCGCTGTGACTGTGGATGCTTAATAAATACTATTTCATGGTAATGATGATGATGACAAGTTAATGCTCTTCAAAGTGTCAACCAATCAGTCAATTTAGTGAAAGTCAAACCGGTCATTTGATGTTATAAAAAAAAAAAATCCAGTTACTTGATTGAATGAATTATTCAAATTGTAGCTGTTGCTTTTCTGCTTTTAGAGACATCACATTAAAGTTGCTTCCATATTGAAAAGAGTCAAGGGAAAGAGGCAACATATATATTCATTAGTAGCCAATTTTTTCTCATCAGTCAGAAACTACAAAAAAGCTGAGTAAAACTGCTGTTGAAATTAATAAAATATAATCAGATAGTGGCATCGACGCTTAGGAATTTCCTGTAGGTAGCACTTCTAAGCCATTAATTTATGGCATAATATCCTTGGCAGATGAACTCCCCGGCTCAACTTCATTAATGATGGCCTCGCACGGTTAGAATTGAGTTCCCAGGCCATTTTTTAACTTACGTAACTTTAACCTCTATACTGACTTCAGAAAAATCAAGTAAAAGTAAATCCAGTGAAGACAATAAACAACAGATATTTCCAGCAACAGAATGCTGAGGATCATCAGAATAACTTGATAAATGCTTAGCACACACCTTTACTCAAATCTTTATCTACAACTTGACAAAAAGAATAAAAGTGGAGGATTTACTAACCAATTTCATGACTTAATTCTAAGTGCCAAATGTTCTTACTACAAAAGGGAAATGTGATCTAATGGAGGTGTTAGCTAACTCTATGATGGTAATCGTTTTTACTATGTATGTGTATCAAATCAACATGTTGTATAACCTTAAGCTCATGCAAAGTTATCTGGAAATCATATCTCAATAAAGTTGGGAAAAATACAATAATTGGCACTGTAGAGTTTATGGACGTATAAGAACATAGATCAAGGGAACAGGAGAGGTTTCGTGAGTAGATTAACTCATGTATAGTCAAATGATTTTTGAGAAATTTGCCAAGGTAATTCATGGGGAAAGAGTGATCTTTTGAGGAAATAGTGCTGGGAAAATTACATAGACATAGACATAAATAGAAAAAAACTGAACCTCAATTTGACTTCACACAATATATGAAAATTATAAAACTAAGAATAAAGCAGGAGCTAATCTTAGCAACCTTAGATTTCACAAAAATGTATTAAATAAAATAGAACACATTAATAAAGTAATAAATTACAGTTCATCAAAATTATAAGCCTTTGCTCTTCCAATGGCAATGACACAATGATGAAAAGGTGAGCCATGGACTGGGAGAAAATATTTTCAGTGAAAATAACTGACAAAGAATTTATACCTATAATATTTACAAAAAAACTTTAAGAATTGTTAGAATTTATAAACCACTGAATTAAAACTGGGCAAAATACTTGATAAGTTAGCAAGAGAAGGAACTCAGCAAATATGTACATTATGCTCAGTAGCATTAGCAATTAAGAAAATGTCTACTAAAACCATAATACTATACCACTGCATACTACTAAATTGGCTAAAATTGAAAAGTCTGAAAATACCAAGCACTGGTAAGTACACAGATACAGTACTAGTGGATATTCAAAATGATATAATCACTTTGAAAATAGTTTGCAGTTCCGTATAATGTTGAAAATACACCAGCCATTCCACTCCTAGGTATTTACCCAACAGAAATGAAAGCATATGTCTACACAAAGATTCGTGCATGAATGTTCACAGCAGCTGTATTTGTAATAATCTCAAACTAGAAAGAAAACCTATGTCTTATTGATATAAGTAAATGGATGAAAAAATTTCAGTGTATCACATAACAGAATGTTATTCGGCAGTAAGTTATTGATATAGACAAAAGCTTAGATGTATCTGAAAATAATTATGCCAAGCGAACAAAAGCCAGAAAATAAAGCATTCCTACCCAAGAATTCCATTTATAAATAAATCGTGGTAAAATGCAAAGTAATCTATACTGATAACAAATATCACTGGTTGCTTGAACAATGGCAGCTGGGTTGTCTAGGAAGAGAAAGATTACAAAGAGGTACCAGAAGGCTTTTAATGGTAAAAGACTATAGAGCCGGGGTAAGCTTCTGGAAACGTTGCCAATCAAGTAGACTCATACTAGACCATGATCAAAACTCAAGCAGTTCGTTTCATTTGCCATTCAATTGTGACCATGTAATAAAATAAATACTTAATGTTTCCCAGTATACTAAATATCTTAATTCTTTTAAAATTTTTAAAAGATCCTGTGCAATTGGTAGTATTATTACTACTGCCATTATATAAGCAGAGAAAGTTATCTGAGGGAGATTTATTCACATGGAAATTAAGAATTCCTTAGTAGAGGAGCTAGCATTTGAACAATTAAGTTAGTCAGAAAGTTGTTGGTGTGCCTAACCACTACTCCCCACTGTTTGCCTCTTCTATCTTTATTGATGTACAATTAATAAATAAAAATTATATATTTAAGGTGTACAAGGTGAGGGATGCCTGGGTGGCTTAGTCGGTTAAGCCTCTGCCTTTGGCTCAGGTCATGATCCCAGGGTCCTGGGATCCAGTCCCACATCGGGCCCCTTGCTTAGTGAGGAACCTGCTTCTCCCTCTGCCTGCTGCTCCCCCTGCTTGAGCACACCTGCTCTCTCTGACAAATAAATAAATCTTTTAAAAAATCAAAAAGTGTACAAGGTGATACTTTAATATACATATTATGTGAAATAATCATACTAATTAACGTCCATCACTTTACATAATTGCCATTTTATTTTTCTTATTTTGTGGTGAGAACACAAGGGCTACTACTGTCTTACCACATTTCCGGTATAAAATACAGTATTCATTAATGTTAGCCATGTTGCTATACACTAGATCTCCAGAACTTATGGATCGAACATAACAAATTTTTTACGCTGAGACCAACCTCTCTGTCCCCGCTTCAGCCAAGCCCAGATAACACACATTCTACATTTTTTCTATGAATTTGACTATTTTAGATTCTACATTTCTGTATGATCATATATTTTTTATGTGTGGATATATATGTGTGTGTGTATACACACACACAGAAGATACATGTGCTATATGTATTTCTCACATTTCCTTTATCCATTCACCCATTAATGGATACATTTCCATGTCTTGGCTACTGTGAGTGCTGCTTTAATGAACACAAGAGTGCAGATACACCCTTTGGATACATACCCAGAAATGAAATTGCTGGAGCATATCGTACTTCCATCATTAATTTTTTGAGGAATCTCCATTCTGCTTCCATAATGGGTGTACCATTTACATCCCCACCAAAAACGTACAGAGGTGACCTTTCCTCCACATTCTTACCAATGCTTGTTATTTTTTGGCTTTTTAATTAAAGCAATTCTAAAGATGTGAAGCAAAATTGCATTGTGGGTTTGCTTTGCATTTTCCTAATGATGAGTGATGTTGGGCACCTTTTCATATACCTTTTGTCCTTCTCTAAGTCTTTTTTGGAGAAATGGTGTCCTTTGCTCATTTTCTTTTTTTTTTTTTTTTTTCCCTCAAGATTTTACTTATTTATTTGACAGAGAGAGATCACAAGTAGGCAGAGAGTCAGGGGGAAGCAGGCTCCCCGCTGAGCAGAGAGCCCGATGTGGGGCTCGATCCCAGAACCCCGAGATCATGACCTGAGCCGAAGGCAGTGGCTTAATCCACTGAGCCACCCAGGCGCCCCCTCATTTTCTTTTAAGTTGAGTTACTTTGCTAATGAGTTGTAGATGTTCCTTATATATTTTGGGTATTAATAACTTACATGTGGTATACAACCATTTTCTACTATTCTGTAAGTTTTCTATTCAGTCCTTTCCTGAGCAGAAACTTTTTAATTAGATGCAATTCTGCTTTACTGTTGTGGCTTTCACAGTTCTCTGTGTCCTTGAATTTTGACTGTATTATTGTAGTGTGTCTGTGTATGGTCTTCTTTGAATTATCCCTCTTTATAGTTCTTAGATCTCCATGAGTCTGGATATCCATTTCCGTTCTACATTTTGGGAAGTTGATGGCTATTATTTCATTAAATAATCTTTCTAACTTTTTTTTCTCTTTTCTCCTGCTGATATTCCAATAATGCAGTTTTTAAATGTTCCTAAATTCTGTTGTACTTTTTCCACTTTTTTCCTCTTTTTTCCATTTTCTTTTTCCAAGTGTATAATTTCAAATTACTTCTCTTCAAAGCTTAGTAATTTAGGTTTTATTTTTGTAAAAATATGTTGACCAATATTAAAATGTTGTAATTGTGAGCATCTTTTCATGTGTCTTCTTTGGAGAAATGTCTATTCATGTCTTGTTCCCATTTTTTAATCGGGTTACCCATTTTCTTGAATATTGAATTGTATCAATTCTTTTTATTTTGGTTGCTAACCCTTTATCACATATGTCACTTGCAAATATCTTCTCCCATTCAGTAAGGTTGCTTTTTAGTTTTGTTGACTGTTAACTTCACTGTACAGAAACTTTTTATTTGATGTAGTCCTCCTAGTTGGGACTCAGTATCACTTGCATCAACATCACTCATCAGGGACAGGAAAATCAATACTACAGTGAGATATTACCTCACACCTGTCAGAATGGATACAATTAAAAAGAAAAAAAAAAACAAGAAACGTGTTTGATGGGGATGTGGAGAAAAAGGAACTCTCACGCACTGTTGATGTGAATGTAAACTGGTGCACCCACTGTGGAAAACGGTATGGAAGGTCCTCAAAAAATTAAAAATAGAACTACTCTATGATGCAAGAATTGCATTGTTGCTTACTAACCCAGAAAATACAAAAATGCTAATTCAAAGGGATGCATGCACTCCTGTTTACTGCAGCATTATTTACAATAGCCAAGCTATGAAAGTAGCCCAAGTGTCCATAAACAAATGATAAGGAAGAAGTGGTATATATATGTGTGTGTGTGTGTGTGTGTGTGCACGTGCGCGCGTGCTGCATGCACACGCACACTGGAATATTATTCCACCATAAAAAAGAATGAAATCTTGCCATTTCAACAACATGGATGGAGGTATAGAGTACATTGCTAAGCAAAGACAGTCAGAGAAAGACAAATACCATGTGATCTCACTCATATGTGGAATTGAAGAAACAAAACCAATGAGGAAAGAGAGATAAACCAAGAAACAGTCTTCACTATGGAGAACTAACTGATGGTTACCAAAGGGAAGTTAGTTGTGGGTGAGGTAATAGGGAATGGGGACTAAGGAGTATGCTTACCATGATGAACAACAACAAAAGTGGTGGGAAGGAATCTTTTCATTAACGTTAAATAAACACTGTATGGGCAAAAATTGCAGCCATAAACAACAAAAAAATACAGTGATTTAAAAAAAAAAAAAACAAATTTTCTGAAACGCATTCTGTTTCTATGTACTCCAGACTACTCCTCCTCTCATTTCTTTATATTGCCTAACATTCCGTCTAGCCAGTCTCTTAAGCCATAAATCTGCTTCTCCATTCCACCACATCCAAAAAGAAATAAAAATAAAAATGCTATAATTGCATTTTGAAAATTATAAAACACAAACAGTCCATGATAAACACACTGATCTCCCATGGCTGACTTGGATTTGGATAGTAAGTTTTTTATGTGTCATAGACAGGAACTTGCTAAGTATTATCACCTTCATGAAATCTAAAAGGCTGGTGTTAAAAGTTGTTACTCTTATTTGAATATTTTAAAACAGGCCAGTTTGGATTAGCTTTCAGATTTTCAGGGCATGAAAGAGACACAAACAGAGGACTCATGATCATGTTTTAGCACATTTAGAATAAGTGTTTACAGTTATAATAAAAATACCTTCAACTTTTAGATATTGAAAGAAAATATCCTAAAACAGGTTTTTTTTTTGGGGGGGGAGAGTTACATCTTCATAAAAAATAGTATATTTTTTGTTCGATTATCCCTTTTATTATTATATAGCGTCCTTCTTTGTCTCATTTAGTTTTTGTTTAAAGGTCTATGTTGGGAGGCACCTGGGTGGTTAAGTCAGTTAAGCATCTGACTCTTGATTTTGGCTCAGGTCATGATCTTGCGTCGTGAGATCAAGCCCCACCATAAGGCCCAACGCTGGGCATGGAGCCTGCATAAGATTCTTTCTCTCCTTCTCCCTCTGCCTCTCCTCCCCAACTTGTGCACATGCTCTCTCTCTCTCTCTCTCTCTCAAAGAAAAAAAAAAATTAAGGCCTATTTTGTCCAGTATGAGTATTGCTACCCTGGCTTTCTTTTCATACCCATTGGCATGAAAAAAAATTTTTCCATTCCCTCACTTTCAATCTGCTTGCGTCTCTAAGTCTGAAATGAAATCTACTGTAGGCAGCAATTAGCTGGGTCTTGGGTTTTTTTTATCCATTCCATCACCCTATGTCTTCTGGAGTGAGGAGTACATTTCCATGCAACGTATTGATTGATAGGTATATATTTATTGCTTTTTTGTTACTTGTTTTGTGGTTGTTTTTGTAGTTCTTCTCTAATCTTTCTCCTACTCTATTGTCTCACAGGTTGCTGGCTTTCGTTAGTGATACACATGGATTCCATTTTCTTTATCTTTTGCATATCTGTTACTGAATTTTGATTTATTTGCCATTAGATTTGTACGCATCATCTTCTTCAATCACAGTCTAAATTAAGTTGATAGTTGATCACATTTGAACCCATTCTTTCCTCCTCCTTTCCCCCACATTTTAGATATAGGATGTCATACTTTACATCTGTCTATTTTATGAGTCTCTTAACTGATTTTTGTCGATGTACTTATTTTTTACTGCTTTAGTTCTTCCTACTTTTCTTATTCTTACTTATATCCTTTCCTGTCCACTCAGAGTCCCCTTTAACAGTTTTGTAGGTCTGGCTTAGTGGTGATAAATTCCTTTACCTTTTATTTATTTCTCCTTCCATTCTGAATGACAGTCTTTCTGGGTGGTGTATTCTTGGTTCCAGATTATTTTCCTTTCACACTTCAAATAGATCATGCCAGTCTTCTCTGGCCTGCAACGTTTTTGCTGAGATATCAGCAGATAGCCTTATGGGGTTTCCCTTGTATGTAACTATTTTCTTTTGCTGATTTTAAAATTCTCTGTATCACTACCTTTTGCCATTTTAATTACTGTGTGTCTTGCTATGTGGACCACCATGCCTTGATTTTATTGAGAGATCTCTGTGCCTTCTGGATCTGGATATCTACTTCCTTCTCCTGGTGAGTGAAGTTTTCAGCTATTATTTCTTCAAATAAATTGCCCCCTTTCTGTCTCTTCTTCTGAGAGCCTTATAATGTGAAAGTTTGTTTGCTTGATGGTGTTCCTGAGTTCCCTAAGTCTGTTTTCATTTTGCATAAATTTTCCCTCACCTGTTCAGCTTGATTACTTTCCACTACTCTGTCCTCCAGGTCACTAATTCATTCTTCTGCATCCTTTAGCCTGCTCTTTATTCTAGCTATTGTATTTTTAATTACACTTGTTGTGTTCTTCATCTGATTGGTTCTTTTTTATATCTTTGTTAAAGGGTTTACTTTGTTAAGGGGCTTACTCCAATCTTTTCTCAAGTCCTGTGAGTATCTTTATGATCATTACTTTATATACTCTATCAAGCATATTAGTTATATCTGTCTTCTTTAGGTCTCTTGCTGCAGTTTTGTCCTATTCTTTCATCTGGGACATATTCCTGTGTCTCCTCATTTCCTCTAACACTGTGTGTCTGTTTTTTTGTGTTAGAAAAGTCAGCTCCATCTCCTGCACTTGGAAGTAATGGCATTATGAAAAGAAGTCCTGTAGTGTACCCAGCATGGTGCATAACAAACATAAAAGAACTAATTTATAGTAATACAATAATAGTAGGGGACTTTATCACTGCACTTACATAAATGGGTAGATCATCCAAACTACAAGTCAATAAAGAAACAGTTTGAATGACACACTGGACCAGATGGATTCAACAGATACATTCAGGACATTTCATCCTAACACAGCCAATACACATTCCATTCAACTGCATATTCTCCAGAACATTCTCCAGAATAGATCACAAATTAGGCCACAAAATAAGTATCAAGAAATTTGAAAAGATCGAAGTCTACCATGCATACATGCTGACCACAACACTACAAAAGTCAAAATCAACCAGAAGAAAAAATCTGGAGAGAGAACAAATACATGGAGATTAAATAATATGCTACTAAACAATGAATGTGTCAATCCAAGAAGTCAAAGAAGAAATTTAAAAATACAGGGAGAAAAGTAAAAATGATAACATGGGTTCAAAATCTTTGGGATGCGGCAAAAGCACTTCTAAGAGGGAAGATTATAGCAATACAGGCCTACCTCAAGAAGCAAGAAAAATCCCAAGCAACCTAACCTTACACCTAAAGGAGCTAGAAAAAAAGAACAAACAAAATCCAGAACTAGTAGAAGGAAGGAAGCAATAAAGATTAGAGCAGAAGTAAATGACCTAGAAACTAGAAAAACCAGGAATGTGTGGCTAGCTCAGTTGGTAGAGCATGCTACTCTATCTCAGAGTTGTGAGTTTGAGCCCCATGTCAGGTGTGAAGACCACTTAAATTAAGAAAAAAGAGAGGAAACTAAAAAAAAAAAAAAAATTGGGACACATTAATCAAACCAGGGGCTTGTTCTCTGAAAAGACCAAGAAAAGTGATAAATCTCTAGGTAGACTCATCAAAAAAAAAAAAGAGAGAGGACTCAATCCAAATCACAAATGAAGGAGGAAAAATAACAGCCAATACCACAGAAATACAAGCAAGTATAAAAGAATATTATGAAAAATTATATGCCACAAACTGGGCACCCTAAATTCCTAGAGACACATAAATTACCAAAACTGAAGCAAGAAGAAGTAGAAAATTGGAACAGACCAATTACCTGCTGTGAAATTAAATCAGTAATAAGCCTCCCAACAAATAAAGTCCAGAACCTGACAACCTCTCAGGTGAATTTTTACCAAACATCTAAAGAAGAGCTAATACATATTCTTCTCAAAATTTCCTAACTAATAGAAGATGAAGCAAAATTTCCCAATTAATTTAATGAGGCCAGTATTACCCTGATGCCCAAACGAGGTAAAGACTCCACAAAAACAAACAAACAAAAAAACTACAGGCCAATGTCTCTGATGAACATCGATGTAAACATCCTCAGAAAAATACTAACAAGATGAAGCTAACAATACATTAAAAAATCACTCACCACAATCAAGTCAGATTTATTCTAGATGTGCAAGTGTGGTTCTATATTCAGAAATCAATCAATGTGATACATCACATCAACAAGAGAAAGGATAAAAACAAAGTAGTCTTAGAGGAAACCTTAACATCATCAAGGCCATATATCAAAGATGCACATCTAATATCATCCTCAAAGGGGCAAAATGAGAGCTTTTCTGCTAAGGGCAGGAATAAAATAGATTTGTCCACCCTCACCACTTTATTCAACATAGTGCTGGAAGTCCTAGCCACAGCAATCAGATGACAAAAAGAATTAAAAGGCATCCAAAACGGTAAGGAAGAAGTGAAACCTTTATTATCTGCATATAGTGAACCCTGAAGAGTCCACTGGTAAACTACTAGAACTGATAAGTGAATTCAATAAAGTCATAGGATGGAAAATCAATGTACAGAAATTCATTGCATTTCTATACAGTAGTAATGTAGCAGCAGAAGATGAATTTAAGAAAAGCATCCCATTTCAATTGTACTGAAGATAATAAGATATCTGGGAATAAACCTAACCAAAGAGGTGGAAGACCTGTACTCTGAAAACTATAAAACACTGATGAAAGTAACTGAAGATAACACAAAGAAATGGAAACACATTCCATGCTCATGCATTGCAACACCAAATATTTTTTAAGTGTAATATTACCCAAGCAATCTACAGATTTAATGCAATCCTTATCAAAATAGCAACAGCATTTTTCACAGAACTAGAACAAAAAAATCCTAAAATTTGTACGAAATCACAAAGACCCTGAAAAGCTAAGGGAGTCCTGATAAAGAACAACAGAACTGTAGGTATTACAATTCCAGACTTCAAGTTATATTACAAAGCTGTAGTAACACAGTATGGTAATTGCACTGAAATAGACACAAGAGATCAATGAAACAGAATAGACAGCCCAGAAATAAAGCCAGGATTATATGGTCAATTAAGCTTCAACAAAGGAAGCAAGTATAGAAAATGAAAAAAAGACAGTCTCTTCAACAAATGGTGTTGGGAAACCTGGACAACAATGTGCAAAAGAATGAAACTATAGCACTTTCTTAAACCATACACAAAAACAAACTCAAAATGGATTAAGGACCTAAATGTGAGAGCTGAAACCATAAAAATCCTAGAAGAAACCCACCATAGCAACATTTTTCTAGATATGTCTCTTGAAGTAAGGGAAACCAAAAATAAACTATTGGCACTACATCAAAATAAAAAGCTTCTGCACAGTAAGAAAACAACCATGAAAACTACAAGAAAACCTAATGAACCGGAGAAGATACTTACAAATGATACATCTGATAAAAGATTAGTATCCAAAATATATAAAGAATTAATACATTTCAGTACATACAAATATATAACCCAATTAAAAATAGTCCAAAGACCTGAACAGACATTTTTCCAAAGAGGATACCTGGATGGCCAACAGACACATGAAAAGATGCTCAAGATCACTCCTCATTAGGGAAATGTAAATCAAAACCACAATGAGAGAGCACCTCACACCTTTCAGAATGGCTAAAATTTAAAATACTCAAGAAACAATAAATGTTGGCGAGGATGTGGAGAAAAAGGAACCCTTGTGAGCCATTGATGGGAAAGCAGATTGATTCAGCCACTGTGGAAGAGTATGGAGGTTACCCAAAAAGTTAAAAACAGAACTACCTTATGATCCAGGCATTTCAGTACTGGGTATTTATCCAAATAATACAAAAACACTGCAGATACACATGCACACCTGTATGTTTAATGCAGCAGTATTTACCCTAGTCAACATATGGAAGCAGCCCAAGTGTCCATCAATAGATGAATGGACGTACATACACACAATGGATTATGCAGCCATTAACAAGAATGGAATCTTGCTATTTGCAATGACTTGTATGGATCTAGAAAGTATATTGCTAAGCAAAACAAGTCAGAGAAGGACAAATACCATGATTTCACTCATATGCAAAACTTAAGTAACAAAAGGGAAGAATGAGCAAAGAAAAGAAAAGACAAACTTGAGAAACAGACTTTTAACCCTAGAGAACAGAGGGCTATGAGAGGGGAGGGGAGCGGGGAATGGGAGAAATAGGTGAGGGGGATTAAGTATGCACTTAGCTTGATGAGCTCTGAGGAATATATGGAACAGTTGAGTCACTGTATTGTACACCTGAAACTAGCATTTTAATTCCAGCATAGTTAACATCCAGTGTTATGTTAGTTTGAGGTCTACATAAATAAATTAATTAAAATAAGTGTTTGTTTACAATAAGTAAAGTAAATGATAATGTTCCATGTCACGGCATCTACAAGAGTTGTTTAACAGTAATGATAATCGGGGCACCTGGCTGGCTTAGTCAGTGAAACATGCAACTCTTGGGGTTGTGAGTTTGAGCCCCATGTTGGAGTTAGAGGTTAATAAATAGTAATGATGATTATAAATAATGAAATTATGTAGGTTCCGAATTATGAAAAACATAATCCTATCGATCAGTTTTTCAACCAAATTCTTTGTTTTATCATTGTCAATGAATTCACATTGTAGACGAAGATAAAACAGACATAATAAATCTCAAACTATTCCAATGCCCAAGAAATTTTCAAATTAACGAATTATCTTTGTTGCTTGCCAAATGCTTTATTTTTAGTCTCAAATTTAACTCAAAGCTTGACATATAATTTAATACTTGTTTACACTAGCTAAATTATTTGGTCCCATTTATATAGCATAATACTTTGTGTAAATGTTTTGAACAGTTTTTAATACTGAAAAAAACCACTTGATAATTTTAATCACAATTGATAATTCATTAATGTATTAATGCTTTATTCAGTGTTTCAAATTGTATAAAGTTCGATACAGGGAACAATCTGATAACTGTTCAATGTGCATTTCTACCTTTTAGTAACACTACACCAGGAATTTGTTATTCCATTCAGTTGGATTATATGCTTCCATGTATGTGATCTGATTAAAAAAAAATAGGTGCACCATGTTGAGTTTTTTCATTCTAACTTTTTTTTTAAGGAGAAGGCTAGTGATTTTGGGGGTTGAGTAATGCAGTATAGAAAACATAGGGAAACAGTACAAAATGACACTTAAAACCAATGCCTGCACTCATCTTTTTGTGGTTATGACTAAGTATTAATTTGTGTTATTCACTTTTCTTTAGAAGATAAATCAAAGCCATAAATTTGAATTTGAGGTGTATACACAATACATACACAACTTTATGCAAGACTTTCCTTAAGTAACGCTACATTTTAAAATGCTAGAATCTGATTTGTCTTTTGATTCATGCAACAAAGAAAAGAACATTCAACGAGGGAAGGTTATACTCATAATGAAGTTCTTAAATTTGAAAATGTCTTCTCCCTTTGTACAGGCTATGTGGATTCTTTAGAAGAATAATGTCAATCACAGCTTTAACACCTTATCTATGGAAGGGACTAATGAGAAAGCACTTTAGAAGGTGAGACTTCATGTTCATTTTGAAATAATTGGTCTTCATTTTTCTTCTTATAGAAAAAGTTTTAATCAGTTTATCATAAATCTATCTGAACCGTTAATTTTTGCAGCATTCAGGTGAAGTCCAGCACTTGGTTTATACAAAGTTTATGGGGAGAAGATGGTGGAGTTCATCTAATCTTCATTGGTAAAATCATCCATTCAAGTCCTTAGCACAATCCCTTGCAATGAGAGCACAAAGAAGAAGGTAGTTCAAAAAATTCACCCCCCCCCAACTGATCTGGGTGACCAGTTGTCTCCCAATTCAGGCTGAAGGGGAGGAGAAAGATCTCCTGGAGCCTGTGGTGCTACAGTGATGGCTCATGGTTAGCCTTTTGTGAAGCAGGAGGAGGTCAAATCCTGGGCTTTCCTGCCCCATGCAAAGTCGTGATGTTACCTCCACTGGCACTTGCTTAGCTCATGGACCTTGCTGTTATGTGTCTGCCTGAAGCCTTGTTGTCCACCATCCTCCCTGAGCTCAAACGAATGGTTTTCAAATTCAGTGATTCTTTTTTCTGATTGATCAAATCTGCTGTTGAAGTTTTGTATTTATTTTTGTATTTTCTCCATTTTATTTCCCACCATCAGAATTGGTTTGGGTCTTTTGTGTATTTCCTATCTCACTGGTGAATTTGTTTTGTTCCTGGGTTTCTGTTGACATCTTTATCCTTGTTCTCTTCTAGTTTGCCGAGTTTCCTTAAAAATCATTATTTTCTATTAGTGAGGCGTCTCATAGATGTTTCTTTCTCTGGGTTAGTTACTGGAAGTTTGTTGTGTTCCTTTGGTGGCATGATGTTGCCTTAGTTTTTCATATTCCTTATAGTTTTGAGTCGGTATCTTCACATTTGAAGGAACAGTCATCTTCTACTGACTTTCTAAGACTTACCTGCAGATGAGCAGAAAGTTGCCACCTGACTTGGGAGCATGGTGGCACAGGGGCTAGTGCTGGGTAAAGGGACACATGGGGATGCCAGTTATAGGCGCATGTGGAGATGCCGGGTTAGCGGGCTAGAAGTGGGATGATTGCAGGGTTGAATTATAGGCCCACACACAACACCAGTACCAAGACACAGTTATAGGTGCATACACAATGGTTATATCAGAGCACAGCCTTGCCCACGGTGGCATCATGGCTGGGGAGGATAGAAAAAGGGACCCAGTGGCAGCCCTTGCTCCAGAAGGATGCAACAGTGGGCTCTGGTTATGGTATAGACCCTGTGCAGGTCCATCAGCATCAGTCCTGACCAAGACTCTGAGGCTCATCAGTGGTTAAAGGACTTGAGTTTCTGTGGTGGTGACTTCAACTGCTGGGGTCCTTAATGGTGAAGGCTAATGTTCTCCTTTTGCCCCATGGTGGGAAGCCATAGCCAAGGAGATTCCCTTTGCTACCAAGTTGTGTTGGCCTGGGAGATGGGGTAGCACAGGGGAAATGCTTCCTACAATTTTCTATGCTGTCCTTCTCTGTTTTTGTGATCTACTTTTTTGGTGGAGCTATCCACTGTACCTTGAGGCTCTCCCAGTACTATTTCCATCTGTATTTCCAATACAGATGTGTTATTGTTAAATAGTTGTTTCTGTTGGGTATGAGGTCTGGGACCCTGTAGTTTATCATTTTGCGTGTGTCCCCTGTTGGTCCAATCTTCTGTCATTTATGTTTTCTAAGGCTAAGTCTGATTTCTGTAATAGCCATTAAATCTTATGAAGAAAGGTATCCTTATCACTGAGTACACAATTTAAGGGTTTAATTTAAAAACAACTCCTAGGGAGATAAAATTTCTTAATTGAAAGAACAACAAAATTTGCCTGCTGAAAATCAGGGTAGGATCAGAACTGATGTGAAATTACCTGAAGTTGGGCCGCAATTCAAACTCAGAATGAATCCAAACAAGGTAAGCAGTAAGTACCTCTTCATGGTATTAGTCAGATATGTTACTGTTCCCTGATCAGAAATGTTGGTTTTTCCTCTACATAGCTCAGTAAATAGTTTATATAATCGTGAAAATTCTAGAAAATTAATTCACACCTTGATTATAAGTCAATGCAAACATTTCAGAGGACAATTTGTCAATCTCTGAAGATGTAGAATTTGTTATCGTTTGACCCAATGGAATCTGTCATACAAAATCTCATAAGTAGGCAAAGACAACTTTCAGTAGCATTGTGTTAGTGGGGAAGAGTTGGCAATGATACAAAAGTTCATCAGTATCAGACTGGTTAAATCAGTCGTGGTCCAACTACACAAGAGAATGCCATACAGCTATTAAACTGGATTATAACATTATATCTATACTGCTGTGAACAGGTATTGAAGGTCTATTGTTAAGCAGATGTAACACAACAGTGCATGTCATGGTACCAGTCGGGCACATATGTAACATCTATAAGGTGCCCTGAGTTAAATAGATGGATGTATGTAGTTGATCGTAGATGCACAGCTCTGTCTTGAAAATACAAAGATACGCTAGAATGAGAACTTCTGGTAATAGAGCAGACTGAGAAATGGGACTACACTTACTTTTTACTTTGTAGCCTACATGAGACGTTACAATGAAATTGGCCTGTATTTATTTTAAAATAAACCCAGTCCGGGGCACCTGGGTGGCTCAGTGGGTTAAAGCCTCTGCCTTCGGCTCGGGTCATGATCCCAGCGTTCTGGGATCGAGCCCCGCATCGGGCTCTCTGCTCTGCAGGGAGCCTGCTTCCTCCTCTCTCTCTGCCTGCCTCTCTGCCTACTTGTGATCTCTGTCTGCCAAATAAATAAATAAAATCTTTAAAAAAAAAAAAAAAAACAAAAAAAAAACCCAGTCCTCTGCATTGTATATGTGCCATTGTAGCATCGATGAGTAGAAGGTCAGTGAGCAAAGATTCCGGTTGGGTTGATACACATGATAAGAATGAGGTAAACCCTGGGTTTTTTCTGAACTTTGTCTATGGAGCCAGAGTTAGACATAAAGTCAGGTTAATTAAATACATCTGTGTAACAGGCCACAGAATGTTCTTGACACTCCCAAATGCCACTGACGAGAGCTCTATTTGAAAACTGAAATAGAGATGTACAAAATGCAGCCTATTATAAGACCATTAAGCTTTCCCATTTTCATAATAGAACAGCAATTATTTCCCACAGAGGCATGTGAAAAAGTGAGCAAAAATCATAAATAACTTATTAAACTCACATAAGTGTATATTAATGTTCAAATTCTGCCAGCTCCTAACTTCACTACTGTTAGTGTTCAAAAATGAAAACAAGTGTAAATGTTTCTGGCACATTTTGACAATTTTTCAGTGCACATAAGTAGTTGAAAAATGGCATCCTAGAAGGCCTTCAAGTATCATGTAGGCTAGCCAACTGACACCCATAGTCCTTTCTGGATACAATTCTCTTGTTCTAATCTAGAGTCTGCTAGTAATGTTAAAACTTGACCCCCATCTTAGTACTGATTTCGTCATCTTTTAATAAAATCCACTTCACAGAAAAGACTCAGTTCCTCAGACATATGTATCACATGTGAGGCAATCCAAATAATTACGCTCTTGATTTAATGCCGTCCATCTTTTTCCTGAACATTTGGTGGAAAACATATAGAAAGCTAATAAAAAGGAAGGAAAAGATGGGTATCTAGGGGAAGCTATACTAAGCATTGAAAGGAAAATTAATTTAAAGGAGGTGTAGTGATTCCATACTTAAGCATGGAAAGAGAAATGCTATTAATAAGAGTTAGGTAATCAACAACATTTTAAAAACTGACCGTTAACTAATAATACGAGTTTGACACAATGGATTAGTAGCTACCTTTTGCTTTACTCCACTTCAGTTATGGAAGACAGTCTCCAAAATGGCCCCAAAGGCCCCTGCCTTCTAAGATTAATGTCCTTATGTAATCCTTTCTCCTTGAGTGTGGAGTGGAACCAGCGACTTGCTTCTGACAAAGAAAATACAGTTCAAGTGGTAAACTTCATAGAAAGCCACTTCTCAAGGTTACCAAAATGACTCTAGATTCCATCTTTTCTCTCTGTCTCTCTTGGAGCCATTCCTCTGAGGAAACCAGCTACCAAAGTCTCAGGAGCTCTTGGAGAGGGCCCAGTAGCAAGGAGCTGAGATCTCTGGGCAATGGCCTAAGAGGAACTTGAGCCTGCTGAGCACCATGCAAGAGAGCTTCATGATTGGTCTTTTGAGGTGTGTCAAATGTCGAGTGAGCTTGAAAGCAATTCATCCCTCTTTTGAGCTCTGTTAGAGATCCTTAAGCAAAAGTACCGAGGTAAATCAGGCCCAGATTACTGACGCATAGAAACTGTGAGAAAATAAATGCTTGTTGTCTTAAACCACTGAGTTTTGTGGGGCACTGGATGGCTCAGTATAAAGAGCCTGTGACTCTTGATATCAGGGGCTCGAATTCAAGCCCTGCATTGGGTATAGAGCTTCCATTAAAAAAAAAAAAAAAAAGAAAAAGAAAAAATACATCAATCAACTTTTTCCTGAAATAGTGTGCTTAGTTTGAAGCGGTTTTCTTTAAGATTTTATTTTTAAGTTATCTCTACACCCAACATGGGGTTCAAATTCACAAGATCAAGTGTCACCTGCTCTACCAGATGAACCAGCCAGGCACCCCTAGTTTGAAGTTTTATAAATCATTTTTTTGTGTGTATGAGAAAAGTAAGTTCCCTGTTTGAAAAATACTCAGAAGTATAATTTTTTTCTGAAAACAAAAGGTAATTTAATACAGTGTAATAACCCCAATTATTGGTTTTACTGTATTCACTTTTCTTATAATAAGAATTCTTGGGGCGCCTGGGTGGCTCAGTGGGTTAAGCCTCTGCCTTCGGCTCAGGTCATGATCTCAGGGTCCTGAGATCAAGCCCCACATCAGGCTCTCTGCTCAGCGGGGAGCCTGCTTCCTCCTCTCTCTCTCTGCCTGTCTCTCTGCCTACTTGTGATCTTTCTCTGTCAAATAAACAAATAAGATCTTAAAAAAAAAGAATTCCTAAGGTATGACATACTTTAGGGTGCACACTGTAACCTGAAATATGGTGGCTGGGTCCTCAATAGAAATATACAGACAACTATATAAACTTTGACTAGTGCCTGCATATATTAAGAACTCAGAAAAGTCCTCTATATAACCTGTATTACCATATTTAATCCTCATGCAAAAAATTAGGGTTTGCTTTTTTTTTTTTTTTTTTTTTTTTTTTTTTTTTTTTTACTTCTATTTAACCCATGAAAAAACTGAGGTACGTTTGCAAGGCATCTAAAACAAGATTCAAACTCAAGCACTCAGAAGCCAGAATCCAGCTTCTCAACCACAAGAGTGTGCCCCCTCTCCTAAGAAACCATGATCGATTCAGAGACCGCATTCTTGATATTTAGTGTCACTTTCTCTTTGATTACAAAGCAGAGAAATTTTAGAGGACAGTTGTGCATGTTAACAAGGATAAATATTCACTTGTGATAACTGGAGATGCCCTGTGAGATGGTATAATTTGAGTGGTTAAGAATGAGGACTCTCAAGTGGGAGTGCCTGAATGCTGATTTCAACTCTGCCAGCAGTTCTGGTGCAATTCAGGTTAAGCCTGTTGTCCTCGCTTAGATTTAAATTTCATCTAATGTAAACTGGTGACCATATCAGTCCCTACCTCATAAAGCTGTTGTAAGCATTACACGAAATAATACTCGGAAGGGTTTGGAATAGTTCCTAGAGACACCACGCACTTAATAAACGTAAACTCTTATTATGAGGATAATTATTACCTGGCAAAGAGAACAACATTTAACAGAGTTTTTGGCTCTATACTTTCCAGAGGAAAACAGCTATCCAAGTAAGTGGAGAAAGTAGGCTGAAAAGAGAAACACAGTGAGAGAAAATAGCATGTATGGATACTCTACATTGCCAAAGACTCTTTAAAAAAAAAAAAAAGATTTTATTTGAGAGGGAGCGCATATGTGAGTTGTGGGAGAGGGAGAGAGATCTCAAGCAGACTCCATGCTGAGCATGGAGCCCAGTGTGCGGGGCTCTGTCCCACAGCCCTGAGATCATGAACTGAGCCGAAATCAAGAGTCAGATGCGTAACTGTTCCCACCACCCAGGCACCCCAACAATGCCAAATACTTTTAGATGCATTGCAAACATACTTTTCTCTAATTTTCACAACAGACTACATAGATAGGATTCCTATTTTACAAAGGAGGAAGCTTTAACTGAGGAACTTCTCCAAGGCTTACGAGCTATTAAGTAACAGAGGGAGCACAGCTCTCGGGGACCATCGGGTATTCCAATCAAGGTGCGTTTGACCTTTCTCTTTCACCAAGAGAGACTTTGGGACTTAAGGGCCAGAGGGAGTGAAAAACTACCATACATTGTGAAGGCACAGCTGGCAATTTAGTGAAATGTAGGCGTTCTTTTGATTGTTTTACACGTTATCTACTGCGTGTGTGCAAGCTTCTGTGCCAAGATGCACATGGCTGCCAGGCAGGGCTATACGGTTTGTGCCCTGTACATGGTACTCAGTCAAGGGAGTTGAAGTCTGGTCCCTGATCCACTCACCCAGCCTTGAACCTAAGGTGCATAAAGATGCCATAAAACAGGTACTTTTTCTATTGTACGCACTAGTGAAATACGAGCTCCCAGAGGCCTTAGGAACACACAGTAATGGAACTGCGATGTGCACATTTATGTAACTTCGCCGACCCACCCTGTGAGATTAATTTCTTAGCTATGGCTGTTGACTTAGTAGTAGTGGGGGGATCGTGTTTACAAGACTATTACTTAGAGGAGAGTCAGGGCCCATTTCAACCCTGGGGTGGCCTCTGCCCTTTCACTACAATTTATTTCTTACTCTGTACTGAATAATTTAGAATGTCGTTTTCTTTATCTTTAATTTTAAAATTCAGGGTTTTTTTTTAAAGATTTTACTTAATCTATTTGAAACAGAGACAGAGCATGAGCAGGAGGTAGTGGCAGAGGGAGAAGCAGGGACCCTGCTGAGCAGGGAGCCCGACGTGGGACTCAATCCCAGGACCCTGAGATCACAACCTAAGCTGAAGGCAGATGCTTAACCGACTGAGCCACCCAGGCGCCCCTTTACAATTTGTTTCTTAAGTGATGCTGTAACAACATAAGGTAGCTATGACTGTCCTGATTTTTTTCATCTCATGAAACACTGACACAGAACTCTACTGAGGAGCGTTTCATGTAAAACAACCAAAGGGAGAAGATGCATTTCTTCTTTATTAGCTCTGATATATCATGTCCCGATTATCAAAAATTACTTTCAAATTTTTATTGTAATGTAGTAGTCTCATTTATGCAAAGGAGTTTCCCAGCTGTTATTAAAGCATATTGAAAATAAGCAGAAGCCATAGGAGTTTGAGAAGGTGTGGAACAAAAATTTCGGTAGAAAAAGAATCAAATGCTCAGGGGTGGTCAGTTGGTATGCAACAGAAACTCACACCAACATAAGCAAATGCAGGATTTTACTATAAAGTACTTCTTGGGACGCCTGGGTGGCTCAGTCAGTCACGTGTCTGACTCTTGGTTTTGGCTCAGGTCGCAACCTCAGGGTCGTGGAACTGAGTCCCTTGTCAGGCTCTATGCTCTGTGCAGAGTCTGCTTGAGATTCTCTCTCCCTCCCCTTCTGTCCCTTCCCCCACCCACGTGAGCTAGCACACGTGCGCTGTCTCTCAAATCAATTAATCAATCTTAAAGAAGTACTTTTTCCAAGACCCCAAGCGTAGAAATAGGGTAAAGCCTCATGAGGTAGTATAAACATGAATTGAAAAGCCATTTGAAAACTATTCATCCTGTGTGTTCATCTTTCTCCTTTCTTTTGGACTCATGGTTTTTCATCATTGCTTCTATTTGACCTTATTTTCCTTTCTCTACAGAGTGGCTTTAACAGCTTATGGCCACACATGGTATAATAGGGCTACCCCTACAACTCTCAAGTCTTCTTTATGTTCCTTAAGATTAAAAGCACATTAGACCGCACAGATTTGCTTTTAAAGCATAATAACCGGGGCGCCTGGGTGGCTCAGTGGGTTAAGGCGCTGCCTTCGGCTCAGGTCATGATCTCAGGGTCCTGGGATCGAGTCCCGCATCGGGCTCTCTGCTCAGCAGGGAGCCTGCTTCCCTTCCTCTCTCTCTGCCTGCCTCTCTGCCTACTTGTGATCTCTCTCTGTCAAATAAATAAATAAAATCTTTAAAAAAAAAGGCATAATAACCAACTGTGGAAAGAAGATAGTGATCCTTGGTGCCTAGTTCCTCGTGTCCTGGGACCACATGCATACTTTCTTCCTCCTACAGTTTCCCTCATTCCAGAGGCATAAAATGAGTCCCTATCTACCCTACTTGGTAGAAGCCTTTTTTTTTAATCCACTTCTAAATGAATGACAGTGTAATCAAGAGGTAGGTATTTGAGTGTTTCACTGCAAAGTGCGTTTCAAGCAAAGAAAAAGATAAAAGAACTTTCATAGTGAAAGACAGCATCCTACTGAAACAGAAGAAGCATTGCTCTTTAATAATTTCCCCTATCCCAGTGGTTCTGAAAATTAAGTATAGCCTGGAGGAATTGTTGAAACAGAGATCACTGGGCTCTACTCACAGAGACTCTCGTTTAAGAAGTGAAGGGTGGTGAGGCATGAGAATTTGTATTTTCAATAAGTTCCCTGGGGCCACACTATATTTTATTTACTTTTTAATCTGTATATAAACTCTGCACCCCATGTAGGGCTCAAACTCAGGACCCCAAGATCAACAGTTGCATGTTCTACCAACTGAGCCAGCTAGGTGTACCTCCTGGGGCCACATTTTTAAAACCACCATGTCAGCATATTTGTCATTATTATGTTTGGCTGAGTGCAAATTGACTTTTAATTTTTCTCATACATAACTTAGTCACAGATGCTCTGCTGGGCTAGAATCAGGCAGCCTGGTGCTAAGGCAGGAAGGAAGAGGAAATTAACCAGAGCTCAGCTGGTTTTGTAAACTACTTTAAATCCATTCAATAGCTGCTCATATTAGGTTATCTTATGGCTTCTTTCTGAACCTCCTAGTATGTATTTCTGTTGTAGCATCAAAGGAAAATAAAAGCAAGGACAAAGCAAATAAAATCTGGCTTGATAAGATATGATGTTGCTCATAGGGATATTAAAATGCAAAGGCCAAACACTGAGGAGATTAAAGAGATAAAACGTTTAGTCTCATAAGGTACCATTTTATTAAAAGATTAAGAATTAAATAATTCACCTTCCTTTCAGGAGAAAAATATCTGGTGAGAGATAATAAAGGATTTGAAATAATAAGAAACTAAATTCTTCCAAAAATATTTTAAAGTCATGTGTTCACTGAAAGCCTTGTTTTAAAAAATCTCTTTTCACAAACAATATATTTTCATCTCATTTGTGTTAATATGATCAAGTTCAAAGAGCTGTGTCCAAAGATACACGATACTATGCATTTGTCAAAAGCCATAGAACTTTACAGCAGGAAGGGTGAACTTCATGTTCGTAAACATAAGTAAATAATTTAGAAGGTCAGGAGAGCCCAGGATGGAAGGCAGACCATAAGAAGTCTCTAACTGTATCACAAATATATACAACAACCTTACTAAAGGGAGAATAGAGGCTGACATAAGTAATTTTGGAAATGAGTGGAGACTATAAAAGCAAAAGGAACTGTACATACAAACACTGTAGTCTAGTTGACAAAACTATTCCCCATGGAAATATTGGTTAATAATTCTGAGACTGCTATAACACGTATACTAGAACTGACTAATGTAAGTTAATTGATGACAAATGATGAGAGCCAGGCATCTCGTTTATTGGAATGGGAAGTTACAGATAAGCAAGGGGAGGAGGCTAGAATGATCATGTGGTAACCGAGTGGGAAACATCACTTTGAACTCATGTTTACCTGATAAACAGGATAGATGCATATAATATAAATAATAGACTATATAGAGTGGAAAGATTAATAGCTATATGCAAACACAGATTTTTATATTTACATACGTTTCGTTACTCTATCAGCTACCAATACCTAGAAGCAATGATACCCTAGTAGCAATGAGCATAACCTGTACCCAGAATTTGGTTTATTGTATTCTATAGTAATCTCCCATGAAGAATTCCAAATAATTTATGTAGAAACTCTTCCCTCAAGATAGTGGACCACAGGGGCGCCTGGGTGGCTCAATGGGTTAAAGCCTCTGCCTTCGGCTCAGGTCATGATCCTGGGGTCCTGGGATTGAGCCCCCATCAGGCTCCCTGCTCAGCAGAAAGCCTGCTTCCCCTCCCCCCCGCCTGCCTCTCTGCCTACTTGTGATCTCTGTCTGTCAAATAAATAAATATTTTTTTAAAAAGTGGACCACAGTTCTCAATCTTCAAGTGTGGGCTCCACAGAATATGGACAACAGGAACAGCAGTAAATGTACCATGGAGGAATCTAATGCTACCTCAGCCCGGCAATCAAAGTTAACATCATCAGTGATAAACCATCTGCATAGCATGTATCTTTGATATGATGAGAATGACATTTTACCTCCAGAGTCTTCCTCCCCACAATTTATCACCCCAGTCTAATAGGAAAACTTCAGAAAAATTCCAGTGGAGGGACATTCTACAAAATATTCACATTCCTCAAAATTGTCAAGATGACCAAATGCAAGGAAAGTCTGAGAAACTGTCACAGCCATTTTGCTTCTACCTAGGAATAGACTAGCTAAAATTCTTAATCATTTTTTTTTCTTTTTTGCCATTTTCCTCATCACCTCAGAGGCCATGGCAGTTGTATGGACATTAGCTTCAGCACTGAAGAAACCAGATGTTTCCCAGGCATTTCTATCCTTAGATTTGACCAACTTTGGGCTTAATCATGAGAGAGCAACCTGCACACCTGAAGAATAAGAATTGCCTCCTCTTCCTTGGCTGCACACCACCATGATCACCAAATAAAACGACTACTCAACAAAGAGCTATGGAAAAAATTGAAATGGAATAATTTAATAGAAAGTGAAGTCTGAGAAAAATCAGTTAAGGAGGTAATATTTGGGATTATGACCTGAATTGGTCATAATTGGAGGTAGGTAGGAGACTGAGGAAAGAACTCTTGGGGCAGAGGAACCAAAAGTAACACCCAAGAAGGAAATGGGGTCTGGTGATGAAGATGGCAGTCATGTTTATAGAGGTGTGAAAAGGGGTGCTAGGTAAGAATAGGGAAGTAGGCAGTTGGGTCAAGTGATACCTTGTAGGTCAGGGTTCACTGTTTGGATTTGTTGTTATTTTTTTTTATTATTTTTATTCATTTTTTTAATTTATCATTAGTTTTTGAGGATTTTAAGTATCAAAGGGATGTGACAGGATAGGATTTTTCTCTTGTAAATTTTTTTATTGAAGCATTACATCCAAATATTCATTATGCTGAATAAACCTTCTATACAAGTTGAAAAGTTAATTCATGGATGTCTATCAAAGTATTTAAGTGTTCATTGTCCTCCAACCTCAATATCATAATTCTAAAAGGCATCTCTTCTCTCTTACAAAAGAAAAAAATCATTTTAATTGAACCATGTAAAAATATCAGGTCACATGTGGCCTATTGGCAAAGATACTTGTCTCTGCCCCTGAACTTCCTTTTGGCACACTCAAAAGATTAAACAGCAGAGTGAACTGCAAAACAACTTCCTCTTAATGACCTATTTCTGCAGAGATACGTTATCTCCATTTGATAGCTAGGTTGCCGAATGCCACCAGTGTGGGAGGGTTCTTAGAGAGGGAGACGCATTTTCTCGATAAACTTGTTTGCTGTTAATATTTTGATATATTTTCTGTAACCTTTTGTTACACATTGGTTCTTTTTTTAAAAATAATTTCTTATTGAGATATAATTTAACCTAACATAAAACTAGCCCCTTTAAAGTGTCCAGTTCAGTGGTTTTGGTTGTATTCTCGAAGTGTCCAGCTATAACCAGTAATTCCAGAAATTTTCCTCACCCCAAATGAACATCTATACCCTCCAGACTTCATCTACCAATCCTCTCACCATTCTCTAATCCAGCCCTCAGAAACCTTGAATCTACTTTAGCTCTAAAGCTTTGTGTAATCTGAACATTTCATATAAATAAAATGATATGTTGCCTTTTGTGTCTGGATTTTTTCACTTCGCATAATGCTTTCTAGGTTTATCTATGCTGTAGCATGAATCAGTACTTTGTTCCTTTTTAGGACTGAGTAGTATTCCATTGTATGAATATATCACATTTTTTTATCACATTTTCTTTATACACTCATAAACTGATGCACATTTTACTTGGGTATTATGAATGATGCTGCTATAAATGTGCAAGTTTTTATGTGGATATAGATTTTAAAATCTCTTGGTTATACACTTCAGAATGGAATTTGCTGGGTGGATAACTCTATCCAATTTTTAAGATAACTTTCAAACTCTTTTCCAAATGGCTGCAATTCTTATATTTTCACCATCAATGTGAAGGTGTCCTTTTCTCTCTGTACATTCTGATAATTATTATTATCTGTGTTTTTAATTATAGCCATCTTAGTGAGTGTGGAATATGGTCTTATTGTGATTTGGATTTGTATTTCCCTAATGAGGAATGATATTAGGTGATTTTTTATATTGTAAGCCTATCAGAAAAAAATTTATTATTGCTTTGTGCAGCTGTTTTCTAAGTCAGGGAAAAGGTATAAAAATAGATAAATGTGTTTTTATACATTATATTTCTGTTACTGTTCAGGTGTTTGTTTACTTATGAGGATTTAAGTGACTGTGTATGTCCCTACATAGAACGAAGAACATAGAACAAAGAACTCTTTGTAGTATTTCGTGTAGGGCAGATATGCGACCAACAAATTTTCTTAATTTGTATCCCAATAATCATCTACCCCCTCAGGCAGCCGCAGTGTTCAACAATTGTCTCTGGTTGCTTTCAACAAATGTTCTCAAGGAAAATGCTGTTCACAGCAGGCAATTACTTCTTGTGTTCTTCTTACTCATCCCATATCTTTTCCCCATAACAAAAGATAACAGGAATGACTTTCAAAATAAATATTTCAAGCACTGGGCTGAAACAGCATTTAGAGGAAATGGAACAAGATGGTATGTGTGGAATATAATTTAAGTTCAAGAAGCTCAAATATTGATAGCTCACAAAAATGAATGAGAGATACTGTTTTCCTCTGTAATAATGAAAAATCCAAGATCTTTCGAAACCCTTGTTTAGACCACAATGAAAAACAAGTGTCCTCGCCATTCATTAATGTTAATATTATATGTGCTTTCAAAGCCCTACACTCCAACATGTATAATTATCCTCTGCCACCCAGAAAAGAAGTGCCTGCCTGGAAGTGTTCTGTTGTTGTTTCAAGCTTAATTTTCCAGAAGGTACACCCTATGGGCAGTCAAGAATGTGTAGGAAATACTGGAATATTACGGAATAATAATATTAATAATAATATAATAATAATATACGTATTACGTATTATACGGAAGCTTGGCATCCAGAATTTATCCAAAGCAAACTACAGACAGCTGTAATAGTCTACAAAAGCTCTGTACACACATCTTCCAGACATTGGGGAATGAAGAAAACTCACAGGCTTTGAGTTGATGGCAGGTCAGCATTTTTTCACCTCAAAGCGTGAATATGACACTTCATCCACATGTTATAATGACACCCTGGCTTACTGTCTCCACTGTCACAGTTCTCAGCAAAAATCACTTAACTCACACCCTCAGGTTTAGTCTAGTTTGCAGCTCTAAGGAGAAAGCTACCTTTTAGGTGACTTATGTATAAGAACTCCACTCACAGAGGCAAAGTTCTGAGGTTCAATATCAAGTCAAAGATACTGCTGTTCACAAGGACCTGCCTCCTAGTTTCCATTAAGTGCCAGGCTACTGCTGTTATCCCTTAAGTTGTACTCCTTATCTCAACCATTTAATGGTATCATATTAGCCCTAGGTACGTTCAACTAATGAAGAAATCAAAGGAGTCAGACAATGCCGAAGAAATGCAAGCTCCAGAGACAAGTGTTTATATTTTTTCCACCAGTTTCAATGCCAGAATATGCATCATTGTACTTAGTGTGCTTTGGTGGATCGAATATTCGTGTCAGCTAACCATGAATGAGCTGTTAGTAGGCCTATGTTCTAATTATGGCCCATCACATGGTAACTGACATTTCACTTTTCTGGGCTCAGTTTTCACATCTGTTTAAGAGAGGTAATCATAAGGTTGTCTCCATCTGTTTAATGAGGACAGTCAGAAGGTTATTGTACACATCAGATGCAAGTGTGTACTTAAAGCACTAAGCATCATTCCTGGCACTAACACTCAGTCAGTCTGTTGGGGGCTGAGAAGGTAGAGGAAAAGATGGCGGAGGAAGAAGGACGCATGGAGGAAAAGGGAGGAGGAAGAGAAGTAGGGGTAGTAAGAAGTGGCAATGGTGGTTTTGCCGCAGTGGAATGGTGGCAAAGAACCTGGGTTTCTGCCACAGTGCTTGTGTTCCCTCAAATGAGTTAGTTCATCAGTCTGATCTTACCTCCATTTCCTAATAGGCAAAATCTAGAATCCAATTGTAACAATCGCTATGCATACTTGCAGGACTGTCGTGAGATTAAGTGAAATAAAGGATGTGAAAGAACTCTGATCCCTACTGAATTCAATAGAAGCCTAAAAGATTATTACTACAAAAAGCAGTCTGTGAAGCCTGTGTTTGGCAAATACATAAAAAAGGCAAGTGTGGCTTGACATAATGCTGCTTCTTAATCTCTTCCATGGCATGTACATGGACCTGATTGGGCCTAGAGAAGAGGACACATGTGATCTACCCACTCTTTAGAAGATTTTTCTATGGATAAAATAGAATACTATATTTGAAATTGACTTATATGAAACATGTTTCAGAGTAGAATTGGTTCCTGTTGTATTAAATATACACTCTTATTTGTACACATGAATGACTTCTTCCAAAACTGTTTCCATTCTTTGGAGGATGATACAGTTTGGATGACTGTAAGAAACCAGATCAAATGCTGTGGGAATCAATTCAATTAATAATCAAATATATCAAACTTTTTAAAATTTAATTGCCACACTTTTAGCATCCAAAGATATAGCACATGGATGAATTGAATCAATTATCTTTAAGCATTCTACCTTGGAAGAAAACATTTTTAACAAGTTGTCTGGACCCTTTTATGCTTAGGATGGAGTATGATGGCATGACCCATTCACCATCCATCACCTACTTCCTTGGTCCTGTCCCTAACACTTTTTTTTTCTGGTGAAAGCATAAGGTCAAATTTTCTTTTCTACGCTCAAACCACCTAGAGTCTAAGATCCTGTTTTCAGACTGACCTGCCTTAGTTCCCAAAGCCTCAGAATTCAGTTAAGTAGCAGAATTGAGGTCTTCGAATTCTACCCATGCTCCTTTGGTCAGCCAATGACTCCATTAGAAATAGGTGGGCAGATGATGGACTGACTTTCAGGAAATTCTAAGAAGAGAAAGCCTATATAAAAATTACTTTAATTATGTAGAATCATGGTTTTTTTCCCCTCTTGTGACTAAGTAATATTGAATGATTTATGAAAAGACACCTTGATGTACGGCAGTGTCTCAGTTATGAAATAAATACTCTAGGTCTTTATGCATTTGGAACTTAATTGATACTTCAGTTATGTTTTTACAACAGTATTGTCAAAAAAGAAAGCCTTCAATTGAGCAGAAATTGATGATTTTTACTAATGGTAGAAACTAAGAAAGTACTAGAAATCCTAGGGACCACATAGCATTGCAGACTGCCATTCCACCTCTGAAATTTAATTTCCTCATTATAGTTTGCCAGATAAAATACAGAACTCCCAGTTATATTTGGATTTTCAGCAAACAACAAATATTCTTAGCATAATTATGTTCCAAGTGTTGCATAGGACATCTCTAGGCTAAAAAACTACTTGTTTATCTGAAATTCAAATTTATTTAGAAGCCCTGTATTTTTATTTGCTAAATCTAGCAATCCTATAGTGAAGTGCAAAGTTCAGAAGTGCTTGACAGAGGCAGATTCTCAGGGCTCTTCCAGTGAAAAACATCCCTATCTCTATTGCAGGGTCAGCCTGACAAGTTATATGCATATGGAGAACACATATGAGGATAGTCTTGTAAGGCAGTGGTTTTCAAACTTCACTCCGCTCACTTGAGGAACTTGTTAAAATGCCAAGTCCCATGCTGCACCCTATGAAATTTTAATTCACCAGTTTTGGGGTGGGGCCAGGGAATCTGCACCTTGAACAGATACACCAAGTAATTGTGATACAGGTTTTTTTTTTTTAATTGTGATACAGGCTTTTTTTTAAAGATCCTATTTATTTTTTTGACAGCATGTGCAAGCAAGGGGAGCAGCAGGCAGAAGGAGAGGGAAAAGCAGACTCCCAACTGAGAAGGGAGTTCGACGCAGGGCTGGATCCCAGGACCCCAAGATCATGACCTGAGCTGAAGGCAGACGCTTAACCCACTGAGCCACCCAGGCACCCCTCTGATACAGGTGTTTTAAGATCATTCTCTGAAAAACACCGTGTCTTTCTCCTACAAATCAGAAATCATGTCTACCTGGAAGACAGAATTTCCTCACCCATCATTCATTTACGACCTCGCTAAAAATTGAACACTGCTCTTCTAACCACACCAAAGAACAATTGTGGACTGCTCTGTTAATACTTCTTTGACTAACGCATATTTACTGCTAAATAGCTTTTCATTAATTATTGTTGGAATTTCTCATTGATTGTTGAGGAAAATTCAACTAAATCATATTGAAATATGAATGAAAGCTTTCTAGAAAAAGATACAGGTTCCATTTCATAAAAAGAAATGACTTGTTGAATACTAGATGTGGCAGGAATAGAACAAACTGGAATGGAGAAACAGCAGTGTGGAGTGGTATTCTGACAAGAGAAAGCTAATTATTTTAATCCAATTCAATCTGTTCTTCAGCTGCGACTCTGAAAGGTCACAGAACACTACATAAAAGCCCTGCATGAAGTTCATTGCCAATGAGGATTTAATATTCTATAATATTCCTTTCTTCCCCCCAATTTAGGATTTCAATACTTTCCCTTGAGTGTGTATCTCAAAGGAACATTTAGCCCCTTCACCAGAAGTTGGTACTGGAAGCACTAGTTCAACTTTAGCTGGTCATGAAACAAGATGTTAGTCTAATTCGGTCATTAGAGCAAAGATGGACTGTCCTGGAGAGAACGGAACTACCTTTTGATTGACCAGACCATCAATAGTTTGCTCTCTCATGTGAGCAAATATCAAAAAAGAACATGTCCACACATTGAGATGGCTGGGAGAGTGGGGGAAAGACTACCTTAATCCTTGACTATTTAACTAAAAAATGTGTTTTTGTAAGGCATTACCCCACTCTAACACAATCTTTGATTCACCATGTCCAAGAAGGCTCCATTTCCACCTTGTTAGAAAAAACTGATCTCTCTTACAAAATGGAATGGCGCAGTTCTCGGGTAAGTTTTGTTTTTACTGTGTGGGAAGGAAAGCAGTGAAATTAACATAACAGAAGTTTGATTCTGGAGCCAGAATCCTTGGGTTTCATTCCAAAACCTGCAACCGTTTAGCTCTATGACCCTGAAGACGCATACACAGCTTCTCTTCGCCTCAATTTATACCTCTCTAAAATGGGGCCAGAACCTTCCTCCTTTTTCTGAGGACTAAATGAGGTAATGCAGCTAATGTTCTTAGAGTAGGGACTGGTGCATAGAAGCTGTATTCTAAATGTGTATGTGGGGGATATGTTTTTATCGCGATGCTTCTGACTCATGGCCTCTTCAAGCACTCTCCTTGACTGGTGGCAACCCTCACCTACCATTTTGTTCACAGTACATTTGAGGGGACCAAATAATGTCTGTTGTGTCTGTTAGAACTCTCAGAGTACTAACTATGTGAGATGAAACTACAAATCCATCAGATTACTTTCACCCATGGATTATGTCATTAGTTTCTGGGCCTTGTCAGTACATTGATTTAATTCTGAATTTGAAGCCCAAATAGGTTCTCTCTAGCCCCTTTTCCTATTTTGGTCCTCCACCAGTTGTGACTCATTGTGACTTACCCTCTGAGAGCAATGCTACTGGGCCTTTCTCAAGGTTCTGTGCACACAACCTCTTCTAGCTATTTCCTCTGAGCCGAGTATGGAAGTTTCCTGAACTGTCCCACTCCTACCATGCCCCCCCATGATGAATGATACTACCTGGCACAACCTAGACAATACATATGTACTGAATGAATAGAAATCAATAATTTATCTCCACAACGTAATCCATTTGCTTTTGTTTATGTCCTTCCCTTTTTGCCTGACTTTAAGCTCTATTTCTTTTAATTATTTTAATGAACTCCTCACCAGTCTCTCCACTAATAGTGACTTGCCCATTGTTTTAATTCTGATCTTTACTACCAAGTGTTCTTAGCAAAACTGTTCATGCCCGGAGGCCCTATTTTCATCCGAAACGATCCCATCCACATCTCCAAAGCTTGGTTTGCCAAGTGAACAATGATCATAGTAGAAATACTCTGAATTGGTGCTCTATATTGTAATTCTGGGCCAACTTCCCTATTTTGAACCAGGCTCAAATCCATCAGGACTCTTTGGGAAAAGCGATTTATTATAGAAAGTAACTCCTTGATAAACAATTCCTGCCTCAGTCTCCAGTCCATGTTTTCCTATTGACCCCTAGGACACAAAAGGCTAGCAGATTAATACTTCCTGATTGATATCCCGGGTTATAGTGGGGAAATGCCAATACAATTGTATAGAAAATAAACAAAGGCATATTTGAGATGCACTGAGTGACACCGAATAAGAAAGCTACTGGAAACCGGAGAGTAGTTTATTGGGTTTTGCATCCAGGATTGGTGGACAGCTTCAGTTTGTGTCTCGGGGAGCACGAGCATCCTACCTAATGTCACGAGGACTCAGACAAGAGACTCATTCCATCCAATAATGAAGCTCTGAAATCCTGTGAGAGATGCCCTTCAGTGGATGAGTCCCAGTTTGGTCTGCCAGATTACCCTGCGGGGAGCTTTTGAAAAAGGGTACTTAACTTAAAAGGTAGGCTTGGCGCAAGGGTAGACATTTCCACTGACTACACATAAAGAAGATTTGACCGGATTGAGTTCTGCATCTAACGTTTCCATGTGGGCTACCTATAATGCCAAGTCTGTCTGTCTTTCTTTCAAAAAGTTCCGGCTTTTTCATAATCTAGCTAGTTTGAAAGATCTGTAACTTTGAAGAGGCATAACATTCCATTTTTAGAAAGTGGAAATTGCTCTTCTCGAATGGAAACAAATTTTGCATCAAAGAGCTTGCATTCAATACAGAGGGGGAAAAAAGCCAAATATGTAAAGCATTCTAGCAGCTGGCACTGCTGTTGGCAAAGGCTGTGTCTACACATGCAAAGAGATAGGAGGTGGTTTTTAAATAATTCCAGAAGTTCTGCACCTTTATCCTAATCATATGAACCAACTAAAGTGTATCTCAGCCCAACTGATACAAAGACCTAACTCAATCCTTCCGTAAATCTTTTACATAGAGAAGGGCAGGCTCTAGCTATGGTACTACACACCTCAATGTTTAGAATGATCTAGATCATTGACTGCATTTTTCATTCTTCAGCTCCATGACTGCTTAGCAATACGGAACCAAAACGAAGGCTGGTGCAAGTAGTTGTAACCTTTTCCAAAGGGCAGAGAAAATTGTTCTCAAAATACTTGGTGATGGAGAGAGAAAGAATAAGGTTGTGCCAAGCTAGTACAATTACAGTGGTACAATACTGACAGGCATAAAGCTGCCTGGATACCCAGAGCCTAGGCAAACTACTAGACATGCAGCTAAGATCTACTGTGATCTGTCCATCGTAGGCACGATGGCGGCCTCTTTGTCAGCAAATATTATTTCAGTTAGAAGGCCACATTTTGACAAAAAGATTAGAAAAATGAAAGCGAGATTAATAATATCTCTTGAAATGTTGACTAAATTCTCACTGAAGCAGCCAAAAAGAAGGAAACTGTAGCTATTTAGCAGCGAATTCTAAGTGAAAAAGAAACAAAAAAACGACAACCACCAGACCCTGTGGCTGAGTTGATTCAGTGGGCCGTGAGACTTTCAAACAATTCAATGTCAACATTCCCCATGACTAATTCTACTGGTATTGCGGCTGTGTATAAGTGATTACTTAGGGGAACAAGAGAGAGGCAGGAGAGAGGGGAAGGAGGTGTGAGGAAAAAGAGAAAGAGAAGACAGACAAAGTTTATTTCAGTGGGAGGACAGGATTTAAGCAAGAGCATATGGAAAAGACAATTTCATTCTTTTCATGTAGCTCAGGTTTCTATTAGGGCTGCTTGTGGTTTGGGTCTAATTGATAGATCTGTCTGGTTCCCAGGCCCAGCCCGAAAAGGTTAGTATGGAGAGGGAGGCCTGGAAGGATCCTCCCTTCTCCACATATGGGTTGGCTAGCTAGCCTCTTTCTGCAAGTTGATGACAGTCTCCAGGGTTCCAGTCAACTAAATCAACCATTGTGCAGACAGGGCCACCCACCAGAACACTAATTCTCCCCAAGAGTGGTTTTCTGAGGGTGGGAGGGGGCGTTGCTAAGCAAATGAGTGCCACAATACAACTTGATTCGTTCATAAGGACAGAATTCTAGATGAGCAGGAATTGGGGACAGAATGTATGTCTTCCTTTTTCATAGGAAAATAATGAGATCTCATTGGTAAGGATAAAAGAAAACTCTTTGCCAATGATGTAACAGTCAGTGTGGTTGAGAAAGGATATCTGATACTAAAGAAGAATAGAAATAAAGAAAATGAAACAACCAGCACAAAATCTAAGTAGAAGTTCAAATTAATGGTGACAGAAAAAAAGAAACAGAAACCTGGGTGACAAACCATCTCTATAACAGATTTACATTGGTCTTTTATGTGAAAATATTTGGGTGCATGATTTCCTTGCCAAGACAGCTATTCAAAATTCTAAACCAAGATTTTTCTATTGCATGAATACAGTTTCCTATTTCCTTTGCAACATGATGTATTTGACAGGTAGATTAACTCTATACGACATTTTATCTGGGGGTATTTTTTTTAATTCAGATTTTGTGTGTTCCCTTACAGCATGCAGATTAAGGAAACAGGAATAATTGTTACCTCAGCCCCCATTATTTAAAAATATGATCCATGTAACTTCTTTCTGGTTCCATAGGGTAGTGGAAGGGAAACAAACTGGTCTTTTTCATGTGGTTGTTAGTATAAGGAAATGTCTTCAATACGATTATGTATCATAGAAAGACACTTAATCTGTGAACTCTTGAGTGCAGAAACACTGGACTAGATTATTACTATACCAAGCACAGAAGCTTGGTGAATTTAGTTCCTTTGATCTGCCCTCTGAAGGTCTAACTGAGATGTCTCCAATGTGAAGCTTCTTTGATCTCCTATGACCACAAGACCTTAGGTTCTCTTTATCTCTGGAGATCTCTTGCAAACCAACTTTTTCTAAGGCTTCACCTAGAGGACACTTTCAGAAAAAAAAAGAAAAAAGGGGGGAGCTGTTTAGGCCACTCTGAGATACTACACAGCTATCTAGTCAACTGTATTTCCTCAAACAAGTTATATGAAATGATAAATGCTAATGAGTTTGACCTAACACTTCTCCCACACTGCATCTAGAATATAATAAGCAATGAATTGATAATGAGCTATAGGATGATTGATTTGCTTGTGTATAAAATGATCAACCCTCAGAAATAATAATTCATCATCACAAAACCTGCAGGCGTTATACAGGGATGACATTTTTTGGAAGAGGAATAGGGGGAGGAAATGCCTCTCATGGATCTTTGATAGAGAAATGTGCTTCATGCTTTGGCTTGAGAACATCAGTTCATTTAAATTCCAGTGAGTTGATGGGCTTAAATATAATTGTACAATCCCTAGAAATGTAAAGACTTAGGACTATCCCCTGGGGTAAAGCCAATAGTGCTCTCTTTGAAATCATAGAAATCATGCCTCCTTCCGAGAACGTGAAATAGCTTTGAAATTGATGTGTTTGGTCATTACGCATGAGTACTTGACAAAGCTGCTTTGATTTCATAGATTGTAAATCCCTGCAACACTACAAGAACCCATTTATGAAACTGAGGTATTGATTGTGCTAATCTATACAGTAATTACCAGAGGCAGCCTAATGAGTAGGTGCTCCTTGTACCATGTGCCTAAGAGGCACCATACAGGGTTGCAGTCAAAAGTTGGTTCCTTTAGGCCCTGAGGATTCTGGTCTGCCTGAGTTCCTTATCAAAATAACAATATTCTTGTGTAGGTACAGATCCTAAGACAGTTTCTATTCATTAATTGATCCACTCTTTTAACAAATATGTTGAGATTCTACTATCCACAAGATACTTTGAGAAGGTTCAAAAATGAATACAGTCTAATGCCCAAATCAAGGGTAGTCTTTAAAGATGAGGGATGATGAGGGACAAGATGGCTGTGTGGCAGGGATCTGAAATGGAATTAGACAATACACTGAAATAGCAAACAGGCACTTGATGTGTATGTGCTGAAAAAATGACCGATTCAGAGTATGAAGAGTTACTACTGGATAATGTGTAGATAAATTATATAATAGAGACCCAACATATTTTAGTGAACGTACTCCTCATGCATTCA
The DNA here is from genome assembly GCF_002288905.1 of Enhydra lutris kenyoni. Taxonomy (NCBI): domain Eukaryota; kingdom Metazoa; phylum Chordata; class Mammalia; order Carnivora; family Mustelidae; genus Enhydra; species Enhydra lutris. The sequence goes on along the minus strand of NW_019154137.1, from coordinate 1,034,287 downwards.
TTCTGACTCAGGGCTTAGAAAAATCATTATTTCTTTCAAAGATGCATTAGGATATGAAGTTTTCTTAAATAATTGTAGATTTCTAGAGGTTTGGGGGATACACTTTGACAATAAACAATGGTGTAATATTACTCAAAACAATTTTAAAAATGGAGTATAGGAGGTGGGGGCATGGGTATTAAGGAGGGCACCCAAAGTGATGAGCACTGGGTATTGTACACAACTGATGAATTGCTAAACTCTACCTCTGAAACTAATAATAGAACGCAGGTTAATAAAATTGAAAAAAAAAAACCCGATTTTTTTAAAAAATGGAGTATATAGGGGCACCTGGGTGGTCAGTTGGTTAAGTAATTGCCTTCAGCTGATCTCAGGGTACTGGGATCGAGCCAGTAGGGAGTCCACTTCTCCCTCTCTCTCTGCTTCTCCCCACCTTGTGCACTTTTCTCTTTATATATTTTTATATAAATAAAATCTTTAAGAAAAATTAAATAAAAGTCGAGTATATGACCTGATCCCTACTTTCAACAGCTTATCACCTTAGGAGAGAGATACGATATGCATACATGCAGATAGGAGTTCAAGCGAATGGGAAGTGGTTAGTTGGCAATTAAGAGGATGAATGGAAACCAGAATGGACCACTGGAAGGAACACAGGATTAGAAAGAGCCATCTCCAAAAGATGTGAGAGGAGACTGAGAGAAGAGAGAGCTAAAGACATCTTAATTTTGCATAGCATCATTATGTCCTTTAATTTTTCCTCGAGTTAGCCAAAATGATGTGAGGAGGGAAACATGCGGCTAGACTTTAAGCATAACCAGCTACTCCTGAGGAAGGATGTGCAGATAGTAAGTAATAGGACTAAGCATCCAGTTCAGTGGAGGAAAAAACACATCAGCCTCAGGGGATTAAATAACAGACAAACAAATGAGCAGCTCAGGGTAAAACTCATCTTCGAACTGGTGTTTATTCCCCAACAGCCTAAATGGGGAAACAGAAAATAAACGGATAGGACAAAAAAAATTATCCTGCAAGAATTCTAAGATGACATCTAGATACAAAAGATAAACACAGAGTTCAGTTTGTAATTAAAAATATATTGGGAATTTATTGTTTTCCGTTTCTTGACGGAACTTTTAATATCGTGAGGGTTATTCTAAGTTTTACAAAATTCTCACATCCACAGAATTTGGCTCAAGCAAGAAATTTAGGAATCCCTAAAAACATTGCCATTACAACTCAATAACAATCCGAAGGAAAACATTATGATGATACCAGGAGAATAATAAGCCACCAACATCCTTATGAAGATTGATTACGATGATGATGATTCGTAATTCCAGAAAAGTCTTCTAGGCAAACATTGATTGGTGAATAAAGTGAAAGATACTCAGATTTATGTATTTTAGCTGTAAGATGTACATCATTCTTTAATGTTGTAATATAATCTATACTTGGAAGTTTCCTACAAATATTTCATCAGTGAATGGGCCCCTAAGTGGACTGGTTACATTGAGAAGAGCATTTGTAGTCGAGGAAAACTTTTTTCTTCTCATCTAGGTTCTTCGGCTAGTCTAATAATTAAACTGACCGAAAACAGATTAACAGGAGAAAAATTTTGTATGGATGGCAGCCCCGAAGACATGAGAGAGACCCAAAGACAGTCAGGAAATTGAGGCTTAGGAGAAGGGGGAAGGGGTCTAGGGCTTCCAAGGAGACCACAATTCACAGGAAGAAGAGAAGAACAGACGTTTGGTAAACAAATACTTGTCATGTCCTGCCGATAAGTCTTTCCTTATAAAGTTATCTTTGGTATTAGCTCTCTTCCTGGTACAGTCCCTCTATCTAAATTATTTCAGGAAGTTAAAGGGCAGGGGGTGGAGGTAAACAGTTCTTCCTGAGTCTGTTGGGCCTTTATTGTCTTCAGCTCAAAATAATACATGTGCCAAAGTGGCATTTTTGGGAGGGTAGTACATTCTAGTCCCCCTCATATTACACAGTCCCTAATCTGCAATCTTATTAATATTGTACTTTATAGCCAATGTACTGAAGTAGCTCTTTCTATCAGGAAAAAAATGGAAGAATTAGATGATAATTGTTGTTGTTGTTAATCCAGGAAACTTTTCATTCATTTCTGCCTTGGAGGAATTCAAGATTTTCTCAAGGGTTTTGACCTCTGACTACCCATTGGTCTCAGTCACGTGGAGTATTATGGATAGATTTTTTCATGCATAGCAAATTACCAAACAGTGGGGGTGGGGGGATGGGGAGGGGAAACACTATGTAACTGGATTTTTTAAAACATGATTTTTTTTAAAGGTTTTATTTATTTATTTGACAGAGAGAGATCACAAGCAGGCAGATAGGCAGGCAGAGAGAGAGGGGGAAGCAGGCTCCCTGAGTAGGGAGCCTGACGCGGGGCTTGATCCCAGGACCCTGAGATCATGACCTGAGCCGAAGGCAGAGGCCTAACCCACTGAGCCACCCAGGTACCCCTAAAACATGATTTTTTTGTCTTTTAAAAAAATGTATTAAAAATAAATACTCCCTGCCCTAGGTATATGGGGTGGGTGACTTTATGATAATCAACTGTGACCAGCAAAGAATAACCAGACCCCAGAAAGGAAATAAGCCATTGAAGGTGTTATCAATAGAGAAGTTAAAGGATTTAAGTTCCCTGGTTAGCTTTCTATAAAAGACCAACCACAAAGGCCCTCGTTGGCAACCCTGTCGGGGCCCCTCTCACTCTTGAGAGCTTTTTCCTGTATCTTCACTTAATAAATGTCTATCGCTTTACTCAAAAAAACCAAATGAATAAATAAATAAATAAACCTCAGGAGGTGGGGAAGACAGCTCCCCAGTGAGAAGCAGTTTTCTGCTGATTGGAAAGCATGCATGCATGCATACATGTAATATAGATATGATTAGGAACATAAGTAATTGCCCATTCTCTGCCTAGGTGTAATTCTATCTAAGCCACCTCACTAAGTGCTACCTGCCCCTTCCTTATTCCTCATGTATAATTGTCTAATCAGCAACCATTTTGTTGCTTTCATACACTCCCACAAAATCTTTGCTAACTCTCCTCCCCAGACATCAGAGCTACATGGTTGGATTTCACTGCTCCAATCACACAGAGGCAGTTTTTGTTATATGTTGATCCAGCGTGTAACCCCTTAGAAGCACTTCTACTCCACTGCACAATCTAAAGTACAAAACCTCAGAATACTCTAGATCCATCTAAGACATTCCATATCTTGGTATCCAACACTCTGTGTACCCATGACAACCCTACTCCTACCCTCTCCCCTCCCTCATCCCCAGGCCCCTATTCTGTTCCATCGTGCTAGACTTCACAGCTTTGTGTCTGGGAGCAGGACTCATGGAAGTTTCCTTAGAGGAAGCTGCATTTAAGCTGAGTCCTAAATGAGGAAGCGACAATAGGAGAAAAAAAGAACGAATAGTTATGTGGTGAAAATTCCACCGCTAGGTGTATTATAAACACCATGTTAGTGTTTTTCAAATGTAGTGATTTACTTTTATTTATTTTATTGGGGGGAGGGAGGTGGTGAGGGGAGAGAGAGAATCCTGAGCAGTTTCCACAGCCAGCGCAGAGGCCAACACGGGACTCGCTCTCACAGTCCTGAGATCACGACCTGAGCCAAAATCAAGAGTCAGATGCTTAAATGAGCCACCCAGGTGACCCTGTAGTGGTTTTTAAATATGAAAATCTCTAGCCCTAATGAAAAAGAATCCCCTAGGAGTGGAATGCAGGAATCTGTATTTTAAAGACCTGTAGGAGGTGATTCCGATGTGTTTCAGGAGTCGATATTGTAGACTCCATGAAGTTAGCCTTCAAAATCAAAGCCCTCACAGTTTGCATGCTCTCAGACATAAGAACTCATGATTTTGTGTTATGGTGGAAACACATCAGTTGGCTCCCATCATTTCTAAGGAAAAAGGCTGCCTGCTCTAATATTTTCCCTGTTTTTTCGAGACATTTTTAAGAAAGACAAATTTCTATGCGATTGGGAAATAAAGGGGTGTATAAGTTCCCACTCAGAAGGAGGTTACATGAATAGTCTTTCAAAGCAGCATAATAGGATGGTGAAAACATTTGAAAGACTACTTTGAATAGAGGATTCGATGTCACTTCATGTTCAGAATTTAATCTGAGTATGAACATTGACATCGCTCTTCATTTGTTTTGGAGAAACCTCTGGCAAAATGACATTAAATAGAAAATCACTATATTTACATAGAATTTGAGATAAATGAAAATTAATTGCTCTTTCAGCTAATTCATAGTGGACTCATAAAAATGTTTTTTATTCTGGAAGGCCCTTCAATATTCAAACTCCTTCAGCACACCATCTGTTCAGTCTTTCGGTACATCTGCAAGTTTTATCTCAGTGACAGAGATCAGAGAGTTGTACAGCTTTAGAATGTTTTTAAAGGATTGAAATATTTGAAAAGTGTACTACTCCTGAAGTCTCGTGATGCTTATTCCCTAAATTGTGGGCAATTTTGTCAATAAACTAGGTGTGGAGCCAATGCAGGCTTTGTTGATGTTACTTGTAAGATTCAGAAATTATGGATGTTACTTTTCTTCATTGTACTTTTTTATTGAGATTGATATACCTCTCAGACAGCACCATGACTCGCATCAAAATTTATCAAACTGTTCATCCAAAAACCTCAAAGATGAGTTGATTTCATTCTTCCATTTGGGGCAGATTTCTTTTTCAATTTTATATGCCTATAGAATTTTATTTGTATTAATTTCATCATTACATATAATAATAGTTCATTTGTTATTCAGGAAGTTTTTATAGTTTGAGTTTTAAATTCATGTCAGCATTTGGATTTCATTTCATTCCCTCAGAAAAAGGAGAGCCCGTTTTTTTCAGGAGTTAAAAATTCTCTCCACCAAAGGTTCAAAATCAGTCTGAACCAGAAAAGACCAGATTTTTAAAAAAGATTTTATTTATTTATTTGACTGACAAAGATCACAAGTAGGCAGAGAGGCAGGCAGAGAGAGAGGAGGAAGCAGGCTCCCCACTGAGCAGAGAGCCCGATGCGGGGCTCGATCCCGGGCTCGATCCCAGGACCCTGAGATCATGACCTGAGCCGAAGGCAGAGGCTTTAACCCACTGAGCCACACAGGCGCCCCAAGACTAGATTTTAAAGAAAAGCCATTCTCACGTGATCTATCTTATTAAGAATGGCAAGTTGTAAAATTCCCATGATATTTTTCATATTAGGACAAGTACAAAATAATTTAATGACCAACTCACTAAAACATTTTATTGTGAAATGCTTAATATTGTCTGACTGATCTATTTATTTACTGATCTTGATACTAAAATCACATCAAGACTGTATCACAAACATTTTACTTTTCTCCTTGGTGATACCAAAGGAAGGCATGTAAATAGAATATTCTGGGATTTAAAAGGCGACTTGAAACACTGCTTAACACAACGCAAAAGGGTGGACCTAGAAACTTCACTGCTGCTTGTACTAACTGTTGACCTAATTCATCAGGTAGTGAAATGAGTAGACGTCAATCTTCTTGATCAATGCGGTGAATAGAACCTGTGTGTTTCAGAGAACACCTTCTTACAGGAAGGTCAGCAAATTCTTAAGGGAAAATGTTTGATAGATGCTATGAAATGTACAAGGCCTGGGTGTATTGCTTATTGACATGTTCTTAAATTAAATGATTTTCACTCATGCTTGAAGGTCAAACCAGCCACCCTTTGATAAAGCACCAGCGACAAGATCATTCTTGATGAAATGCTGAGCTCTTCGTCAGAAAATTAAGAGGTTTTTTTTTTTATAAGCTTAAAATAGGTCTGAGGGCAACGGAGGGAGAGAAAACAAAAGGGTTGTTAGGGAACTAAAGAGAACAGCAGTTTCTATATACAGTTGTTTTTCTTCTGGACAATAAAGCAGGAAATGCCTCTCATGGCCACCTAATGAGGGCATGATAGACTCCAGCCTTCCTAATTTGCATATTCAGACAACATGGCATTAGAACAGAGCATCCTGGTGCTCAGACATCTCCCTGGTAGCTGAATGCTGCTTTGCAAAGTGCCCTTGGATCCCAAACAGCTAAAAAGGCATTTGTGAGCAGATGGCAATTGTGTGATGAAAAGTCTAATTGTATTTGCCTTCTCTAATGGAGAGAGAGCCAGGATAGTCAGGCAGGTCAAGGCATGTGGGCAGGACTAACATATTGCGTGTGAAGAGAAAACTTGGAAAGCTCAAATGGATAGCTAATGAGACAACTTACAGGCCCCAGTGCTGATTCTGTGTCTGCAAAAGGATTAAGGAAAGGCAAAAATTGAAGCAGTAACCTAGAAAATGCAGGCCCACAAGCCTCGTGAACACTTCACAGAACCCAGGGGCATTGAAACCAGACAGAACTGTCCTCTTGAATCCCAAGTAGACCAACTACAAACTGTGATGCTAGACAAATGAATTCGTTTCTCTAAGCCTTAGTCCTCTCACGTATAAAATGATAATAGTCCATCGACCATAGATTGCTGTGAGGATTACGTGAGATGATGCAAATACAAATAGCACATAGAGCACAGTGTTTGGTTCACAGGAAGAGCTTAATAAATATTGCAAATTAGTTTTAGCAGTGACGTCAATGATGAAGGCAGTGTTGGGGACATGATGATATTGGGTTCCCTAGAAGCAGAGCCTGAGAGAGGGATTATTCGGAACTAAATGTCAGTTTCAGGGCCACCCACCACCACATTTTAGTAGAATCAACAGGGATCTCCAAATCTGATTGTGGACCTCTTTTCCTAACTCTCTGTTCAGGGATGTTATGTTGCTCGCTTAAATGCAGCCATGGCGGGGTGTGTTTCTACCATAGAAAACAGCGAATGCTATCATCAGCCTCCCTCACTGCACCCCCTCCAGCCAGTTGCTAAACATTTACCAGCACACACCATTGTTTACAAGTAAATCGAGGAAATTTATTTTGAAATGTGATCCCCATATATGATTTCTAAGGTGGAGTATAGCCTGAACTAGCAAAGGTCCCAAATGTATAGAAACAGCCGAGCTGTTACCAGATAATGGCTTTCTTGATTTCATTGGTGTTACCCCTTTCCACCATTGTTCTCTTTACGACTCTTCCTCAGTCCTCTGCTGATAAATAACCTGGCTCTAGCAATGGACCCAACTGCTAGGATAACGTGACTTTTAACAATGGACTAGGAAGATCCAGGAGGAGAGGAATGCAAAAAGGAGTGGCTCAGCAACCTGAAGTCACTTGGAGAAACAATGCAATCCTTTACACCTTAGCTGGTTTCTCACAAACGAGGCTATACCCTAACCCAAAGAGACAGTTCAAGGTCTCTGGTATTACTTCCCAAACCAAGTGATCAAATTCACTAAATATGTTTGCAAAGCGATGCTGAGGATCCTTGCAAATCAGCCTAACTCCCTGTCTTGTGAACCAGCAACTATATAGGAACAACTGCAAACTGGCCCAGACTGAGAATGAAGCAAAAAATCATCCCCAAGGATTCCTTTCCATGTGGAGACATGATAATTAAAGTATGAAATTCTGTCTCCAAAATCCTCCGTCATCCTCTCACCCTTTGGGGAAAACACAAAGCAAAATAAAAATCACTGAAACTCATTTTCCAAGTTCACATATGTTTCCTTAGGGAGTTCAGAGGTATTTGGGGAAAAAAAAAAAAAGGGTTGAATATATCCCCTACCCCAGCCCAAATATAAGCCAGGCATTCAAAGAGTAAGAAGCCGCTCAGCTTCATCAAAAAGTGCATGCTTTGGGGGCGCCTGGGTGGCTCAGTGGGTTAAAGCCTCTGCCTTCCGCTCAGGTCATGATCCCAGGGTCCTGGGATCGAGCCCCGCATCAGGCTCCCTGCTCAGGGGTGAGCCTGCTTCCCCCTCTCTCTCTGTGCCTGCCTCTCTGCCTACTTGAGATCTCTGTCAAATAAATAAATAAAATCTTAAAAAAAAAAAAGTGCATGCTTTGGGTGGATTGCACTGCCAGGTATCCTAATCTAATATAACAAACCATAAGGAGCAACTTTTCCAAGTTCCCTTGAAATTCCTAGAGCAACATATTCTGAGCCCACAAACAACATGACATTAGGATGGGCCCTTAGGTTTATCTGTGATATTAGAAAATGGCATCCTTATTTTTTTTAAAGATTTATTTGACCGAGAGAGAGAGAGAGAGAGAGAGAGAAAGAGCATGTGTGAGCATGAGCAGGGGCGGGGCAGAGGGAGAAGCAGGCTCCCTGCTGAGCAGGAAGCCCAGTGCAGGGCTCAATCCCACAGCCCTGAGATCATGACCCGAGCTGAAATCAAGAGTTGGATGCTTAATGGACTGAGCCACCCAGGCACCCCAACAATACTTTTTAATGTAAATGTTCCAATGCGCCTTGTATAGTGTAAATTTCATGGGGTCAGTGGCCATGACTGTTTCTGTCTCAGTTGGATTTTCAATTCCTAACACAAGGCCAAGGTCAGTAAGTGTTTACTGGATGAATGAATCAAATCACGTTAATCATGCTGCTCTGAAACATCCCATATCAGTACATAAAGAGTGACTACATTCTTTTTAACAGCTTTATATTATTCCATTGTATTCATTCAGTAACTCCTTTTCTTACCCTATAACCCAGCAATTGCACTACTAGTTATTTATCCAAAGGATACAAACATAGTGATTCAAACAGGTACATGCCCCCCAATGTTTATAGCAGCAATGTCCACAATTGCCAAAACATGGAAAGAGACCTGATGTCCATCAACAGATAAAAGGATAAAGAAGTGGTATACACGTGTACACGGGCGCACACACTGGAATATTACTCGGCCATCAAAAAGAATGAAATCTTGCCATTTGCAACAACATGGATGGAACTAGAGGGTATTATGCTAAGTGAAATGAGTCAGTCCAAAGACAAATACTGTATGATTGCACTCTTAGGTGGAATTTAAGAAACAAAACAGATGAACATAGGGGAAGGGAAGGAAAAATAAAACAAGATAAAAACAGAGAGGGAGGCAAATCATAAAAGACTCTTAACTCTAGGAAACAAACTGAGGATTGCTGGAGGGGAGGCTGTGGGAGCATGGGGTAACTGGGTGATGGCATCAAGGACGACACTGGATGGAATGAGGACGGGGTGTGATATGCAACTGATGAATCACTAAATTCTACCCCTGAAACTAATAATGCACTGTATGTTAACTAAATTGAATTTAAATTAAAAAACTCCTTTTCTGATGGCTGTTAATATTTCAAATTTTTCTGCTATTGAGCAATGTTTAATAAACATTTGGGTAATTATTGAAGAATATCTTTAAGATTAATTCTGGCAGTGCAGTTGTTGGGAAAAATGTATATACACTTTTACTTTGAATATATACTGTCAAATACAGGATTTTGTTTCTGTTTTGAATGCACAGGACAGAAGAGATATTCAAGAAAGAATTTTGATTTGGGCAGACTATTTAGATGAACACTCTTACTCCTTTATAATTTGTCTACCTATACATGGGCCCAAAGTGGCAACTATTAATCTAGATTTCTTAGACATAATGCTCCAAGATGTTCTAAGTTTCACCAAACTCTCTGCTTTGGAAGACACCTAGACAACTTCTACCCCCTTCAATCTATCTTGCACAACATGACCAGATCAATGTACCCAAAACGTCTTTAACTATGTTAATGTCTTACTGGAAAACTGACATTAGTCTGGAATTATGTGCAATTTTTGTTTTCTTCTTCATACTTTCCTATGTTTTCCAAATGTTCTAAAATATACATTTTTAAAACATTCTTATTAAGTTTTAAATTTTATTCCAGTATAGTTAATAGTATTATATTGGTACATGTATTGTTTTTATAACAGAAAAATGTCAGAGAGAAACAGTATTCTCTGTGACTGGAAAATCTGTAAAAAAACAAAACTTTTTTCATTTTTAAACCAAAAATGAAAGATACTAAAATTTTTTTTTTTTTTTAATTCCAATTGCTGTCCACTCTGAACAACTTTTAAATATCTCAGTATGGTCATTTGAGGCTCTCCATTATCTATGCTCAACCTAAATTTCCAAAGTTGTCACTGATCAATCATCTTTTTGAACTCATTGTTAGATACATTAATGTAAGCATGGTCTCTGGAACAACATGCCTTTCATTGTGGCTTCTCTCATGCCATTTGCCTGACCACAGAAAAGCTCTACTCCTTTTCCTCATTACAAACCTTGAAAAAAACTCTCAAGGCCAAATCAAATTCTACTTCTTTAGGAAAGACTTCTCGTTCACTGGCTTACCCTGAAAGCTAGCTTTTCATTAATGCTAAGTTGATGTATATCATATACTGAAAAATTATTAGCTTTTCATAATGAATTGTCCAAACATATAATTTTAAGAACCTAGAGCTGCATTGCTCAATAGGGTAGTCAAAAGTGATTTTAAGTTTAAATGAATTTATTTTGAAATAAACAATTATTATCTGATCACTAAGCTAACCAGACTTCAGTGGCCACACATGACAAAGAATATAGACTTTACAAGGTTAGTTCAAAAATACCCACTGGAAAGTTAAAATAAAAACAAAACAAAATAAACCAAAAAACACCTCCCAGGATAAACAAATAATGAAAAATAGCAGCAACAATGAACCCTGGAGAAGAGGAAGAATCTGAGAGTTGCCACATTATTTAAAGTATCCAATTTTTAACAGAAAAATTCAAGACATGTAGAAAAACAATAAAGGATTGCCCATGCACAGGAAATCAAATCAGTAGATTGCATATAGGAAGCCCAGATATTGGACTTACTAGACAGAATTTAAGTCAGACATGGCCAGAGAACTAAAGGAAATCATGTCTAAACTGCTAAAGTATGAAAATGATGTCCTACCAAGTAGAAATTTTGAAGTTGAAAAGTATAGTAACTGAAGTGAAAAATTCACTAGACAGGCTCAACAGCAGATTTAAGCAATCAGAAGACAGACTCTGTGAAACTGAAAATAGATTAAGTTTATACAAAAAAAGAAAAAAATAAAGAACAATGAATTGAGCCTCAGAGACCTGTGGGACAACATCAAGCATACTAAGATACACACAGTGGGAGATTGAGAGGGAGGAGAGAGAAAGAAATGGGCAAAAGAATATCTGAAGAATGGCCAAAACTATTTCAAATTTGATGGAAAAACATGAACTTACACGTCTAAGCAGCTCAATAAACTCTGCGAAGATAAATTAAATATAAGTAAAAATAAGTCCCCAGTTGTAATAGCTACATTTTAAGTACTCAACAGCCACATGTGGTTTAGTGGCTACCACACTGGACATTCCAGATGGAGACAATGTCTCCTAAAAATTGTCCTGCTTTTCAGCAGGAGACAATTGCTAAAACTCCTACTGGAGAGCACTGACCCAGGGTGTAGGCCAGGATTTTATATATCAATGTTTTGTCCTCCCTAGTTCCCTGTTCCTGAATCCCTATAATTCCTTATCTAAAGGCACATCCCACTCACCACACACACACACACACACACACACACACACACACACACACACCTACAAGCTCAGTTCCATTTCTTGAACAAATTATAATCCTGTAAATAAAGAGGGATTTTAAGAGTTCTAAGTAGGCCACCAAACTCAGTATTTACTCTTATTTATTTATTTGACAGACAAAGATCACAAGTAGGCAGAGAGAGAGAGAGAGAGAGGGGAAGGGAAGCAGGCTCCCTGCTGAGCAGAGCCTGATGTGGGGCTCGATCCCAGGCCCCTGAGATCATGACCTGAGCTGAAGGCAGAGGCTTTAACCCACTGAGCCCCCCAGGCACCCAGTATTACTGTACTCTTGTTCATAATCCTACCCTTTTCTTATGCTCTAGCTCTAATGACTGGATTTCTAAGTTGTTTTTATGACAAAGTGGCCATCTTTAGTTCTTGTACTTGATTCTTATATATTTTTTCCTGCACCAGAGTAGCTTCCTGTCTTGTAACCAGCCTAGGACTGCAATTCTAGGACTGAAGCTCTGTTTTGCCTTTGCCAATTTCCTTCCCACGGACTAAAGACCTTCAAAACCATAGCTCAAAATTGGAGTTCCTACTACCTATTCACAACTTTAGTAAACAATAATAGGGGAGAAGTCCCATTTAAATGCCAGATAGAGCCTAGCTCCTTTAATCCTCAGCACAATGTTAAAGCCTTATTTATGTATGCATTTCTATTTTAGAGATAGGGAAATTAAAGCTCAGAGAGATTACATAGTGTGTCTAATGTCATCTAACAAATAAGTGACAGACCTGGTGCTTTAACCAGAGTCATCTAGCTTCAGAATGGATCCCTGCTCTACTATTCTGTGTGCTCATCAGGAACTAGCTCTTGATAGTATATTCTAAGTTGGTGACTGGGATGGTATAACCAGACATGGTCTTTGTTACGTGGTCATTTAGCAGATATCCCTGCCTTAACTGTTGACTTTCTATTGATCCAAGGTTGCTTACTGCTGTCGTTGGCCCATCCGTTTTATTGCTCTCTGATGGACTCTCTAGTGTTGACTATGGTAGTTAACTACTTGCCTATAGTCTCCTGATTATTATGTTTTGTTTACTGAATGGACTTCTTTATTCCTATTTGCCTCACCAGCATCTACTCCAGTCCAAGGGAGGCATCTAGTTTCCTGGTCTTAACCCTTTCAATCCCTTCCATCTTAATGCCATTAAATAAATCAAGCCTGGTCTAAATATGACACTGCTTGGCCCATAGTAGGGACAAAGACTTATTTGCAGTAGTTAAGCAAACAGTGATTTAAAAAAAAAAAAAAAGTACTCTTTTTTTAAAAGATCTATTTATTTATTTATTTTAGATCTATTTATTATTTTAGAGAGAGAAAGAGCATGAGACCACGTGAGTGCGGGGAGGGGCAGAGGGAGAGACTCTTTCAAGCAGACACCCCACTGAGCTTGGAGCCCAACACAGGGTTCGATCCCACGACCCATGAGATTATGACCTGAGCCAAAAGCAAGAGTTATATGCTTAACTGACTGTGTCACCAAGGCATCCCTAAATAGTGAATCTTAATATGAAGGAAGCATTAAAAAATGTACATGCAGTAAGTCTTAATTGCTCAGTTTTAATAATGGATGCCTCCTATGTGGTATAAAATACTATTGGAAGCATAAAAGAAAAAAACTATAAAAGAAAAAATATAAGTCACATAGGGTCAGGAAGAAGGGAATCCTTTGAGTCAAGCTAAGCACAGCCAATAATAAAAACAAATAGAATTGTTATTTTTATTATTAAAAATACAGGTGCTGTTAATTTTAAAAGGTGATAAATGAGCTGCCATTTTTTGAATGGTGAATAAAGTTCAGAAATTATGGTAAGTCCTTTACATAGTATCATTTGATTTAATCTCTTCACACTGAAACATAGGTTAGTCATTACCTTTTTCAAAATGAAAATTTAAGTTCCTTGACTAAGGTCAAATAATAACTCCAGAATTTCTGTAAAGGGAGTGGTTGGGTTTAGAGGGCTACCCAATGGGAAAAGCAAAGGAACTTGTCTTGAAGTTTTGTTGGCAAGGTAAACCATTATCTGATCATTGGGGTGGCTTCAGTTAGTGGTTAATGGAAATTATGGGCGGGGAAAACAGTGATAAGGGCACTGCCACTACCAAACTAGTTAATTGCTTGCTGGGATTTGAATATAGACTGTCTGAATCTAAACTCAGAAATGCAACCCCACTATCACTCACACAAACCTGCATTCCAAACAGGGACTCTACCACTCTACACTCTAGGAAGTGGACACTGGGATCTGATCAGGATATTATCTTTAAGGAATGGATTATTTCAGGAAAAATTTCATCAGGAGTTTTTGTGTTTTAATAAAGCAGTGGGTGGGGGCGCCTCGGTGGCTCAGTGGGTTAAGCCGCTGCCTTCGGCTCAGGTCATGATCTCAGAGTCCTGGGATCGAGCCCCGCATCGGGCTCTCTGCTCTCTAGGGGAGCCTGCTTCCTCCTCTCTCTCTGCCTGCCTCTCTGCCTGCTTGTGATCTGTCAAATAAATAAATAAAATCTTTAAAAAAAAAATAAAGCAGTGGGTGGTTTTTTTGTTTTGTTTTGTTTTGTTGTTGTTGTTGTTTTGGTTTTTTTTTTTGAAAAACAATTGACAAGGTCCTTCAAATTTCTATGACAGAGATTTTTAGGTCATTGTGTGCAGTGGTTTCTCTTGGCTGCCCACAGGCAGTAAGTGATCTTTGTGGAGGTCTTTCCTGACTCATCCATCAGTGTGACTTCTTTTTTCCTGTTCCCTAAGAACATCCAGCTGACTGATAACCTCCACAATGAGCATGATTTCTGAATCTATCAAGAGAGCTCCTCAAAAAGTGTGAGACGGTGGCTCAGTTTCTCCCTTGGTAATCGACCAAATTACCTATCAGTAGTGTCACTTCTCCTGGCAACTATCAAATAAGACCAAGTGAGAGGACTTGGAAAAGTGTCAAGGAAGGAGGAGCCTTGAAGTCCCTAGCTGTAGTGGTTGTCTCATTTTTGCCTCTCATCTTGCAGAACCTGGTGTTCTGTGAGACGTGCAAATGTCCTTAGTGAGCAAGTTATTGTGCAAGGTCTGCCCATTAGCTGATTGCTGAACAAGTGACAACACACAACTCCTGTGGGTCTTGGAACGGTGCTGATTTCAGCCTGCCTTTGGCTAGTGTACTCAACCTAAAAAAGGCACATGATGACTCGAGTCCTACATTAATTTTTATTTTTACACCCACTACTTATCCAAACATAGAAAAAGCAAAATGTGCAGACTCATGCCTCCTGCTTGTTTACCGACGTTGGAAAGGTCAATCAGTATCTACAAAGAGGTGCTAATGCTTAGAGATGAAGCACAGAGGGTTCCAAGTTAGATGGACAGCAATCAGTGTTCAAGCACGTAATTCACCATCTCTTCCTGAAATGTCTGCGACCTTTAGCGAGTCACAGTAAGAGAAAGCCCTTTCAGTCACTTTCTGATTAGGGAGAGCTAGATGACTATAAATCTACCTCAGGGGAGTGCTTTCACGGAGATAGAAGGTTCTGTGCTTCTCTGTCAACTTCTGTGTGATACTCACTTTATTTTCCAGTAAGTTCTATGCCTAACTCGGGACTTGAACTCATGATGCTGAAATCAAGAGTCATATGCTCTACCCACTTGTTGGGGTTCATGTAGAGCATGAAATCATCCATAATACCTGGCTTGCTAAAATGTCACACAGAGGCCTCTGAGGGCAGGGAAGATTTCAGAGAAGGGGTCAGTCCTTTGGGATGCTGGGGCCTGTGTGACCACTCTGCAGTCGGAATGCGATGAGGAGTTGCCTTCTCCGAAGCTTTCTTAGCCCAAACAGCTGCCCTGGGATCTCCAGCAGTGTGTAGCAGAACTCGTAGAACTCTCAGATTAGCATATCATATCTTTCCAGTAAACAGAGACTCCTAGCTTCCATAAGACCCCTTGTCACACATCCCATGCTTGAGGAACAGTGATAAGGATCTGTGATTATCCTGAAGGACCAATAAGAGTAGGAGCAAAGAAGAGCAAAGGGTCTTCCTCTTGGAGGGTTGACCCACTTGCTTTCTCCTCCCTTTCACAGCAGAATTTGGAGTAATCTTTCATCCGTCAGTACAGGGACTGCTGGCCATTGCCGGCCCCCACTGAGCCAGTCGGGCGCCCCTGAGTGGTATTCGCTTTCAGCATGAATGCTGAGCCTAAGTCTTTATGTGTCCAGTTGAACAAGTTCTAAGTCACTTATATAAGGTGCCATGATGGCCTGAAAGATCTCGTCACTCTGGAGCAGGCATGTCCAGATCCAAAGGAAGATAATGTCATCTGAATGACAGATACAAAATAACAGAACTTACAGACAAAAGAAAATGCAGCAAACCCTTCCCTTCGCCCATGGTTCACACTACTTCAGGCCTCCTTCCTGTATGGAGGGGAAAAAAAAAAAAGACTTGCAGAGGGCTGGGAGAACAGTGCTTTTTACTCCTTGATATTGCCTCTGCTTCCCTCTGTTCCTCAAAGCTAAGTTTTATTGCTATTTTTATTAGGCCCAGGTATGCCCCACTTCCTGCCTGAGACAATTTATCTGTAATTTTCAACCACAATAGTCAGTGGGACTTAGAAGTACAGTACATATCTCAAATCGAATTCCAGTCACAAGTAAGGGGCCTCAAAATTGTTTGGCAGTTCTACATGGCTTCCAGATATGCCCGTGATTTTGTGCCTAAAGACATCTAGGTGCTAGTTTGCCTCTGGATTGAAGCTTTCCCTTGTCCCTGCCATCCTAGGACTAGGTCCACAATTTTGGCTTTGGTCCTTAAAGTTTAAGAGCTTGAGGTCTAGGGGCACCTGGGTTGTATAGTCGGTTAAGTTCCGGCTCTTGCATTTGACTCTGGTCATGGTCCTGGGGTCGTGGGATTAAGCCCTGTCAGGCTCTGCGCATGGCAGGGAGTCTGCTTAGAATCCTCTTTCCCTTTCCCTTCCTTTCCTGCTTGGGCGCACACATGCTCTCTCTCAAATGAATAAATAAGTCTTTTTTTAAACAGAAGAGCTTGGGGTCTAGAATCCTATTTCATGGTTCATATCCTAATTATCACTGACTTGCTTTGAGACTATACACATAACTCAATTACTTTGAACTTCCATTTTCAAAACTGGAAAATTAAAATAGTAATCAAACATGACTCATAGGGTCATTAGGAAGATTAAATAAGATAGAGCATTTAATGCACTTCACAGGATGTCTTCATATAGCAAGGACATGCTAGATGTTGCCTATTGTTGTCATTACTCTTCATCACTCAACTAACCTGCTTAATACCTTGGTCAGGAGCTTTCTCTGAGCCGCAAACCTGGCACAGTGATTGGATGAAGAGTTGTGAGGAAGAAAGTAACTAATGCTCGTCCCTCCTTATGGGCAGATCTCCCAGATGATGACTTCCACCCACCTACCTTCTATCTTTTATACATCCTGTTCAGTTTTTGATCCTCTCCACCTGATTAAGACATTGAGACCATCTTTAGTCTGCACTGTGATATGGTGTACCATGCCTTCATGCATATAGTTACGCCCTTAGTTCCATCAACGCTGATTGGACACTCACATGTACCCCAGAACAAGACCCCAAACCCTTCCTCTTATTGCCTATTTAATACCACCTCTAGGAATCCAGAGTAATGACAATAAACGATAGGTCAGTAGCTCCCTTCCCCACTCCACCACTGGGGATTTCATTTTCCTTTTTTTGTTATCTTAAGTCAACAGATGAAAGAAAGATGAGGTCAATAAGGTTTGACTTTCCGGAAAGGAATCAATGTAAGTGAAGACAATAAGTACTAAAAAAAAAGAAATAGAACCTGCTCTTTCCCTATCCTCAAAAATTATATACCTTACCTATACACTAATGCAAGAAATTCCACAGCTCAAACCGTGCCTGACTTAAGAACACTGTCCTTGGCTCAAGCAAAACCCCCACAGAGTAGCTAACATCAATCTACTGTCCATCATATACTGTTAGCCTTTTTGATTTCTCTCAACACTCTTTTGCTCTCCGATGGACCCACTTCCTGAGGCAATCCCAGTAGTCAAGATTGATATTTGTTTAATTGAAGTATAGTTGACACACATAGTTACATTAGTTTCTGGTGTACAATATAGTGATTTGACAAGTTTAGACATTACGCTAGCCTCACCACAAGTGTAGCTCCCATCTGTCACCATATGACGCTATTACAATACCAGTGATTATATTCCCTATGCTGTGCCTTTTATTCCTGTGACTTTCTCATTCCATAACTGGAAGCCTGTATCTCCCATGCCCCTTCACCCATTTTGCTCATCCCTCCCAAACCTCTCCCCTCTGGCAACCATATTATCAATATCTACTCGCTACTACACTGATCCCACAGAGCATAAGAAATTAAAAGAAAACAGGGAAGTTTAAGTAGACTAATACCTCCAACCATGATTCACAGAACAAGGAAATAAGCATACACAATTCCATGTAGAATGCATGCTCTCAAGTGTATGTACCTACTCACACTGAAAGTGATAGATTAGTAGAGATGGTATGTGTAAATGAAAAGACCAGGAGGGGTGCCTGGCTGGCTTAGTCCAGTCCATGGAACACTTGACTCTTGATCTTGGGTTTCGAGTCCCAAGTTGAATGGAGAAGGTACTTAAAAATAAAATCTAAAAAAAAAAAAAAAAAAAAGAAAGAAAGAAAAGAAAAGGCAGGGAGATGGGACAGGTAGGGTCAAGGTGAGGTGAAGTAGAACTAACAAGAGAAACTTCTGAATGATGGTTATTGAAAAAGAAAGGCAATGACATCAGGTGAACAGGGACCCATAGAGGGGAAATAATAATGTCACAGAGCAAAAGAATTAGAACAAGTACACAGTTTCACACATAAAACATATAACTCCAGACAACTACATTAATATTTTGGATATTAAGACCTATTAGATTAAAAGGGTGCGTTCTAAGCTTTCCTGACAAATACCACCAGCTCTGTCATAATCTAGCCCTATATAGTGTCCCTATTTCTAGATAGATAGGTCCATGGGGTTAAAGTAAACAGCACTTCTTACTAAAAAAACAAAAAAAAAAAACAAAAAAAAAACCACAACAATCACAGAACTCTTTCTGGAAAATTTTTTTAAATGCTCAGTCACATCATGTAGAAATTAAGTATAAGTATGTATTCATTGAAAAGCCTCCCTCTCATATCTTTTTTGTCCTTTCTTAATTTTCAAACTGACTCTCACAGAGGTGAGGGTTCCTTTAGTTTCCTGTGTAGCTCTGTGGTGGTGTTTTAGTCAAATGCAAATATCAATAATTGTTCTTTTTCTTGCTCTTTTTAAAATAAAAATGGCAGCATGTTTAACATACTTTTTTCCATCTTTTTTTTTTTTCTCAATTAACTCTTTATCTTGGGGATTTTGCCTTATCAGTAAATACGGAGCTCCCTTGTTTATTTTTTTTTGCAGCCATATCATAGCCCATTGTATGGATGGTACCACAGTTTTTGTAGCCAGACCCCTAATGGTAGACATTTACACTGCCTTTTTTAAAAATTTTATTTATTTGACAGACAGAGATCACAAGTAGGCAGAGAGGCAGGCAGAGAGAGAGGGAAGCAGCCTCCCCGCTGAGCAGAGAGCCCGATGTGGGGCTCGATCCCAGGACCCTAGGATTATGACTCAAGCTGAAGGCAGACGCTTTAACCCACTGAGCCACCCAGGCGCCCCTACACTGCTTTTGGTATCACAAACAATGCTGCAATTAGTAAACAGGTACATATATCCATACATATTTTCTTTTGCACACTGTGAGAATCCATCTGTAAATGTATTCCTAGAAGTGAATGCATTTGGAAGGCAGCTATGCTCACCACTATACCACCAACGCTGAATATTAGACAATATCAGCAGATTGAACAACATACAGATTGTGCCATTTTGCACTCCTATCATCAGTATGTGAGAGTGCCTACTTCTCTATGCCACAGCCTCATTAGCCTTTGGATTTATTTCAGTATGAAAGCTGATAAATGGCATGTTGATACAACTTTAATTAGAAAATCTTTTATTATGACAAAGCCATACGTACTTGTTTTCATGCAAACTCTCTGTTCATTTCTTTCGTCTACTTTTCTATTAGCTTACTTTTTCTTATTTGTTGGGGATGCTCTTTATACATTGTGGTTATTAACCCTTTGGACATGAGTTGTCTCATGCAATCTAGCGAGTAGTGAGTGGCCTATCCATTTCTTACTTAAAGTTTTCTGTTACCAACTTTTGCCTTCGTGTATATGCCTCTTCACACTACAAATGTTTAGTATTGAGTTTTTTTTAATCTACTTATTATTAAGGGCAGCTGTGCCTCTATGTATGGCTCAACAAGGTACTGCCAAAAGCTGAGTATGATGCTGCAGTTCTATCTCTAACCCACAAGCATCATGTCTTAAGTCTCTGTAGACTGAATGGTCTTCTGTGAACATGTTGATGGTGATGTATTAGAAACTACTTAAAAAAAAGATTTTATTTATTTGAGAGAGAGAGAGAATGAGAGAAAGAGAGAGAGAGAGCATGAGAGGGGGAAGGTCAGAGGGAGGAGCAGACCCCCTGCTGAGCAGGGAGCCTGATAGGGGACTCGATCCTGGGACTCCAGGATCATGACCTGAGCTGAAGGCAGTGGCTCAACCAACTGAGCCACCCAGGCTCTCTAGAAACCACTTTTAATGAGGAAAGTCACTTTCCCTTAGAATGTAAGCTGAGGGGTGCCTGGGTGGCTCAGTTACCCCCCCCTTATTTAATCATCAGTGATAGTAGTGGAGTACTTGGTACATGACATTATAGATAGTGTTGCCAGATAAAATTCAGGGTAACCAGTTAAATTTGAATTTCAAATAAACCATGACTTTTTAAAAGTGAAAGCATATCCCAAATATTACATGGGGATAAACATAGTAAACCATTATTTGTTTCATCTGAAATGCAAATTTAACTAAGTGGCCTATATTTTTCTTTGCTAAATCTGACAACCCAGATTGTGTATTTATATTTTTCTGAGACCAAGATTCCGTATCTATGGTTTGTTGATTTTGAACATTATACCCAATTGATAATACATGGAATTTTGAAACATAATGATAAAAATCTCCTGGATAATAATTTTTAAAGATCATCAAATTCTCTCACACACTTGATGTGTAAATGCCATTTACAATGTCCTCCACAAGCAATCATTCATCTTGTAACTGGACACCACAGTAGCAGGAAATTGTCACTACCTAAAAAAAACCCACTCATTTAATGTTTGCATTAAATCATTCAGTAAACCAGTTCTCAAATTAAGCAAATTCTCTTTTCTTGACACTTTCTTCTATTCATTCTGATATTAGAGGCCACTGAAAACAAGTTAAATCCCTCTTCCATAAGTCAACCCTTCAAATATCTGAAGACAGGTGAACACTCTTGAGATTATTTTTTCTCTTTTATAAATATTTTCAGTTCTTTTAGCTGTCTTTTATAGAACAGTGTTCCTAGTCTTTCACACACCCGCAAATACTGATTTTGTACCTTGTATGTGTCAGGCACTGTGCTAGGTGAAATGACACTGTAATGAGAAGTATAAAATTCCCACCACTCAGGACACAATTATTCTAGTGGGAGAACACATTTCTTTTTTTTTTTTTAAGATTTTATTTATTTATTTGACAGAGAGAGAGATCACAAGCAGGCAGAGAGGTAGGCAGAGAGAGAGAGGAGGAAGCAGGCTCCCCGCTGAGCAGAGAGCCCGATGCGGGGCTCGATCCCAGGACCCTGAGATCATGACCCGAGCCGAAGGCAGCGGCTCAACCCACTGAGCCACCCAGGCGCCCCACATTTCTAAAACTTCAGTAAGAAATGTAAGAGACTGTGACATTTGAACCAAGAATACCCCCTCTCACTTCATCCCAGCTCTGGCAAGGAAGAGATTCCACTACACACTGCTTCAGCCAAGAACACAAGACCCCCTTTCTCCTCCCAATATTCAGAGAGGTTTTTTTTTCCCCCCTAGGAGGAGTAGATATCACTGTTTTTCATCCTGCCCCTTACTACCTGATGCTAAGTCCCATGAGAGTGTGGTGGGGTGGCTGGGGCTTCCTTCTGCTTAGCAGGTACTCATGAAACAGAGACTTTACTTAGGGTACAGCACACAGAGATACTGGGGCTCTGATCACTCTTGTCCTGGCTTGGGATGTGGTAGTTTCATGCCAGGAAAGGCAAGCTGAGGGTACAAAAGGCTGCTGCCCACCCCTCCACTGAGTAGAGGTGTCACTCAGAAAGAAACTGGGTAAAAATATTGAAAGTCGAAGACAAAAAAGAAAGTCTTTAAAGCAGCAAGAGAAAGTGACTCATTACTTATAAGGGAGTCTCAATAAATTTAACAGCTGAATTATCAGCAGACACAATAAAGTTTAGAAGAGAGTAGGATAACTTATTCAAATTGCTCAAAGGAAAAACATTATCAACTAAGAATCCTACCTATATCCAGCAAAGCAGGGGCACCCGGCTGGCTCAGTTGGTAGAGCATGCAACTCTTGACTTCAGGGTCATGAATTCAAGCACCATGTTGGCCATAAAGCTTAGTCAAAGAAAATAAATAAAATAAAAGATGAAAGCAAAATAAAGACATTCCCAGATAAACAGAAACTGGGAAAATTTGTTGCTATAATAACTACCTTAAAGAAAATTCTTTAGGCCAAAAGCAAGTGAACTCAGGAGGTAATTTTAATGTACATTAAAAAGCAAAGACAAAAACAAAGGGTAAATGTAAATTATGGTAAAGATAATTATGGAATTATAGAAGACAATACAAATGCATATTTTCTCCTCTTGTTTAAAAAAAATTGTATATAATAATATGTATATGATATACACTGTTTAACTTACAACATACAGAAAAGTAACATATGTAATATATTTGCCAACAACAGCACAAAGGCAGTGAATAGGAACAAAGATTTAGTGGACTAAAGAAATGACTGCAGATGGCAAAGTAGAATCATAACAATGCATTGCTCTTTGCAATGTTATTAGATATAATATGTATAACAATAGTACCACAAAAAGAGAAATAGGAATAGGCCTATGTAGGAATAACATTTCTAATATTACTAGAATTAAGCTAGTATAACAAGTTGGAAGTTGATTTGGACAAATTATGATGTACATGGTAAATCCCAGAGCAATCATTAAGAAAACAACTCAAAATAACCTGAAAATTTTTTTAAAAAATTAAAATACAGGGGCACCTGGGTGGCTCAGTGGGTTAAAGCCTCTGCCTTCGGCTCAGGTCATGATCCCAGGGTCCTGGGATTGAGCCCCACTTTGGGCTTTCTGCTCAGTGGGGAGCCTGCTTCCTCCTCTCTCTCTGCCTGTCTCTCTGCCTACTTGTTATCTCTGTCTGTCAAATAAATAAATAAAACCTTTTAAAAAATTAAAAAATTATAATACTATATGATAAGTTATTTCCTTAATACCAAAGAAAGCAATACTAGGAAAATAGAATAAAAGCATAAGAACATATAGAACATATAGAACACAACAAAATAAAATGGCAGACATAAATCTAACACTATAAATAATAACATTAAGTGTGTATGGAATTAATAACCAAGACAAAAGACAAAAATCACCAGAATAGATAAAAAAAAAAAGTGATCCTACTATATGCTGCCTAGAAGATACTGTAGATTCTAAGGTACAAATAGATTAAAAGTAAAAGGATGCAAAAAAGATATTTTATATGAATATATATTTTATATGAATAACAACCACAAAAAAAGCCAAAGTGGCTATAGTGATACCAGATGAGTCACTTTAAAACAAAAATATATTACTAGAGATAAAGAAGTTTTTTAAAAAAGATTTATTTATTTTATTTTAGGGAGGGAGAGAGAGAGAGAGAGAGAGAGAGAGAGAGAGCTTGTGCATGTACATGGCAGGGGAGGAGGGGAGTGGTAGCAGAGGGAGAAGGAGAGAGAGTCCCAAGCAGACTCCACACTGAGCCAGAGCCTGACTTGGGGCTCAATCTCATGACCCTGAGGTCACAACAACCTGAACAGAAACCAAGAGTCAGAGGTTTAATCAACTGTGCCACTGAGGTGCTCCAAAAAGTTTGCTTTATAATGATAAGAGGGTCAATCCATCAGGAAAATAAACAAATATGCACCTAATAACAGAGCATCCAAATACATGAAGTAAACCTAACAGAAATGAAAGGAGAAATAAACAATTTGACAATAATAGTTGAGACTTCAGTACCCTACTTGCAATAATAGAAAAATTAGAAAGAAGATAACAAGGAATTAGAACATGTGAACAACACTATAAACCAACTAGACTTAACAGAACTCTGTAGAACACTCCATGAAACAATAAAATACACATTTTTTTCAAGTTCACCAGGTTCACCAAGTTCACCAATTCTACCAGGATAGACCACAATCTAGGCCATAAAACAATCCTCAATAAATTTAAAAGTATAAAAATCATACAAATTATGTTCTCCAAACACAATAGAGTTAAATTAGAAAGAAAAAGCAGGAATAACATTGGAAAAATTACAAATATGTAGAAATTAAATGAAACTCCTAAGTAGTCAATGAGTCAAAGAAGACCTCAAAAAATATCAGAAAATAATTTGTGATAAGTGAAAATAAAAGCTCAACCTACCCAAACTTATGCGATGCAGCTTAAGCAGTGCTGCAAGAGAAGTTTCATCTGTAAATGCCTGTAAGAAAAATCTCAAATTGATAAACTAACTTTGTACCTTAAGAGACTGGACAAAGAAGAAAAAACTAAACCTAAGCAAGTAGGAGGAAGGAAACAGTAAGGATTGAGCAGTAACTAATGAAATACAGGATAGAAAATAATAGAGAAAATACATGAAATCAAAATCTAGGTTTTTTTTTTTTTTGTAAAGATCAACAAAATCAACAACCCTTTAGCTAGTCTGACCAAGAGAAAAAGAGAGAATGCAAATTAATAGAATCAAAAATGAAAGAGAGGAAATTACAACTAACTCTATTAAATAAGAAGAACCATAACTGATTACTGTGAACAACTGTATGCCAACAAATTCTGTAACTCAGTTGAAATGGAAAAAAGTTCGAGAAAGACAAAAACTTCTCAAAGTGATAAAAGGAATAGGAAATCTAAGTCTAAAATAAGTGAAGAGATTAATAATCAAAAGCTAACTACAAAGAAAAATCCAAACTCAGATGCCTTCATCACTGAATTCTACCAAGCATTTAAAGAATAGCAATCTTCACAAACACTCCAAAAAAAGAGGTGGGGAGAAAAGACTTCCCAACCCATCACAAAAAACTACCGATATTGTCTATGTATGTGGATGCAGAAGTCCTTGACAAAATGTTACAAAAACAAATCCAGCGACGTATAAAAGGAATTCTATACCATGATCGAATGTGATGTATCAGAGAAATGCAAAACTGGTTTGACATCTGGAAATCAATTCATAGATCCCATCAATAAAATTAAAAACAAAAATCACCAGGTTATCTTAATAGATGCAGAAGAAGCATTTGATAAAATCCAACTCCCTCGAAAGATAAAAATACTCAAGCATAATGAAATTGAATAATTATAATGATTTACCATAGTAAAACTTAACACGAATGTGGTATCTCTCTCGCTCAAAATACTTTATTGTACTGTAGTCACACTTCTCCTTATGATAATGTGAGATGGTAAAATGCCTAGGTGATGAGAATAAGTGAGATGAATGATGTAGGCATTGTGATGTTACATTAGGCTACTACTGATCTTCGGATGGTATGTTTGAAGGAAGATCATTTGCTCTAGACTGCTGCTGACCACGGGTAAATGAAAATGTGGATAAGGGGGGAGCACTATATAAATTAAATGTAATCAAGAAAGTGTGATACTGGAACAAGGATAGACCTATAGAACTGAGAGTTCAGAAAGAAACCCATACATTTCTGATGAACTTATTTCCAACAAGAGCAGCAAGACCATCCAAAGATCTTTATAACAAATGATGCTGGGATAACTGGACAGCTATGTGAAAAATAATGAAATTGGACCATTACCTCACACCGTACACGAGAGTTCACACAATGTGGATCAGTGACATAAATATAAGAACTAAAACCATAAAACTCTTAGAAGAAAACGTAGGGGTGAAACCTGATGACCTTAGATATGGTTAGGGATTTTTAGATACAAAGCCAAAAGCAAGAGCAACTAAAGAAAAACTTGTAAACATTAAACATTTTTGTGCTTCAAAGGACACCTTCGAGAAAGTCAAAACACAAGCCACATAATAGAAGAAAATATTTTCAGTCATGCACCTGATGAAAGACTGTATCCAGAATATATGAAGAACTCATAATTACAATAAAAACAAACAGAAAACAAAACAGGCAAAGGGTCTGAGCAAGCATTTCTACAAATAGCCAATAAACACACAAATAAAATATTCAACATCATTAGTCATTAGGGAAATGCAAATCAAAACCATACTGAGGTAGTATTTCACATTCACTGGGATAGCTGTGATGAAAAAATATAGACATTAATAAGTGTTAACAAACATGTGGAGAAATTAGAACATAGCCCCCTGCTCCCCAATATGCTCTGAAGGGAATGTACAAAGCTGCAACCACTTTGGAAACTTTCTGGCAGCTTCTCCAAAACATTAAACATAGAAGTACAATATGATCCCAAGACTCTACTCCTAGTACATACCTAAGAGAAACGAAATATATTTCCACAGAAAAATTCATGCATAGATGTTTACAGAAATAACATTATAATTAGCCAAATGATTGAAATAACCCAAATGTGCATCAACTGATGAATGGACAAACACAATCTTTATCAATACAATGGAATACTATTTGGTTATATAGAGAAGTGAAATACTGATCCGGGCTACAACACAGGTGAACACTGGAAACATTACACTAAGTGAAAGAAACCTGAAAGACCACAAAGAAACAAGACCATAAAGAGGATGAGTCCATTCCCTTGAAATGTCCAGAACAGGATAGACGATAGAGATAGAGAATACATCGTTTCCTCAGGGCAGGGAGAGGAGGTTTGGAGGACAGGTGTGTAACAGAGGTAAGGGGTTTCTTTTCTTTTCTTTTTTTTTTTTTTTTAAGATTTTATTTATTTATTTGACCATCAGAGATCACAAGTAGGCAGAGAGGCAGGCAGAGAGAGAGGAAAGGAAGCAGGCTCCCTGCTGAGCAGAGAGCCCAATGCGGGGCTCGATCCCAGGACCCCGGGATCATGACCTGAGCTGAAGGCAGAGGCATTAACCCACTGAGCCACCCAGGCGCTCCAGGGGTTTATTTTCGAAGTGATGACCATATTCTAAAATTGACTGTGGTCATGTTACACATATCTGTAAATATACTGAAAAACATTGCATTGTGTATTTCAAATGGGTGAATTAGATCTCAGTCAGCTGTTAAAAATAGCTAATGCTAAAGCATGAAATACTGTTATTAAAGACCACTACAATTACAAATACTAATGAGATAATTTGACTTTTTTTCCTAATTAAATCACTTATGGCTTGCTGCTACTTGTAAAATAATGCTCCAAGTTCCTTATCATGGCATTATAAGCTGGACTCTCTCTACTTCTTCAGACTCAAATACTGTCAGCTTTCTGTCGTGAGCTCTACCATATAGCACTACTAGACTTTATGAGTTTTCCCACATATGCCTATCTGTGCCTTACCTTCATACTGCTCATGTTCTATATCCTCCACCAGGAATTCCAGAATTAGCAAATTCCTACTCCCTCTGAATTGCGTTCTCATTTCCTCCAAGAAAATTCCCCACCCAGCCTTGACTTATGCAGGGTTTCTCCTCTGCACCTCCATGAGACCTCAGTCTTTACACTTGACTGGTTATATTATGGTAACTTACGTGGCTTTTTCTTCCACTAAACCACAAGCAAACTGAGGGCAAATACATGTTTTCGTCTCAGCCACACAGCCCAATGTTTGATACATGTATTTCTTGTAGGGATAAATACCAGTAAATTGCAAAAGCACAGAGATATTAGGGAAATTTGGGGTTCAAGGAACTGCAGCTAATCTGAGAAATAACTAACGTCGGAAGTTCAGGGAGATAATGCAGTAGGACCAATGGCAGCAAACAGGGATTAACATCATGTGTATGGAGTGAGTTAAGAGAAATCAAGGATAATTCCCAGGTTTCAGGTTAAAGCAGGTAGGTACCATTATCAGAGACTGAATATACTCATGGGGGCACCTGGGTGGCACGGTTGGTTGATCAGCTGACTCGGTTTCGGCTCAGGTCATGAGCTCAGGGTCCTGGGATGGAGCCCCGCTCTCGGGCTCCGTCCTCAGGGAAGAGTCTGTTTGAGACTCTTTCCCCCTCTCCTTCTGCCCCTCCCCCTGCTCACAAATGCCTTTGTGTCGTTCTAAAATAAAGAAATAAAATCTTTAAAAAAAATACTCACGGAGGGACGCCTGGGTGGCTCAGTTGGTTAAGTGGCTGCCTTCGGCTCAGGTCATGATCCCAGCGTCCTGGGATCGAGTCCCGCATCGGGCTCCTTGCTCGACAAGGAGCCTGCTTCTCCCTCTGCCTCTGCCTGCCACTCTATCTGCCTGTGCTTGCTCTCTCCCTCTCTCTCTCTCTCTAACAAATAAATAAATAAGTAAATAAATCTTTAAAAAAAATAAAAAATACTCACGGAAAAACGGGTTTTATTGCGTGAGCACTGGTGCGGTAGTCCATGGTGACATATGAGGTGGGGTTGGTGACTTCGATTTTTGAGGTCTTGAATTTGAGATGTCAAAAGCGTGACCAACTAGAGGTACCTGGTAAGCCGTGGGAGAAATGCAGCTGTGGGAACCAAAGGACGTTTCTAGCTAGAGATATAGATATGGAAATTATTGATTTCCAGGTAGAATTGGAAATGTTGCCTTGAGGTGTAGAATGAGAAGGAAAGATTCACTTACAGGGCAGGGCCCGGAATTTAACACAGTACTTTGGATATGGTCTGTTAAGCACAAAAGACTATGAGATATGGACCTATTAGCTCACTCCATCCAAATACTGCATTTCTATTGATATACCTTAGGGTTGCATTAGCTCTCTTAGCAGTATTGAGTGATACTGATCGGTGAAAACATTCAAGTCTCTTATTCTTAGAGGCTGCAGTATTTCCCTAAATGAATTCACATTCAGCTGGTTTTCTGGATGTAAGTATATAACCTGCAACTTATTAGTGTGAAATGGTATCTTGTTACAACTGGCCATTGCTCTAGTATATTCAAATCACACACCTTGATTCTGTTACTTAATGCATTTACTAACCTTCCCAATTACTTCACATGCACAGATTTTATGTCTTCTACACAAAACGCGGGCCTTTAATAAATTGTTAGAAAGATCAGAGGTGCCTGGATGGCTCAGTGGGTTAAAGCCTCTGCCTTCGGCTCACGTCATGATGCCAGGGTCCTGGGATCGAGCCCCGTGTCGGGCTCTCTGCTTAGCAGGAAGCCTGCTTCCTCCTCGCTCTCTCTGCCTGCATCTCTGCCTGCCTGTGATCTCTGTCAAGTGAATGAATAAAATCTTTTTTTAAAAAAATTGTTGGAAAGATCAGACCGAGGACAGATTCTTCACTGGAAATCTCTCTTTAGCATAGCAGTTTATTAATCAGTCCCTTTAGGTCTAGCCATTAAAGCAACTAATAATTCTCCTGGACTGTACCGACAACTACACCCAGTTCTCCGTATTTTTCACATAGATGTCATTCCATACTTAGTCAAATATCAAATCAAATCTCATTGAAGTTCCGATTCACTTGTTTAGTGGATTTCCCTAATATTAAAGGGTATTAGGTTATACTCGTATGACTTATTTTTAGTAAGCCTAGAGTGCACACGAGTGATCATTGCATCTGGTTACACCTAGTTACGAACTTTGCTTTAAAAGGATTATTCTAGAATTTGGCAAATGATCACATCAGTCTCACTGTTTTCTCTTAAAATTTGAGATGCTTTTGGTTCATTTTTAATGTTCCATCCCCCAAATTTACATGGTCATCAAACCTTCTGACTGCACGCATATGGGCTTCAGGCTTCAATGCGGCGATGCTAACGGATCCTGCACCTGCCACAGCTCTGAAGATTTCATTCATTTGAGCCTGGAGACTGGGATGTAAGTCATGTGAGGGGTTTCTAAGATCCTTCCTGTGTGGCAGAGCAGTCTCAGCTAAGCAAATTCTAATCAGTTCAAAGGAACAACCCCAAGAATTAGCCAGTTTCCAGCAAAGTAGCACACAGGACAGATTCCTGGGCCCCCATCCTTACTGCACTGTGATAATGATCATACATCCCACCTCTCCTCTTGGGAGGAAGTAATTAAGAGCACGTACAAGATAAAACACAAGTGAGCAGAAACAATTGCCCTACCTTTCGGCAACCCACATCTTGATGCCCATAAAATTCATAATCCTCAAATTGGTGAACACCACATGGCTTGTAGACCAAAGCCACAATTACAATTTTAATCATAGCAGTTACAATATACTTAATAAAGTATATAAGAACACAGAGGTATGAAATAATATGGGCGATTAGAGTGAACTTGATCAAGAAAAACTTCTGAAGGAAATGAATTTGCCTTTTTTAAAACAAAAATTGTATTGAAGGTATACAACATTATGTTTTGATATACATAGTGAAAAGTTATTACTACAGGCAAGCTAATGAACATCTCCGTGCCTTCACACAGTTGCATCTTTGTGTATGTGTTAAGAGCACCTGAAATCTACACTTTGCAAATTTCTCATACACAAAAGCAGATGAGTTTTCAGCAGGTGTTAAGGGAAGCGAGTGACTCAGATTCAAAGAACACGGTGCAGGTTGGGAAATAATTGGGCATTTCTAGAGCTGGGAATTTTGATGGTCCTGAATCCTAGGAGGATAGAAGCACTACAGAAAAGCAGGGCTGCCGAAGTCCTGCAGACAGCTTTGGGTGGGGAGAGGCAAAGACAATGCCACTCTTCCACTTTTACTGGTTATAGTGTGCCAAGTAGACAGAAATACGGTTCACTGTGTATCCCCAGAAGTTAAAAATCGTGGCTGATGCATTAAATGCTGAATGAACAGAAGGTGAGCCAATGTGATGCAGTTAGGTGTTCTTCATCTTTCCACCAAGTTCAAATTACTCACAGCTATTACTGTTTCCCCCTTTTCCATGTGAAAATAATCCTCACTGACCGAAAACATAGGCATCAAGTAAGAGTTGAACAATTGTGATTTCTCTCATTGTCTATTAACAGGTACCTAATATAGCTTCAGCAGCAGAAAACCTCTTTCTTGACCATTTCATCGTTCTGTCTGTAGCTTTAATAGAGGTCCAACTCATCCTGGTTTGCTTGAGATGGTCCCAGTTTTACTGAAAGTCTCATGTTCTGGAAAACCCCTCAGTCCCAGGAAAACTGGAATGGATGGTCATCCTAGCTTTAAAAATCTTTATTTACCTTCCTACCATTTGTTGCAAGCCTCAGAGAAGTTGGGACATTAACCTCCCAGAACCTTCTTATTGGTTTGTACTTCTCTCTCCTGTGTGGCCTTATCATCCCCTTCATGCAACATCTCAGGGACACACTCATTTCTTTCTCTAGCTCTTTTGTTCATCATTATTGGGATCAAAACTTTAAACAATTTTGCCTTGCAAGAACTCCATTTTACAAAGCTCAATCTTCTAGAACTTTTTAAAAAAGTTTATTATTATTATTTTAGTAATCTCTCCACCCAACGTGGAACTCGAACTTACAACCCTGAGATCAAGAGTCACATGCCCTTCTGATTGAGCCAGCCAGGCACCACTCTTCTAGAACTTTAACAGACCTTATCACATTGCATCTAGAATTCAAGGAACATAACTCTGTTCATTCCCGAGGGCTGTCATAACGATGTACCACAAACTGAGTAGCATAAGACAGAAATTGATTCCTTCCCATTTCTCGAAGCTAGAAGCCTGAAATAACTGTGTGAACATGGCCATGTGCCCTCCAAAATTTCTAGGGAAGAATACTCCCTTGCTGATTCTAGCTTATAGTGGTTGCTGGAAATTCTTGGCTTTCCTTGGCTTATGGCAGCATAGTTCAAATCTCTGCCTCCATCATCATATGACCATTTTCCTTCTGTGTGTGTCTGTATCCAAATTTCTCTCTTTTTATAAGGGTCCCAGTCATGAGATTAAGAACCATCCTAGTCCAGTATGGCCTCATCTTAACTTGATTACATCTGCAAAGCTCTACTTCCAGATAAGGTCATGTTCAAAGGTTCCAAATGAACACGAACTTGAAGTTCTGAGGGATGCCATTCAACTCAACATAATAACCTACAGTAATTCATACAAGCACTCTAACATTATCAATAGGATGTCAAATCCTTTCTTCATGCCTTCCATTCAATAGTTCTAGATTCATCCTTAATTATACCACTTAATCATAGTCATGATTACATTTCTGAGCTCTCTATTACCATGGCAGATCCAGCCTTTGATTTCTGTGATATCAGTTGAGCAGTGTATTCTCTTGGGCGATTAAGTGTTTCTAAAGATTTTATTATATAAATTTATTATATAAATTTAACCACTGTGATTTAGTACCTGATATTCTTAATATAAGTAGCTTGAGTTAGCTGGAGACTTTGGCCGTTGACCAACTCCACTGGACACTGAAACATAAATATCTTCATTATACATAGCACAAATGACAAAAACAAACAAACAAAACACAATACTTTCTTGGTTCTGCAGCTCTATCCTCTGCCAACCCACTTTCACAATCACATTCCGTTTCTAAATGTATCAGTGTGTTATGAAAACATCAGAAGGCCTTCTTTCCCAAGTACAAAGTCAAGGAGCATTTCTGTGTCATGTTCTCAAATTCAGAATACAAGACAATCTGTGCTTTTCCTGACTTCCCATTTCATATATTTTTATGTGTCTTTATATGAACACAACTCAGACAAAATAATAGTCTAAGTTAAAACATTAATTTGAAGTATGCATCTTCATACCAGGAAGTTACTTCTGCAGGTTAAAGTCAATTTTAACTCCTACAAAATACAGTTTTCAAAACATATCTTGAGGTTCTCCAAATGGCTGTTTCCTTTATTTTCATTTTGTTTCAAAACTGTATATGGATTTGAATTTTCAGCTACAGTCCTCACTTTTTTATCTTTCTTTTCCATTAATTTTTATCCCGATTAGCTGACTCAGACACAATAGAAGTCACAATGTAGCCACACAAAACAATGCTTAATACAGAACAATGTGTTTGAGCTGTTAAGGCACAATGTCTTAAAAACTGCATCTTCAGAAGTTTTATAACTTTTTAACTTTAAGTGATAAATAGAATTAATGGTTCAAGATAGACGACAGGAAGTTAATTGCTATTGCAACATAAATTTGTACTGTGAATTATTTGTGTCTTCTGAGTGACTAGGTAGAAAATACTCCTATAGCTGGGAACTTATAGTTCCTACATTAAGACCCTATCACCTCTTCCATTCTCTGCCAAACTCTAGTCTGACAAGAAAATACTGAAGGCTTAAAATCTAGTGTCAGTCATGGCCATGCCAGGACTATTCTTTTTTTTTTCTTTTTTAAGATTTTATTTATTTGAAGGAGAGGGGTAAGGAGAGGGAGCATGAGCAGGGTGAGGAGCAGAGGGAGAAGCAGACTCCCCACTGAGTGAGTAGGCTGATGCGAGGCTCGATCCCAGGACCTTGGGATCATGATCTGAGCTGAAGACAGACGCCTAACTGACTAAGCCACCGAGGCGCCCCTGCCTAGACTATCCTTTGCTTCATCTCTCCAAGCCTCAGTTTCCAAAATACAAAAATGTTAGTGAGAACAAAACCAAACCAAACCAAACAAAAAACCTGCACTGTTTCCCTTACCATGAGAAAGTAGCCGAGAGTATCATAAATCAACAATGAAATCAATGATATAAAACTGATGACCTCCTGGGGGCTATAGACAAAAGGTATCAGGCACTGTGAATATTCCCTGAAAGGCCATATACACGGAACCGGATTACTTAGAGGAAAAAATCTTTCTTTCTTGACGAAAGATTGGATTAATTGAGAGTAGAAAGCCAGGCACACCAACTCAACCACTTACTAGCTGTGTGATTTAATTAATTAATTAATTAATTAAATTCTACTGTACTTCAGTACCCTCATTTTCAAAAACAAGAGTGATAATCATAACACCCAACTCACATTGTTCTTAGGATTAAATGTTGTACTACAGGTACAGCACCTAGAACGGTGCCTGGTACAATGTAAGTGCTCAATGAATGTCACCACCAGTAGTAGTACTAGCAGTGGTGTTAGTAGTAGTAGTTGTAGTAGCAGTAACAGTATAGTCTCTTTACAATTATTGCCCTAAACTAGCTTCAGTCAGGAATCCGCAAAGTGGGAGTACCATCTAGTAATTCTCTTTCCTTAATTAGGATATTGTTTTAACCCAAACACCCTTCTAAAAAGATGATTTTCCAAACCCATGTTGAAGAATGGAAAAGCAGTAACTTTTTTTCTCCCCTCTCTGAGATAAGGAGGGAGAGACTTGAGATGACCCAGGTGCACGCCACGAAAGAATTTTAGGTCTCTACTTGGTTGTCTCTATTGTGGGTTATTGTTCTTGTGGTTGCTTTTATGCAGAAATTTGGAGTCTCACCTCTTACAGAGAGATCAAGAGTGGCGGCAGCCAGGAATGTTCTCTATGGTGACAATAATGGGAAAAAGCAGAGGAAGAGAAAGAAGCAATAAAGCTTCAGGTGGGTATTTTGCCTAAGCTGTGGCCCAACAAGGGAAGGTCAATATACTTTTAAAAAGAGGCATTACATGGGGCGCCTGGGTGGCTCAGTGGGTTAAAGCCTCTGCCTTTGGCTCAGATCATGATCCCAGGGTCCTGGGATCGAGCCCCGCCTCTGGCACTCTGCTCAGCAGGGAGCCTGCTTCCCTTCCTCTCTCTCTCTGCCTGCCTCTCTGCCTACTTGTGATCTCTGCCTGTCAAATAAACAAATAAATAAATCTTTAAAAAAAATAAATAAAAATAAATAAAAAGAGGCATTACATAGCTAAATAGACCAAATGGTGATAGAGTAAGCAGAGGGTAGAGTTGACTGGACATTCTCTGAGGAATTTTTGGAGACAAGCCAAGTACAAGGAACGAAGGGTCAGACTGAGCTCACGGCTGAGAAGGAATTATTCACACAAGGTCGCGACTCCCTTGGATACAAAATGAACAGAATATTCTATTGCACTTTCCCCTGGAATTTTTCTCATCCTCCCTTTCCCCCCTACCCAGCCCCTGATCTGATCTAAATTGATTACAACTGAAGGCAGTCACCTCCCCCAAGGTTCTAGACTGGCATTTCCTATAGGCTGACTCTATAGCTGAACTATTCAATGGTTCTCAGACGTTAATGCAGTACAGCCTACCTACCTGGGAACTTTCTGGAAAATATATAACCTTGGGTTTTGCCTATACAGATTCTGTTGCAGCAGCAGGTTTGGAGTGGGAGGGTCTTAGGAATCGGCATTCTTTTTAACCAATTCCTTAGGCAAATCTGATGAAAGTGGTCCACGGACAAATTTTGAGAAATAACGACATAGCCATAATCTCAGGGCTGCATTAAAATTCTCCTTCTCAAAATTTTTAAACAATCTCAGGTCTGAAACTTTGCCGTCAAAGCAATGATATTTTTTTTCCTCTGTGGCAGCAAACTTCCTTTGGGGAACATTTTGGAATTTTCTGGGACCTTTTTCAAATTGCCAAAGAAGCAATGAGACTTTGGCTCATTCCCCTTCATCAAGAATCGCTGCCACTGTTACTTTATGAGCATATGCTATTATCCTTGTGGTGGAGAAGAAAAATGGTATTTCCAGAACTAATAGTTAATAATTTCTAGTACTTACTGCTTTCCAGACACTATGATAATTACTTAATATTACATGAGATGGAACTTATCATTATCCCCATTTGACAGATAAGGAAACTGAGGAATTAAGGACTTGGACAAGGTACGCACTTGTTAGTGATATAGCAGAGATTAGAACACACATCTCTGTGATACTAAATTCTTTCTTCTTAACCACACTGCAAGAGTGCTTCAGAGATACATTCCAGTGGGATAAGCAATTCCTCTCCTGGAGCCTCATATAAAGGGCAATGAACCCTGAGAAGATTAGTACAATGCATCACTGCCACCTCAGGGACCCAGGATAAGCAAGTGAGTTGGCCCTGCCGGGTTATTATCTTTTGTAAATAGTGAGTCTTTTCTGCTTGTCTGGGCAGGGTGAACAAGTGAAGGGCAAAACTTGATAGGGAGGAAATAAATGTGCTAATTCAACCTGTCTGAAGTTTACATCAAAATTAAAGTTTCAACTTCAAAGCAATGGATGTGGGTGCCTGACAGATTACCAGACACACTCTAATGTCTTTTTTTTTTTTTTTTAGTATCTTATTTATTTGACAGACAGTGAGAGCACAAGCAGGGGGAACAGCAGAGCGAGAGGGAGAAGCAGACTCCCCGCTGAGCAGGGAACCTGATGTGGAGCTCCATCCCAGGACCCTGGGATCCTGACCTGAGCCAAAGGCAGACACTTAACCGACTGAGCTACACATGCGTCCCATACTCTTATGTCTTGAACAGCAGTGAGAAGAGTAAAATGCAAGTTTGGGCAAAAGTCCTTTCTGGGCCCTGTCTGGAGAGCAGATAAAGGCCTAGAGATGCCCCCTGCATGGCCTTGCATGGCACGTGACTAATTAACAACAGAAATCTTTGGTTCAACCACTGAAGGACAGAGCTTTCCAGGTTTCCCAGGTGTATGTCACAGATATTCCTCCAGCTACACTATTTTCAAGAGGTATCATAAAATAAAATTTCACTGAAATTGAATGAGGTGGTTGTCTTCAATGGAACTTTTTTCCCCCATTAATTGAAGGTTTATCAGAAAACTGATTTGGGGGTGTCTGGGTGGTACAGCTGGTTAGGCGTCTGACTTGGTTTCGGCTCAGGTCATGGTCTCAGGGTTGTGAGATTGAGCCCCATGTATGACTTCATGTTCAGTGGGAAGTCTGCTTGGGATTTTCTCTCTCTCCCCCTCTGCAACCCCCACACCACTGCATGTGTTCACTCTCTCTCTCCAAATAGGTGGATAAATCTTTGGGGGGGGGGACTTGTTTGACTTTAGTCTTCATTATAGAACTGATTCTACAATATGCATTGCATTTACTTGCTGAGAATGATGCAGTAAACATAACTTTCTGTTCTGAGAAAAGGATATTAGAGGGTACCCATGTGATTATTATAAACATTGATGATCACTGTTGAAGTTCCCCTGCAAAGGTGCCCACTCACTAAGGAGATTGGGATGGTGCCAGAGAACACCATCCAGCATTACTCATTCTAAGTTCATCACCATCCAAGGTTTATTTTCATGATGTCAAGCTTGAAAATTGATTCTATTAAATTGCAAATATAAGTATAATTGTCAAGATTGGATTATGAAGCCTACATCATAGATAACTAATTTTTTTTAAGATTTATTTATTTATTTATTTATTTATTGGGTGGGGGTAGTAGAGGCAGAGAGAGAGCATCTCAGACTCCTGCTGGAGCACAGAGCCCAATGTGGAGCTCCATCTCATGACCCTGAGATCATGACCTGAGCATAAATCAAGGTTCAGTCAGCCAACTGACGAGCCATCCAGGCATCCTTGATAACTAATTTATATAATCAAAATATCAAAGTATTAATTGTTATCGAACAGTGGCAGACTATGCCACCTCAAAATACACTTTTATTATAAGGATTGTTTTGAACTGATGATTTTGAGAAATAGTAGACACAGGAGAACTCAACACCAAGTAGGAATTACCCTTTTATAAGAGAAAATTCCATGTCTAAAGAAAACCTCCATTTGTAAGGGCGTCCCTTACTCATGTTCAAGAAGTTCAGAAGGATGACTAATCATAAAAAAGAAATCAATAATTTAAATCAATAGATTTAAATCTGCATGACAAATTGTACCCTTGTTTATCAAGCTTCTCCTGGTTATCTTTGCCTAACTAGCCTCCCTACCCACCCACCCCCCCACACACACACACACAAACACGACTTTTTTTGTCATTAGCCAACATTATAAGCCTGTTCTTCACTGAATTGTATTCTTTATAATAAAATGGTAATTGTAAGTAGAAAAAATAATAAGCCATGCCTTTAAGTTATTTATTTTTTCTCTAGGTATTTCTCATGTATATATGAAGTATACATGTTAATAAACTTCTGCTTGTTTCTCTCTGTTAATCTGCCCATTATTACAGAGGTTTCAGCCAAACACTCAGAAGGGCAGAGGAAAAATTTTCCTCCCCTGCATGAGTTAAAAAAATCAAACTGTCGCAAAGACCAGAATTTGTGTGCTGACACGGCTACTGTTGCAAAGCCTGGCTAACTAGATGTGTGCCCTCAGGCAATTCACATAGCATCACTTAAACTTCAGTGTCCTTTTTTTTTTTAAATTTTTTTAAAGAATTTATTTATTTATTTGACAGACAGAGATCACAAGTAGGCAGAGTGGCAGGCAGAGAGAGAGAGAGGAGGAAGCAGGCTCCCCACTGGGCAGAGAGCCCGATGCGGGACTCGATCCCCAGGACCCTGAGATCATGACCTGAGCCGAAGGCAGCGGCTTAACCCACTGAGCCACCCAGGCGCCCCACTTCAGTGTCCTTCTATTTGAAGTGGGGACAATAATGGTAACTCCCTTTCACAGGGTTGAGAGTACTAAAGGAAAGAATGCATGTAAGGCTCTCAACGCAATGCCTGGCACACAGTAAGTGCTCAGTTATCTGTGCACTATCTGTTGTTACTACTATAATAATATCATTGATTGCAAAAGATTCTCATTTGAGATAGAATCTGATACTCTGACCCTGGCTTGGGTCTCCTTGAGGATTTAGTGAAAGTGAAAGCTGGTAAATGTTTTGGAAGCCTAAATCAACATCCCGCTTATTGTTATATCCTTGGAGATATTTTCACTAATACAAAACCTATTTTTTTAAAAATGTAAATCCTAACCATCACTAGATGCTGACTTAAGTACGGTCACTTGAAAGACAGCAAAGTCAATGTCCTGGTGGATAACAAGGAGAACCATGGCCCTTTTTCTGCTGCCTCTATCCTAACTAGAGATCGGAGGTTTATACCAAACAAAATTGTGAACCATTCTCCTACTGCAGAAATAGTAGCTGTTTTACTGAATAACTCAGCATGTCAAAGAAAGGGGTAGTAAAGATGTCAACCAGCCAAGACAGCAGGCCATGGCTAAGAACAAAGCAGGACTGATTTAGCCAGTAAAGATACAAAAATCCACCTGTAGATTCAGACACTGTATTACCTGTATAGAGAACAAAAGGAAGAGTACCCAAAGGGGCCAGCACCCCATAATTTTTGGTTTTCACACCAAAAAGGAAAAGGTGTGAGTGACTACAATGTCATTGAGGAGACAGTTCTAGATTGCAGTTAGGAACTTTTATAGTCTGGGGGCGCCTGGGCGGCTCAGTGGGTTGAAGCCTCTGCCTTTGGCTCGGGTCATGATCCCAGAGTCCTGGGATCGAGCCCTGCATCAGGCTCTCTGCTCAGCAGGGAGCCTGCTTCCCTTCCTCTCTCTCTGCCTGCCTCTCTGCCTGCTTGTGATCTCTGTTTGTTTAAATAAATTTACAAAAAAAAAAAAAGAACTTTTATAGTCTGTAGTTCTACTTAAAAGCACAGGTCTGAAATTCCCATACTTCCTCAGAATAAGGGAGGTGATGTGGAACTGTTTTCAGACAGCCTTTCACAGGAAGGTAGGCAGAGGAATGGGAGTTGGCAGCCACTCACAAACCTCCCATCCTCTCACACCCCAGGAGGAACACAGCATGTTCACTGACGTTCAGCTTTGGGATAAGCCTTTGTCTACATGGCCCATGTAGGCGTGTGCAAGACTGCCAGGGCACCATGGAGTAGACATCCCCTTATGGAAGGCAGACAATTAAATCTCAGTTCAGTGGAACCATATGAAAACAAAGCAAGAATGAAAAATTGAAACAGAAGTTATGCATAACCTGTTCTCAAGGACAAATCTGAGAAAAGGATCTATGGACACCCAAAGGTACCACTGCCAATTCTAGCTCTCTCTGTGTATGTGTGTGTGTGTGTGTTTAAACCAAAGAGAGTCTAGAATTTCAGTTTTCCTTATCTACAAATACGGAAGTATGCTGAAGGGATCTGCGTACAACCATTTTCCACACCTATAGGGTTTTACCATGTGATGTTTTGCCAATTTGCTAAGTGGTTAGGAGGTATGCGACCCTTACTATGTAGTATTTCTTTTGAAATATTTGGCAGTATTACCCAAATGGAAATTGGGGAGGGGAAGGATAAGCCACATGTGTGTTTATTGCCCTCCCTCCAAAAAGTTCTAAAAAGACAGCTCTATTTAATTATAAGTAATTTCAGCAGAATTAACCCGAGTAAAAAAAAATCCCAATCTAATATATAGACTATAAAAAAAATACCATATAGTACAGAAGAAGTGAACCTTATTGTTAGTTTATTCTGTTTGCATATTGTTAGTTTAAAAGAGAAACACACTTCTAAAATTAATGGAGAAAACTATTTTACTTATTTCCATTGGGGTATCAAGACATATTTTTTATGAAGCCAAAATGAAAGAAAAAAGATGAAATAAACATATTTGTTTAAGATCTTGACCTAGGAAAAAAACAAATGCACACAACTGAAACTAATCATAACTTCTAGTTATGAGATAAATAAGTCCTAGGATGTAATGTACAGCATGGTGACAATAGTTAATACCATATTGTATATTTGAGAGTTGCTATGAAGGTAGATCTTAAAAATTCTCATCACAAGAAAAAAAATTTGTAACTGTGTAGTGATGAATGTTAACTAAACTTATTGTGGTAATCATTTTGCAATATATAAACACACCAAATCATTATGCTGTACACTTAAAACTAATACAATGTCATATGTAAATTATATCTCAATAAAAAGAAAGAAAATAATCTCATTTACAATAACATAAAAAACAATAAAATTCTTACAAATAAATTTAGCCAAGGAGCTGAAAGGTCTGTACACAGAAACCTGTAAGACATAGATTTTAAAAATTGAAGACACAAAATAAATGGAAACCTACCTCATATGTATTGATTGGACTACTTCATAATGTTAAAATGTCCATAATACTCAAAGTCATCTATAGATTCAATGCAGTCCTTTCAAAATTCCAATGATATTTTTCACAGTGAAAAACAATCCCAAAATTTGTATGAAGACAGAAAAGACCCCAAATACTCAAAGTAATCTTAACCCTTGTGCACTGCTGGTAGAAATGTAAATCATTACAACCGTATTGAAAATAGTATGGAGGTACCCCCCCCAGATTAAAAATAGAACAACCATATGATCCAGCAATCTTACTTCCGCATATATGTCCAGAGGAAATATACTCAATTATTTCAAAGGATATATGCCCTCCCATATTCACAGCACCTTTACTAAAGTAGCCAAGACACAAAAGCCACCTAAATGTCCATCAGTGGATGAATGGATAAGGAAGATGTAGTGTGTGTATGTATGTGTGTGTGTGTGTGTGTGTGTGTGTGTGTGTGTATCTGCAAAGGAATATTATTTGGTGATAAAGAGAGTGAAGTCTTTCCATTTGAAACAACACAGATGGACCTTATGGGTATTATGCTAAGGTAAAATAAGTCAGACAGAGAAAGGAATACTGTGTGATCTCACTTACATGTGGGATCACAATAAGCCAAACTTGTAGAGATAGAGTGGTGATTGCGAAGGGGTGGAAAAAAAATGGGGAGATGTTGGTCAAAGGATACAAACTTTCATGTAAAAGATGAGTAAGTTCTTGGGATCTAATGTACAGCATGGTGACTATAGGTAACAATACTGTGTTACATACTTGAACATTTCTAAGAGAGTAGGTCTTAAATGTTCTCCCCCTCCCTAAAAAATGGTGAGAATAGGAGATGACTGATGTAAAATTATTGTGAAAATCACTTTACAATACAAACATGTAACTATACATGACGTTATATACCATAAACTTACACTGTCATATGTTAATTATATCTCAGTAAAGCTGAAAGAAAAAACTTAACAGCCACCTCACCAGAGGATGCTTCAAATCATATGTTGTCAGGGAAATAAAAATTGAGGCACCCCTATACATCTACTAAAATGGCCAAAATCTCTAAGAACAACAAATTCTGGAGAGGATGTGGAACAACAGGAACTCTATTTATTGCTGCTGGGAATAAAAAATGGTATGACCATTTTGGAAGACTGTTGGCAATTTGCTCTAAAACTAAACATACTCTTACCGTACAACCCAGCAATATACTCCTTTATGTCTACCAAAGGAACTGAAAAATCGTGTCCACTCAAAAAACCTGTACATGGGTATTTATAACAGTTTCACTCATAATTGCCAAAACTTGAAGCAATCAAGATGTCCCTCAGTAGCTGAATGGATAAACTGCAATACATATAGACAATGGAATATTGTTTAGTGCTAAAAAGAAATGAGCTACCAAGGCATTTAAAATATATATATATATATGAAACTTAAATGCATACTGGAAAATTCCAATTACATGACTTTCTGGAATAGGCAAAACTATGTAAACAATAAAATGATCAGTGCTTGCTAGGGGGCAGGGAATAATAGATAGAGCACAGACAATTTTTAAGGCAATGAACATACTGTGTATGGTATTACAATAGTGGGCACGTGTCCTTATATATTTAGCCAAACCCATATGTACAACACCAAGAGTGAATCCTAACAAACTATAGACTTTGGGTGATTAAGATGTGCCCATGTAGATTCATCAATTGTAACAAATACACCACTGCTTTAGGGGTTGTTGATAATGGGGGAGGCCATACATATATGGGGACAGGGCCTATATGAGAAATCTCTGTGCCTTCCATTTTGCTGTGAACCTGAAACTTCTCTAAAATAATGGTCTTTGAGAAAAATTTAAAAACATAAATATGAGAAACTTAATAAAGTGAATAATTTTCTTTAAAAAATGGATCACCATAATTAATTAGAAGACCAAAATACCTGACAAGTCAATAACCATGGGGGCAAAAAATGGAAATGTGAAACAACTATCGACAGAGATGTTTCCTTGCCCAGATAGATAGTTCTGTAACTCTTAAGCAGCATATAATTTCAATGGCTCAGAAATTATTAGGGGCACCTGGGGGTGTCAGTTGGTTAAGGGTCTCTTTTTTTTTCATCTTGTACCCAACTTTTTTTAAATTTAAATTCCATTATCCAAGATATAGTACGTCATTAGTTTCAGATGTAGTCTTCGAGGATTCATCAGTTGCATATAACATCCCATGCTCATCACATCACGTGCTGTCCTTAATACCCATCACCCAGTTACCCCATCCTCCCACCTCCCTCCCCTTCCTCAACCCTCTGTTTCCTGGAATCTAGAGTCTCTCATGGTTTGTCTCCCTCTCTGATTTCTTCCCATTCAGTTTTCCTCCCTTCCCCTATAATCCTCTGTACTATTTCTTATATTCCACATCTGAATGAAACTAGATGATAATTGTCTTTCTCTGATTGACTTATAAGAATCTGACTCTTGATTTCAGCTCAGGTTATGATCCCAGGGTCATGAGATCAAGCCGCACATTGGGCTCCATGCTAAGTATGGAGCCTGCTCAAGATTTTCTCTCTCCCTCTCCCCCTACCCTTCCCCATCCATCTCTTAAAAAATAAATAAATAAATAAAATTAAAAGTGGAAATTATTTTACACCATAGATAAAAAAAGAAAGTTTCTCAATTGATTTCATGAAATTTAGATGCCTTTATACCCAAACTTTAACAAACACCAGAGAAAATACAAATTACAAAATAATACACTTATGAATATATATGAAAAATGTTCTATAGGGCTAGGCAAATAATATCTGACTTGTATTTATTCAATGAATGTAAGTGTAGTTTATTATTTAGGCATATATTAATATGACTCATAACATCGCTAAGACACAGCAGAAAAAGCAACATTCTATAGCTGCTCAAAAGGCATTTGATAAAATTCAACATCTGTCTCAAACTTCAAAAGTTCTGAAACTGCACATGCATAATTTTGATTTTGCTTTGTACCAGAGTGATGTGAATAAAATGTAAATAATC
Organism: Enhydra lutris kenyoni; assembly: GCF_002288905.1. Classification (NCBI taxonomy): domain Eukaryota; kingdom Metazoa; phylum Chordata; class Mammalia; order Carnivora; family Mustelidae; genus Enhydra; species Enhydra lutris. The sequence continues at coordinate 990,346 of NW_019154137.1, read as the reverse complement.
CAAAAATTGTTCTGAAAGTTTTGAGTAATACAATATGCAAAAAGGCAAACACAAAATTTTTGAAATAGAAATAAATTATCATTATTTATAGATAATGATTAGTTAGGAAACTAGAGAATCAACTGAATAAATATGAGATGCAGCCAGAGCTACCCTAGATGCTAGAAATAGAAGACAGAGTGAGGAAATTTCCATTTCTTATAATATGAATATTAATGGTTCCTGTATATGAAATCCCACTACATGTAGATAATGCTTTATATATATACATATACATATGTAGGTTTTTAAAAAAAAAATCAATGTATAAAGTTAAGAAAAGAAGGAAAGTACAAAGGCTACGTGAGAATTTCTTTAAAGTTTTCCTAAAGCAAATACACGTTTAATTAAAGTTCCTTGATGGGAAGAATAAATGTTGTAAGGATAGTAAATTTTCTGAAATTTACCATGTAAGATCATTCCACTACAATAAAAATCATGAATAATTTTTTTTGAAGAAGCAGTGGCTCATTAATAAGGATAGATTACATAACTTAAAAAAAAGGTTTGGAAGAAAAGTATACTTAACTATTATAAAAGAAACAATCATTAAAATGTATTGACACATAACCCATACAATGAATATAAAGTAACTGAGTTTCCCACATTTGGACACATTTTGATATGTATATGAACATAATTTTGAGGACATCCAAGTACCTCCCAGTTAACATCAGTAATCCATCCCTGAAAATCAGGTATTTTGCGTAAAAGCAGCAACCAAGAACTATTTCCTACTATTTAAATAAGAACAAAATTACACTGCAGTATTCCTTACCAAAACCCTTAACCAATCTACTAAATAAAACTACAACATAGTAAAAATATCTTATCATGAACTAAAAGGTTTAAAACACTGCTTCCTAATCACCAAAACACTGTATAGGATTAATAACAAACCCTTGTATTTTCTTTAGTAAGATGGAACCTGGATTTTTCTTTGAGTTAACATTTAACTCTTAGCAAGGGGCTAGGGGATAAGGCTTGGGAATAAAAATTAAAACTCATTTTTTATAGTTATATAAACACATACACTTGTGTACAACAAATATATTAAAATTTAATAAATGAAATCATAAAAAGTAGAATAGGTAAAAATATATCTGATGCAGTGTAAAATTTTTTTAATGAAAAAGCACTGAAAGAAGCCATAAAGAGAATGATTCATATACTTGACTATATTTAAAATGACAAACTCTTGTGAATTAAAACCTCATAAATTAAAAGGCAAATGAGAACCAGGAGAAATATAATTGTTACATACATTACACATAAAGGGTTAACTTAATTTTTATTTATTTATTTTTTAAAAAGATTTTATTTATTTGAGACAGAGAGAGAACACAAGCTGGGGAGAGAGGCAGAGGGAGAGGGAGAAGCAGACTCCCCAGTGAGCAGGGAGCCTGATGTGGGCCTGATCCCAGGGTCCTGGGATCATGACCTGAGCCCAAGGCAGACACTTAACCCACTGAGCCACCAGGCACCCCAGGGTTAACTTTCTTTATATATAAAAGGCTTTCTGGCAAACAGTGTCAAATATGAAGATGTCAAAAGAAATTTAGAGGGGCACCTGTGTGGCTCAGTGGTTTAAGCATCTACTTTCAGTTCATGTCATGATCTCGGGGTCCTGGGATCCAGCCCAGCATTGGGCTCCTTCCTCCGTGGGGGTGGGGGAGCCACTTCTTCCTCTCCCTAGGCCCCTCCTCCATCCCGCTCCTGCTTGCTCTCTCTCAAATAAATAAATAAAATCTTTGAAAAGAAATTTAGACAAAAGACATGGATAGAACATTCACAAAATACAACAGGTAAAGAAGCATTTAAGAATGTCCAAACTTACCTAAAACACAAATTAATTCAAGACACCAATTTTTTCACCTATGAAACTTGCTAACGAGTATTAAAAATATTGGTATCCTGTGTTGATGTGACAACAAAACAGACTTCATATACTGGTTGTGAGTGATATAAGCTGTTAAAATCTTTCTGGAAGGAAATTTGCCACTATTAACCAAAAGCCTTAAAATTTTCAAAATCTCTAATCTAAAACCTCTACTTCTGAAAATTTATCTTTAAAGGCAGTCTGACAGTATTTATCAAAAGCCTTAACAATATATGTAAACAACCTGAAAGTTCTCCATCTATAAATATACACTGAGATTTATGGACGAAGGTGTTAATAAAAAACTTATAAATGTGAAAAACTTGAAGTCGGTTTTCTAACAAGAAGGAATTGATTAAATAAATTACATTTCCCAAATTAGTGCCTCTAAGGAACTTTAAAAATCATGTTCTCAAAAGGTATTTAAGGATTTTTAAAATTTATTTTCAGCATAACAGTATTTATTGTTTTTGTACCACACCCCGTGCTCCATGCAGTCCATGCCCTCTCTAATACCCACCACCTGGTTCCCCCAACCTCCCACCCCCCCACCTCTTCAAACCCTTCAGATTGTTTTTCAGAGTCCATAGTCTCTCATTGTTCACCTCCCCTTCCAATTTCCCCCAACTGCCTTCTCCTAACTCCCCATGTCCTCCATGCTATTTGTTATGCTCCACAAATAAGTGAAACCATATGATAATTGACTTTCTCTGCTTGACTTATTTCACTCAGCATAATCTCTTCCAGTCCTGTCCATGTTGCTACAAAAGTTGGGTATTCATCCTTTCTGATGGAGGCATAATACTCCATAGTGTATATGGACCACATCTTCCTTATCCATTCGTCGTTGAGCATCTTGGTTCTTTCCACAGTTTGGCAACCGTGGCCATTGCTGCTATAAACATTGGGGTACAGATGGCCCTTCTTTTCACTACATCTGTATCTTTGGGGTAAATACCCAGTAGTGCAATTGCAGGGTCATAGGGAAGCTCTATTTTTAATTTCTTGAGGAATCTCCACACTGTTCTCCAAAGTGGCTGCACCAACTTGCATTCCCACCAACAGTGTAAGAGGGTTCCCCTTTCTCCACATCCTCTCCAACACATGTTGTTTCCTGTCTTGCTAATTTTAGCCATTCTAACTGGTGTAAGGTGATATCTCAATGTGGTTTTAATTTGAATCTCCCTGATGGCTAGTGATGATGAACATTTTTTCATGTGTCTGATAGCCATTTGTATGTCTTCATTGGAGAAGTGTCTGTTCATATCTTCTGCCCATTTTTTGATATGATTGTCTGTTTTGTGTGTGTTGAGTTTGAGGAGTTCTTTATAGATCCTGGATATCAATCTTTTGTCTGTACTGTCATTTGCAAATATCTTCTCCCATTCCGTGGGTTGCCTCTTTGTTTTCTTGACTGTTTCCTTTGCTGTTGCAGAAGCTTTTGATTTTGATGAAGTCCCAAAAGTTTATTTTGGCTTTTGTTTCCTTTGCCTTTGGAGACATATCTTGAAAGAAGTTGCTGTGGCTGATATCGAAGCGATTACTGCCTATGTTCTCCTCTAGGATTCTGATGGATTCCTGTCTCACGTTGAGGTCTTTTATACATTTTGAGTTTATCTTTGTGTATGGTGTAAGAGAATGGTCGAGTTTCATTCTTCTACATATAGCTGCCCAGTTTTCCCAGCACCATTTACTGAAGAGACTGTCAATCTATCTATGAAAAACCCACAGCAAATATCATCCTCAATGGGAAAAAGCTTGCAGCCTTCCCTTTGAGATCAGGAACACGACAAGGATGCCCACTCTCACCACTATTGTTCAACATAGTATTAGAAGTCCTAGCAACAGCAATCAGACAACAAAGAGAAATAAAAGGTATCCAAATTGGCAATGAAGAAGTCAAACTCTCTCTCTTCGCAGATGACATGATTCTTTATATGGAAAACTCAAAAAAACTCCACCCCCAAACTACTAGAACTCATACAGCAATTCAGTAACGTGGCAGGATACAAAGTCAATGTACAGAAATCAGTGGCTTTCTTATACACTAACAATGAAAATACAGAAAGGGAAATTAGAGAATCGATTCCATTTACTATAGCACCAAGAACCATAAGATACCTGGGAATCAACCTAACCAAAGAGGTAAAGGATCTGTACTCGAACTACAGAACACTCATGAAAGAAATTGAAGAAGACACAAAAAGATGGAAGACCATTCCATGCTCTTGGATCGGAAGAATAAACATTGTTAAAATGTCTATACTGCCTAGAGCAATCTATACTTTTAATGCCATTCCGATCAAAATTCCACTGGTATTTTTCAAAGAACTGGAGCAAATAATCTAAAAATTTGTATGGAATCAGAAGAGACCCCGAATCACTAAGGAAATGTTGAAAAACAAAAATAAAACTGGGGGCATCACGTTACCTGATTTCAAGCTTTACTACAAAGCTGTGATCACCAAGACAGCATGGTACTGGCATAAAAACAGACACATAGACCAGTGGAACAGAGTAGAGAGCCCAGATATGGACCCTCAACTCTATGGTCAGTTAATCTTCGACAAAACAGGAAAAAATATACAGTGGTATTTAAGGATTTTTGGAAAAAGGTCTTTATAGAATGTGAAGTGCCACAGTGTAGATTTACATATTATTGTTCTAATCTTGTAATATTTGCATATATTAAACAGATATTTCTATATATCTTCACAAATCTATCTCCATGGGGCGCCTGGGTGGCTCAGTGGGTTAAAGCCTCTGCCTTCAGCTCAGGTCATGATCCCAGGGTCCTGGGATCAAGCCCCGAATCGGTCTCTCTGCTCAGCAGGGAGCCTGCTTCCCCCTCTCTCTCTGCCTGCCTCTCTGCCTACTTGTGATCTCTGTCTGTCAAATGAATAAAATCTTAAAAAAAAACACAAGTCTATCTCCATATCAAGTTCTGTAATTCTAAAAGCATAATATGAGAAGGGAATGCACCAAAATATTACCAATATTCATTCGTAGGTGGTGCTGAATTTTAACTTTTAAACTTTATTTTTAAAGATTTTATTGATTTATTTGACAGACAGAGATCACAAGCAGGCAGAGAGGCAGGTAGAGAGAGAGAGGAAGGGAAGCAGGCTCCCCACTGAGCAGAGAGCCAGATGCAGGGCTCGATCCCAGGACCCTGGGATCATGACCTGAGCCGAAGGCAGAGGCTTTAACCCACTGAGCCACCCAGGTGCCCCTTTAATTTTTAAGCTTTTTTATAGGATCTTTATAATGTGAAAACAACTGAAGGATAGAAGTTTTTTTAAAAGATTTTATTTATTTGACACAGAGAGAGAGATCACAAGTAGGCAGAGAGAGAGGGGGAAGCAGGCTCCCTGCTGAGCAGTGAGCCCGATGCGGAGCCTGATCCCAGGACCCTGAGATCATGACCTGAGCCAAAGGCAGAGGCTTAACCCACTGAGCCACCCAGGCGCCACTGAAGGATAGAGTATTAACCAAATAAGTTTGCATGGTAAGCATGGACTTTGAACAAGAGGAGTTATTCATGGGATTCAGATTTGATTTTATTTTTCTAAGTAATCTCTGAACCCAATGTGGAGCTCAAACTTACAACCCTGAGATCAAGAGTCACATGGTCTACTTGAGCCAGCCAAGTGCCCCCACGTGGGGTTCATATTGGTGACTTCCTTCCGTGTCCCTCTGTGACCGTTTTGTTTCTATGCTGACATGGCTGACCACCCCCCCACCATACAACAGACATCTTTATTTTCTTGGGCTTTACCAATGCGTTGAATTTGCATTCATTTCTTTCTGGTCTCGGTGAAATTCTACGTCCAGGCTATGGACAGCTGAAAGTACAATTCCCTAACTATATCCGATATGCTCTCTAAACACCCTAACATTGTCTGGGACCAGAGATAGAAAAGTAGAGGGGATTTTACTGCCTCTGTCTAGACCCTAATGGTGGTCTGGTATAAAAGCCAATAGTAATAACTTTATTTTACCTTGATATCTTCTTATAACATGAGAGTATAAAAAAAAACTCAATGAAGTGTGTGATGTGTTCCCGTTAAACAAGATTTTTTTTTTCCAGCTTTGCCTTTTTCTCTGCCTCTTTTCTACTTAGTTGCTCTATTTGACTTTGGTTCTGTTCTAATTTCACTTGGACTTAATGACCTGGTCCTAGTCCTTCCTTCACTTGTGTGAGCTGGATTTTATATTTCATCGCTCTGTCGGTTAAGGACACCTGTCACCTTCCCTGCTTGACTTCCTGGGCACCAGATTCCAATACCTTTGTTTGTTAAAAGCAGAAAGAGAAAGCCCCAGCCATCTGTGCCCTACATTTGTATATGTGAAACCATAATTGTGTTTTTCCCCACCAAAAGGTCTTCACCAAACAACCTCTGTAATATTTCTTTTTTTCCTCTCCTCAAGTGAAATGGTTTGAAGCTATCTCCCTCCCACCTGATCAATAGCTTAGCTGGGTGTTATATAAAATAAAGTTTGCATTCGATTGTTTCCATAGCAACCATCACACACAGGATTAGATATAAAACCGCTTTCTGATATGACTGCTTTCTGATAAAGGGCTTAGAGTTGCCAAACTAAGCTTTCTAGAACAAAACTTTTCAAAATACATTGAAATAGAATTTAGTAAGGTTGTGAATAAGTACAGAAAAAGTTCACCACATGCTGTCAAAATGCGAATAACCCTAAGGGTTATTTGTATTTTAATACCTTAAGCCTTTTAATCTAAGGAAGAGTCCGTAGCTTAGCGGATGGAATTGCCCCCCACCTCACAGAGGAGATTGAGGCCATCTAGCATGAACTCCTGAAAATTGCCTTGCTTCCATTTTAGATTTTCTATCTCTACCTATCCTTCCCCTAGTCTGCCCTATCTTGAAAGAAGTGGACTTCACACATTGCAAGACTGACCATTTTGCTGTGCTGTTGTTCCGTTCTTGTCCTTGGGGCACCTTGTCTCATGGGTCATCTCTATCCTTGAGCTCTCTGTTGAGTCCTTCCCTTTAGTAGACAAACCCGTGACCATTCCTCTATCCTAGAAAACTGTTCCTTATCCCTGCCTCTTTCTCAAGTTCGGGTCCCATCTTTCTAGTTCCTTTGACTGTTCATTCATAATCTGCAGCTGCTGGCTGCGTTTTCTCACCTCCCACTCACTCTTTAATAACGTGTAATCTAGCTTCTCATCTCCCCACCTTGTTGGGTTTACTCTCAACAGAAATGATCACCAGTTAGTAAATCCAGTAGCGCCTGTCCTCCTTTTCCTTGCCCTCTTGGCAGCAGGGGCTTCTTTCCTCCTCCTCCTCCTCCTCCTCCTCCTCCTCCTCCTCCTCCTCCTTCCCCTCCCCCTCCCCTCTTCCCCCTCCTCCTTCTTCCTATTATTATTATTATTTTCCTTTTCTAAGTGCCATGATCATGCTCCTAGGCACTCAGGTTAAAAATCCTTGCATTATCTTCAATGTTCCCTTGCCTATAACCCTCCTGCTTCTATATCCAATCAGTAAAAACAATATTAATTCTACCACAGAAGCATGTCTTTCCTCTATGCTGTCAGGTCCACTTCCAATTAGATAGTTCAGATCATTATCTCTGGCTTAGACACCTTAACACTTTGTCCCAACATTTCCTGTTCCCTTCTGCTCTCTCCCTGTCATATGTCCCAGAAACTCCATTCAGACACAGTGTCCTAAAGCAAATCAATGAATCACTCATTTATTCAAACTATTTCTCAACTGCCTATTGTGATGGCTGTGCGTAAAATTGTACCACTCCATTTGTAAGTATATGTGAATGTCACCTGCCGAAATCATACAGGTTATAAACCTTGTGGCTGAGGACGAAGCCCTAATTACGTTTGAGGCACTACTTTGGTCACTAGGGGCATAGTAGTGAACTAAGCAGAAAAAAAAAAAAATCCCACCATTTGCATCGACATGGATGGAACTGGAGGGGATTATGTTAAATGAACTAAGTAGAGAAAAACAATTATCATGATGGTTTCACTCATATGTGGAATATAAGCAATAGCATGGACCACAGGGGAAGGAAGGGAAATCCAAAGGGGGAGAAATCAGAGAGAGAGAGAGAGAGACGAATCATGAGAGACTGTGGGCCCTGAGAAACAATCTGGGGGTTTCAAAGGGGAGGAGGGTGGGATGGTGGGAGGGTGGGGTAACAGGGTGATGGGTATTGAGGAGGGCATGTCCTGCAATGAGCGCTTAACTAACATACTTAACTAATATACTTAACTAATGAATCCTTGAACACTGCATCAAAGACCAATTAGGTACTATACAATGGCTAACTGAATATAATTTAAAAAATTGAAAAAAAAATCCCTGCTCTCTTGGAGTTCTCAGTCTAGTGATGAGAAACACAAGCAAAAAGCACAACTCTGATCACGTCAATTCTCATTTCATATTTCCTCCTTAAAAGCAGAAGAAAACACCCACTTTTCTTTAGAATTTGCCCTACTTTCTTTCGGTTGGACGTTCTCTACAATTTAGCCACACCCTGCCTTACATTTCCATGTAGCTGTTTGTCCTGTCTCCTTAAATATCTTTCTCTTCCAATTCTAGCTGTTGACATTCTAGCCATTTTAAAAGCCCATCTCAAATATACCCTTTCTAAAAGACGCCCTCACAAGATCTCCATAATAAACCTCTCCTGTCCCTCCAATGAGCAGTTAAATTATAAAAACATACTCCTTAGAATCAGACACAGATTTGAACCCTAATTGCTCCAATAACAAACGAGTCCTTGGAAAGTTAAATTTCTCTCAGACTCAGTTTGATCTATAAAATGATGGTGAGAACACATACCTTGCAGAATTGTTATAAAACATAAATGTAACACATATCAAGGGTCTTACAGTACTCTGGACGTAGTAGACAATCAGTGATCGCCATTAAAAAGCTGTTGACAGTGGGTCGAAATTACTCCCTTTGCTACTTACTATTATCTTGAGCTAGATTCTTAATCTTCTCAAAACTCAATTTCCTTCTGTGTATAATAGAGCTAACAATAACCCAGGGTAGCTATGAAAATATTTCAAGTGTCAAGTACAATGCCTGGCCCACAGGATGAACTTGAGCAGATGTGAGTTTCTGTTTACCACATTCTGACTTCCATTATGGCATGGATGTGCTCACACACAAGCATATGCCACACTTGGGTCTACTTCTCCCACTAGTTTATTAACTCTGTAAGCCACAGTCTGTGTTCTCTCTCCTTCTTCTACTGCAGCTATGACTTTTTCACAGTGCCTCGAACTTGGCTAATGCTGAACTGCTCTTTGGTGCATTTTCTGCCCTCTTCCCAAATCTTCCCTTCCTTCTTTCCTCTTCTGAAATTACTTAACAGCGCTATGGATTTTTCTGTGGCGCTAATCATAATCTTTCTCACTGTGCCGTTGTCTTATCTGCCCCCATCACCTCTTTCTCCCCACACTACTGCCAAGTAGGTTTGAAGATGCTTGAGTAACAAACAAGATGCTTGAGTTATTCTCCTCTGTGTCCACCCTGAGAAGAGTCTTGGACTGGGATTTTTATGGACTAAGACCTAAGTATCTGGGTTAATTTGAATTACATACTCAATACCGGGACTATAAAAACCTCTAATGAAAGCTTTAGCTTGGGTTAATCATGGGAAGTACAAGTTTATCAGACTTTATTCATGGAGTGTATTTGGATGGAAACGGATCCATTGTTTGGTCCCAAAAGACTGAACATCCGTGTGATGAGTGATGGGATTCTTAACTCTCTTATATAGTTCAACTACTAACATGAATGTTCATGACAATTTTCACAAGGCGGGCCCTGCTGATTCTTCTGACTTTGTCTGTTATATCTGCATTTTGGTAAAGTGATATATTACTTGTTGCAATTTTATAAAGATATTTGGAGAACAAATTCATCTTACAAAGATGTCAACTTTAAGATAAGGAATCACAGCTAGAATTTGATTATGCTACGGTTTTCCTCTGCCTTCTCCCCCATGATCTTGGATCATAGTGTTTTATATTAAATCTACATCAAAAAGTCACCAGGGTGACAACTTTTCATTTGGGCTTTCAACCTAATATGTGGTCATAAACTGCTTTGCTAAGTTCCTCTTCCCAGATCCATTTAAAGTGCTAGGTCTGCACGGACAGATGTGCTGACTTCTAGTAAAAACTGCTCAATGTATTTTGTTTCATGTTCCTCGGTCTCATGTTGGATGATGAAAGTGCACCTCTAATGATTGCTTTTGTCAGCAATCAAGGTTTTAGATCCATTTTACCCTCTCATAATAAAAATCCAGGAATCATTGCGATGAAAACAAAAATGGCCAGACTTAGGATTTGCAATAAAATAAAGAGTATTAGAAGGTAAAATGTGGCCCTGGGAGTCCCACACTAAATTTTTTCCACTTGTCTTTATTTTATTGCACTTGTGAAGAGGGACTCGGTGAAGCAGTCTAGGGCTATATATAAAGTAAGTGCAAAGCCCCAAATGCCAAACAACTGAAGAAAACGGATATATAAATTGTAATATGTATAGAACGCTACGCAGACATTAACAATTACATATATCTACATTGAATATGTTCAAAATGTTACATTTAAAAGAAATAAAACTAAATGTATATAGGAAACACACCTCCTAAATTTACATTTTTTTTTCCTCATGGCAGTATGGATTTTCTCCTCGCGATTATCTTCCTAGAGATTATGAAAGCTAGAGGCTCTGTCAAGGACCTTTGGTAACATAAATTGAGCTGAATCTGCCTTCGGCTCAGGTCATGATCTCAGGGTCCTAGGATGGAGCCCCGCATTGGGCTCTGCTCAATAGGGAGCCTGCTCCCACCCCCTCCCCCGGCCCCCGTTCCGGCCTCTCTGCCTACTTGTGATCTCTCTCTCTCCCTCTGTCAAATAAATAAATAAAAGCTTTAAAAAATAAATAAATTGAGGCTGAAGATAGTTTTGTTTTCTTTTTAGCATAATAAAGTGTAGGAGATAATGCTAAGAAGAGGCTATTCTCCCTGGTGTAAAAGCCTGGTTTTGCTTTTTTCAAGAACAGGCCTGAAGCACATACCTCAATGAGGGCTTATTTTTGTCTCTCCGCTCCCCCACTCAAAGCTCCAATGCCCCCAGTCCCTCACCCAGTAGGTGAACTGAACAAGACACCCACACTTACTGTCAATTTCTACCATTTGGCCAGACACAAAAGGACAGGGCTTTGTTTGGTTCTAAATAATCAAGAAACTATGAAGGATTGAAGAAAACAGGTATAATCGAAATGTTCGCTATGTGGAGCCCCCCATGACTTCTGAATTTGAACTCCACATCACTGAAGCCTGGGGACAAATTGAATGGAATGAGAGAACTGTACATGAACTGCCACCACCATATAGACTCCAAAATACAGGACACTTGAAACCTGCCATTTGTTTAAATATTCAGAACATTCTTCAGTATTTCAAATAATTTTCTTGTTTTGCTGACTATTTTGACATGGACTGCACCCACCCCGCCCTCCCCTGATAAAGGATAGAGAACCAGAGATAACCACATTTGTAATTACAACTTCCTAGCCGATGGAAGCATTCAGCATTTCTAGAAAATGCCTTATAATCTTCTACTGATGACCTAATTTATATATTTTTTGGCCACAAGGATGTAAAATGCGAGAGCATCTTGACGTACAGCCACAGAACTTAGAACTGAGTTTAAAACTAAGACACTCTAGGGGTGCGTGGGTGGCATTGTTGGTTAAGTATCCCTCCCTTGGTTTCGGCTCAGGTGGTGATCTCAGGGTTGTGAGACTGAGCCCTGAGTTGGGTTCCTCACTCAGTGCAGAGTCTGCTTGAGATTCTTGCTTCCTCTCCTTCTGCCCCTCCTGCTCATGAACTCTCTCTCAATAAATTAAAAAACAACAACAACAAAATGTGAAACTGCAAGTCGGTGCAGCCACTTTGGAAAACAGTGTGGAGATTACTTAAGAAATTAAAAATAGAGCTACCCTATGACCCTGCAACTGCACTACTGGGTATTTATCCCAAAGACACAGATGTAGTGAACAGAAGGCCCTCTGTACCCCAATGTTTATAGCAGCAATGGCCACAGTCGCCAAACTGTGGAAAGAACCAAGATGCCCTTCAATAGACGAATAGATAATGAAGATATGGTCCATATATACAATGGAGTATAAGCCTCCACCAGAAAGGGTGAATACCCAACTTTTGTAGCAACATGGACGGGACTGGAGGAGATTATGCTGAGTGAAATAAGTCAAGCAGAGAGAGTCAATTATCATATGGTTTCACTTACTTGTGGAGCATAACGAATAACACGGAGGACACTGGGAGAAGGAGTGGAGAAGGGAGTTGGGGGAAACCGGAGGGGAAGACGAAGCATGAGAGACTGTGGACTCTGAGAAACAAACTGAAGGTTTTGCAGGGGTTGGGGGTGGGAGGTTAGGTGAGCCTGGTGGTGGGTATTATGGAGGGCACGTATTGCATGGAGCACTGGGTGTGGTGCATAAACAATGAATTTTGGAACACTGAAAAAAATTTTTTAAAAAGGTGAAACTCTAAATATTCTGGATTATTATTCAGTAAGTGAAAACTAATGTAACATTGTAAAAACAAAATTTCAGCAAGCCATAACTATAGCAATGGCTGCCATTTATTACTGACCATCAGGTAAACCTCATGCCCACTCTATGAGTGTTTTGTCCCCAGCTTTAGGAAAGAAACAAGTGAAGTTTAGAGAAGTTAAAGAAGCTCTCCCCTTAAACAAGCTCTCCCCAAGTGTCACTGTCACTGAGAGACCAGAAGTCAATCCTAGCTCTTATTCCCAAGCTGGTGCGTTCTTTCCACTATGCTTAGCTGCTTCATAAAAATAACAGACATTATCAGCGAGGTTTTAGAGAAGAGAGCTCGGTTTTCCAGACGTGCTGAAGAAACAGAAGTTAGAGCTTAGAAGAAATAGAGAGGAGAGCATGGAAGGAGGAGCCAACTAAACCCACTCGTCTGTCAACTCGTTGTGACCAAATACACTCCATTCTGATTCTGTGGATCAAACAGATCTGGCTCTTCTACTTTATAAAACTCTACTGAAGGACTCACGAGGGCCAAGAGACTATCTGATGATAGTTTATGTGAAACTCTATGGCGGTGGCTTTTGTAGCTCTGCCAAAAGTAATTCAACCCATTCAGGGGTTGGGTCAAGGTGGTATTTTTCTCGGGGAACAAATTATCTTTTTTTCTTCCTCATAGAGGGAGATAAGACAAAATCTACACATAAGGTTCTTGACCATTTGCTAGAAAATTAACTTAAAATGTAGGCTGAAAATCTGGTTGTTATTTGGTATAGTGTTTTGATCTCCATTTGAGACCTGTTCTAATCCACTAAAACTTGATACAAAAGCAACTTTAACCAAAAAAAAAAAAAAATCTTAATTCACATACCAACAAATTCACACATTTTTTTAAAAGATTTTATTTATTTATTTAACAGACAGAGATCACAAGTAGGCAGAGAGGCAGGCAGAGAGAGAGGTGGAGGCAGGCTCCCTGCTGAGCAGAGAGCCCGATGTGCGGCTCGATCCCAGGACCCTGGGATCATGACCTGAGCCGAAGGCAGAGGCTTAACCTACTGAGCCACCCAGGCACCCCAAATTCACACATTTTTAAAGATTACTGACATGCAATGTTATTAGTAGTTTCATGTGCAAAACAGTGACTTGACAATTCTATACATTACTCAACGCTCACCAAACTTAGGGTGGTCACCATTTGTCACTATACGTTATTAAAATATTATCGACTATATCCCCTCTGCTGTACTTTTCATCCCCATGAGTTATTTTGTAACTGGAAGTTGTACCACTTAATACCCTTTGCCTATTTAGGACCATCCTCCCAACACGCTATGCTCTGGTAACTACCAGTTTCTCTGTATTCACAAATCTACTTGTTGTTCTTTTTAAATTTAATATTCTACATGTAGGTAAAAACATAGGATATTTGTCCTTCTTTGACTTACTGAAAATAATACCCCATGTTGTCACAAATGGCAAGAGCTCATCCTTTTTCATGGGTAAAAATTCTGTACATAGGAACGTGCTGGCGCACACGTGCGCTGTATGTTCTTTATGATGGACACGTAGGTTCCTTCCACGTTTTTGCTATGGTAATTAATACTGCAGTTAAAGAAGGGGTGGATATATCTTTGTAAATAGTGTTTTTGTATTTTTTGGATAAACACCCAGTAGTGGAACTATGGGAACATACAGTATTTTTAAAAATTTTTTAGAAAACCCTCTATACTGTTTCCCACATTGGTTGCACCCAATGATATTCTTACCAACAGTGCACAGGGTTCCCTTTTCTCTACATCCCTGCCAACACTTGTTGTCTTTTTGATACTAACCATTCCGACTGGTGTGAGGTGGTATCTCACTGTGGTTTTGATTCGCATTTCTCTGATGATTAGCAATGCTGAGCATCTTTTCATGTGTCTGTTGGCCACAAGTATGTCTTCTGTGGAAAAATTTTGGATAGGTCCTCTGTCCAGTTTTTAATCAATTATTGCTTTATTTGGAACCAATGTTGAGTTGTAACAGCTCTTCATATTTTTTAGATATTAACCCCTTATCGGATAAATTATTGGGAAAGATCTTCTCCCATTCAGTAGCTTACCTTCTGTTGAGGATTTTTGTATCCATGTTTATCAGAGATATTGGCCTGTAAATTTTGGTAGCATCTTTGTCCTCATAGAATGAGGATAATGCTGACCACATAGAATGAATTCAGAAGTTTTCCTTCCTTTTCTATTTTTTGGAATAGTTTGAGAATAATAGGTATCTCTTTTTAAAATGTTTGGTGGAATTTTCTTGTGAAGCTATCTAGTCCTGTAATTTTCTTTGTTGGGAGGTGTTTTTTTTAACCAGTTCAATTTCATCACTATCGAGTCTATTCAAATTTTCTACTTCCTGATTCAGTTTGGAAGACTGTGTATTTTCAGGAATTTAGCCATTTCTTCTAGGTTGTCCAATTTGTGTGCAATATTTCCTAGTATTCTCTTATAATCATTTGTACCTTTGTGCTGTTGGTTATTTCTCCCCTTTCATTTCTGCCTTTGAGTCTTCTTTTTTTCCTGTGTCTGGCTAAAGGCTTATTAACTCTGTTTATCTTTTCAAAGAACCAGCTCTTGATTCCATTGATCTTATTATTTTTAGACTCCATTTCAATTATTTTTGCTCTCATCTGTGTTTCCTTTCTTCTACTAACTTTGGGCTTTGTTCTTTTTCTAGTTCTTTCACGCATAAGGTTATTTTGTTTTAGATTTATCTTCTTTCTTGAGATAGGCTTGTATTGCTATACACTTCCCTCCTGTAACTGCTTTTGCTGGGTCTCAAAGATTTTGGATCATTGTATTTATAACTTCATTGTCTCCCATGTATTTTTTTAAAAGATTGTTTTAGAGAAAGAGAGAATGAGCAAGTGAGGGGGAGAGGCAGAGAGACAGAGAGAGAAAAAGTCTCAAGCAGACTCCCCATTGAGCACAGAGCCCAATGTGTATCTCAGTTCCACAGCCCTGAGATCATGACCTGAGCTGAAATCAAGAGTCAGTCCCTTAACTGACTGAGCCACCCAGGTGCCCCCCCCCCATATATTTTTATTTCCTCTTTGATTTCTTTGATGACCTATTGGTTATTCAATAGCATGTTGTTTAGCCTCCACTTGTTTGTGATTTTCTCAGTTTTTTTTCTTGTAATTGATTTCTAGTTTCACATCACTGTGGTGAGAAGAGATGCTTAATAGGATTTTAATACTCTTAAATCCACTGAGGCTAGTTTTGTGACCTAATATGTGATCTATCCTGCAGAATGTCCCATGCATACTTGAATGTGTATTGTGCTGGTTTTGGATGGAAAGTTCTACATATATCTATCAAGTTCATCTGGTCTGATAGGCCATTCATAGCCACTATTTCCTTATTGATTCTTTGAACTATCCATTGGTATAAATAGGATGAAAAGCCCCTATTATTATTGTATTACTGTCAATTTCTCTCTTTACGTCTGTTAATATTTTCTTTATATATTCAGGTGCTCCTATGTTGGGTGCATAGATAGTTATAATTGCTATATCCTCTTGTTGAAATAATCCCTTTATTATGTAATGCCCTTCTTTCTCTCTTGCTATCGTCTTCATTTTTAACGTCTATTTTGTCTGATAGAAGTAGTTCTATCCTAGCTTTTTTTTTTTTCTTCCATTTGCATGGAATTTTTTTCCATCCCTTCACTTTCAGTCTGTATGTGTCTTTGAGTCTGAGTTCCTTGTAGGCAGTATATAGATGAGTCTTGCTTTTTTTATCCAGCCACCCTATGTCATTGGAACATTGAGTCCACTTACATTCAAAGTAACTTCCCACTTAGAACTACTTTTGCTGGGTCTCAAAAGATTTTGCTACCATGTTGTTAATTGCCTTCTGGTTGTTTTTGTAGTTCTTTGTTGTTCTCTTGCTCTCTTCCCCTGTGGTTTGATGGCTTTCTTTAGTGTTATGCTTAGATCCCTTTGTGGGTTTTTTAAAAATCTATTACAGGTTTTTGATTTCTTATTACCATGGAGTTCTATGTAACATGTGTGTAATAGCCTGTATTAATTTGATGGTTGCTTAAGTTGGAACACATACTAAAAGCATTAAATTATTACTTCCCCCTCCAAGTTTTATGTGTGAAATCATATAATTTACACCTTGACATATTCTGCGTCTTTTTATTTTGTATTTCCCACTTATTATTGTACTACAATTGAGTTTAGTACTGTTCTGTTTTAGCCTTCATACTGGCTTTATAATTGATTAATCTACTACCTTGACTATATGCTTGCTTTTGCCAGTGAAATGTTTTCCTTTCATATGGTTCTTAATTCTAGTTATGGTCTTTTTCTTGCCACTCAAAGACGTCCCTTTAACATTTCTTGTAAGGCTGGTTTAGTGGTGATGAACTCAACTTTAACTTCTGTTTGTCTGGTAAACTCTTTCTCTCCACTTCAATTGTGTCTGATAACTTGCTGGATAGAGTAGTCATAGTTGTAAATTTTTTTACTTTTAGCACTTTGAATATACCCTGCCACTCTGTTTCAGCCTGAAATATTTCTGCTGAAAAATTAGGTGATATCCTTAAGGGGAGGAGGTGGACCCTTATTTGTTTGCTTTTTCTCTTGTTGCTTTTATTTATTTATTTATTTAAGATTTTATTTATTCATTTGAGAGAGAGAGAGGGCACACACAAGCAGTAGGAACAGCAGAGGGAGAGGGGGAAGCAGGCTCCCTGCTGAGCAGAGAACCCGATGCGGGGCTCGATCCCAGGACCCTGAGATCATGACCTGAGCTGAAGGCAGAGGCTTAACCCACTGAGCCACCCAGGTGCCCCTCTCTTGTTGCTTTTAAAATTCTCTTTTTACCTGTAGCTTTTTCCATTGTAGTTATTATGTGCCTTGGTGTAGACCTTGCTTGGGGGCTCTCCTTGATTCCTGGACTTGGATGTCTTTTTCCTTCCCTACTTAGGGAAGTTTCAGTTACTATTTCTTCAAATAAAATGTCTGCCTCCTCTCTTCATCTTGGATCCTTATAATGCTAGTGTTATCACACTTAATCATGTTGCAGACATCCCTTAACCTATTTTTTAATTCTTCCCCTTTTGGCTGTTCAGGTTGGTTGTTTTCTATTACCTGGTCTTTCAGATTGCTGATCCATTCTTCTGCATCCACTCGTCTGCTGATTCTAGTGTATTTTTTCATTTCAGTTAGTATATTCTTCAGCTCTGGTTCTTTTCACATTTCCTATTTCTTTGTTAACGTTCTCACAGAGTTCATCTACTCTTCTCTCAAGTCCAGGAAGTATCTTTGGGACCATCACTTGTAACACTTTATCAGGCATATTACTTAGTTCCATTTAATTTAGTTCTAATTTTGTCTTGTTATGTCATTTTTTAGATATTCCTCTGTATCCTCATTTTGTGTAATACTCTGTTTCTTTGTATTAGGTAGGTCTGCTAGGTCTACTGGTCTTAAAAGTGGTGGTCTTGTGTCAAAGAAATCCTGCAATGCCCTTTAGTACAATCCCCTCTGGTCACCAGGATTAGGCTCTCCAGGGGTGTCCCGTGTGTGCTGTGATTCCTTTGGGCATGCTGGTAGGTGGGGCTGACCTTCATCTCAGCTGGCTGAAATAACCTGCCTCACCTCCTACAGGCATACGGGACAGAGTTTGCACCCCAGGCTGTTGAGGAGCCCGGCTAGAGCACCATGGGCTAGCTGATGGGTTGGGCTAGCTCTCAACCCACCTGTCTACAGTTAGCCACTGCAACACCTGCTGTCACTCTGAAGAACATGGCTTATTCCCTGCACGGCCAGCTAGGAGGCTCAGCTACAGGAACTGTGGGTGTGTGGGATGATTTCCCACCCCTTGCCCCCGTCCCCTACCCAGAGCAGGAACCACTTTGTAGTGGCGCTTGTCCTGTCCCTGCTGGGTGTGTTGGGGCAGAAGCCACTTCGGAAGGGAGCCTGTTGAGGTAGCTGGGTTGGGTGGAGCAGGAAAGCAGGACAAGGCCAGAGTGGGGCATACTCTACTAGCAAGGTAGATGGAGTGTGTTAAAACCGGCTCCTGCCAATGTCCAGCTATGTAGTCTGGGGAATGGTGAGAAAAATGGGGCCTGCCAGCACGTTCATTCCCAGAGGAATCTCCTGCAGATTCCTGCCCCTCCAGCACACATTCTAAAATTAGTCCATAAATCTCCTTCATGGATGCCCCAGATGCTTTTCAAACTGCTGCTTCTGTGCTGGGTGTTAGACTGAGTAATATAGTAGGTTAGCTCTTTCAGGGCAGAATCTTGGTTTCCTGTAGCCCTCCAGCTCTTCTGGATTTAAGCCCTACTAATTACTTAAGCTCCTAGAGTTAAGCTTTGTTGATTTATAAAGCCGGACATTATGGAGTGTCTTCTTCCCAGTGGGGGCCAAGGACACCCATGTGGGGTCTGATCCCTTGTTCTTCATGGTAGTGATGTCCCTTCCATTTGTGGTTAGTTACACAAGGTATTTGGTACCTGGGTGTGTCCCTGCCCCTATTTCTCTGTGGCCTCTCCAGGACGATGTGTCCCTGCCCCTATTTCTCTGTGGCCTCTCCAGGATGAGCTGTGGCAGTTCTGTTCTGCCATTCTTTAGTTAGTTGCAATACACGTATTTGTTGCCTCAGTGCGTCCATGAGAGGAGTGAGCTCAGGCTCCTTTTACTTCACCGTCTTCCCCACGTTCCCCACATAGACTCATTTAAAGCCTACAGGTTTTTAATATATTCGTAAACTTGTGCATCCATCATCAAAATCAATTTTAGAACATTTACGTCACCCTTAAAAGAAACGAACATCACACCCCTTAACCATCACCCTCTAAGCCCCTATAAACCCCTACCTTAGGCAACCATTAATCTACTTTGTCTCTACAAAGCAACTTTCTATTCGCTAAAATCCTAAATGTTTTCTGGTTTTGAAGAGATCAGTCCCATCCTGAATGTTAGCTGGAAAAAATACCGGAAGTAGTCAACTTTTGTCGGGGGTGGAAAAATAAGGAAAGATAAAAGAGCAGCACCCTTTTTTTTTTTTTTTTTTAAAGATTTATTTATTTGACGAGTGAGATCACAAGTAGGCAGAGAGAGAGAGGAGGAAGCAGCCTCCCTGCCAAGCAGAGAGCCCGATGCTGGACTCGATCCCAAGGACCCTGAGATCATGACCTGAGCCGAAGGCAGAGGCTTAACCCACTGAGCCACCCAGGCGCCCAGAGCAGCACCATGTTTTCTAATATGAAGTCTAGTATCATTATTTAGTTGGCAACTATGCGATCTTAAATTCATGAAAGCGAAACTGAAATGTACTCACCAAACAGTTTTTTCTCTTCACCATCAGGCAGGGTCTCCCAGGTCTAGTTTCTCAGAACATGGTTGGCATACTCAGGTAATGATCTTCTTCTAGGAAATCCCAGTGAAGGGAGCAGGGGATGCTGGAGGAGAGCGGCATTCTCTACTGGTTACGGCTCCACTTACTGGCTTCTTGAGAGTTCTGGGGGAACTCAGAAGTTCTCACAATTTAATGTAGGCAGGAGAAAGGGATCTTCAAGACCCTGATACAAGCTGTGTCTTTAGCTGTGTCCTCCTTCCCACTTGGGAGACATGACAGTGTGGTGGAAAGATCAGGTCTGGCATGACTGCTTTGAATCCTAGGTCTACATACTAGATATAGGACCTTACTTAATCTCTTTGATTCTCAGTTTCTTCATCAGTAAAATAACACGACTACCATCCAATAATAATGGTGGAGTTATGAGAATTAAATGTAATGACATCTGTTGAAATGTCAAAACCTACTATATTGTACATAGTAATAATCAATAAATATTAACTTCTCTTTTATACTCTCTTCCCATAAACTCCAGATCATCAGACTATTCTCTTAATTGTCTGGGTCCTGCCCTACATAGGGCATGCTTTGTGGTCATCAATAACTGAAGGCGTGTGTTTAAGGGCTTCTATTAGTAACCAACTGTGATCTTATTACTTAACTTGTGGCTACTCTGGTTTTCTCATATTTCAAAAGGTTATCACAAAGCTTCAAAATATGCATAGGAATCACCTGGGAATTTTTTTTTTAATTGCAGACTGATTCAGTAGCTACAGTGAACAGAATTTTTAAATAGATTCTAAGGTTCCTGCCTTCCTTGTGTACATGTTCTATAGGATCCTCTCTCCCTGTGTGTGAGCAGTACCTGTGCATTGGATAGATCACTCTCATGATTAGGTTACATGACAAAGATGAAGGGATTTTGTTCATGTAAATAGGGTCCCAAACCAGTTGATTTGAAATTAATGAAAGGGAGATTATCCTGGGTGAGTGTGACCTAATCAAGGAAACCCATTGAAAGAGGGCCTTGAGGTCAAGACACTCTTGCTATCCTTGAGATAGTGAGTTTTTAGCAGTTCTACAGCTACAAGGAAGTAAATTCTGTCAGCAACCACGTGAGCCTGGAAGAGGACTCAGTGCCTCAGATCAGACCCCAGTCTTAGCTGATAATCTTGATTTAAGTCTTGTGTGATCCTGAGCAGAGCATTCAGGTAAGCCGTACCCAGATTCCTGACCCATGAAAACTTTGAAATGATAATGTGTTATTTTATGCTGCTAAATCTATGGCAGTTTGTTACACGGCAATACAGAACTAATATAGTAGGTCTGAGTGAGGCATTTCTAATAAGATCCCAGGTGGCTATTGATTATGCACCAGCATGTCCACACTCTGAGTAACAAGAATATATCACACAATCATTTCAAGACTTAGAGCGATCATAGATATTAGGGATGAACAACTGGGGGTGCTTTTATGATGATTTCTTCAACCTTAAACGTAAAGTTTAATGATTCATAATTCTTCATTATAACCTCTATTTTATAAATTCTTCATTTGTAACCTCAATTTTCTAAAATTGACTCTCATGTGACTTTTGTGGGAAATTCCCACTTAAACTTCTAGACATCTATTTCCAATTAGAGTTTCATTCCTTTACAATTTCCTACTCTTGCAAGAAAAATATATTCCTAATCAAATGCAAATGGCACAACACAGAGAGGTAATTATCATTTTATCAATTCAGTCCAATCCTCTTTAACCACACTCAGTATTATAAGTAACAAGATCTTAATGGTTACACTTGAGGATATTAAAATAAGATGGAGGAAAAATGAATTGTTTCTTGGCTTTGCCAAATAGGAATTATTCACAAAATAAGTTTTTCACCTTACTGTCTTATTAAATCATTTTTACTGGCTTTCTTATTTAGACTGTATGGTTGGATACTACCAGGTATAATGGAACATCTATCAAACATTCTATGCAGTCTAGCTGATCTACTTGGTCAAACAGGAGTCTTGGGACTGAAGGATTTATCTACATGAAACTGCAGGTTTCAGAATTCTATTAGCTGACTGCTATTTGTCACAGCAATTTATCTTGTGTTGATCGAGAGTGCCTACCTTGGAGATTAGTAAATGTAGAACCCAATAACTCAACTCTTACAGATCTCTTTTTGGACCTGTTAGATGAAAAGAGGAAGTCATTTTCTCCAGATTCTTTCTTCTACATCTGTTAAATGGGTGGCACTAAAACTTTCAGTTCATTCTAATTCAATTCATTTCAAACTTTACTTAGTGCATTACTGTCTTAGGAACAAGCAGTATGAATAACACCTAGTGCCTGCTCTTCTGCAGTTTATGATCTGGTGGGGGAAAAAACAAATAGACATGCAATTATAATATAGCATAACTACTAAGAGAGGGCCAACTGCAATGTAAGTAATATGTAATTTTGAATTTAAAGTATGGGTAATATTTAGTGAAGTAAAGGGAAGAGAAGATGCCTGGCAGAAGGAACAACGTGTTCTATGGGTGAAGAGCAAGAATTAGAAAATTCAAGGTGGTTAGAACATAGGTAAGAGGTAGAGGGAGAAAATTGGAAAAGCAAGCAGGACCCAACACATGATGGCTGGTTAAGCATATAACAGAGTTTGGAGATTAGTTTAGGTAATCATTTGTAAACTTTTGGGTCTCAAGAACCTGTTACACATATATAGATAGACAGAGGCGCCCATGACCCAGAGATCATGACCTGAGCTGAAACCAAGAGTTGGACGCTTAACTGACTGAGCCACCCAGATGTCCCAAGACACTGTTCTATTCTTAAAAATTCTGTAGGGCCCCATAGAGCTTTAGTATCGGTGTTAAATGTATTAATACTTGCCATATTAAAAAAACTGGGAGATTTTAAAAGATTTAAAATAATTAAAAACCCATTACATGTTAACAGAAAAGTTTTTTTTTTTTTGCAAATCTCTTCAATGTCTGGCTTATGTAGAAACCAAGCTGATTCTCATATCTGACTTGTGTCTATTTATTGCATGTTATATGTCCCTTAACCTATGGAAAACTCTACTGTAGACTTAATGAGCAAATGAAAGTGAAAATGGCAAATAATCTCAATAGGATTATGAACATTGTTTTGAATTTGCAAAGCAAGAGATCTCACAGACCTCTGGGGATCTTCTTGAATTTGAGAACTACGGTCTGAAGACAATGAGAAAACCCTGAAGTGTTTAAAGAACAGAGTTAGATATGATCAGAGGTTCATTTTGGGAAAATTACTCTGCAGGGAAAAGATGTGTTATAGCAGAATAAGAATAGAATCAAGTAGGCTTGTATGAATTCCAAAAATGTGTATCTGATCATGTCTAGGCTTACTGAGCTACCAGGAAAGGGTTTGAAATAATATTACATATGCTAAATATTTATTACAATGTTAGCGTTCAGTGCTCTTAACCACAGTAATCATCCGTTTCCTAGGATTCCTAGGGCAAAATCCAGTGCAGAGCTAGAGTCTGAAACAGAGTAAAGTTTGGCAAGAGATGCAAATTCTCATAGAATCTCAAGCACTGCGGTACAACCAGCCAACCATCCACTTGCCTCAACTAAATGCTATTCACTGAAGAAATGGATGAAAGTGAAGACATGTTTAGCTAAGGCCCTCGTAAAGAAAGCCCTGGATCAATAATGAATTGGCATAGCAAAATAATTAATAAAAATAATATAAATGATAATATGTTACTAATAAACAATTTTGAGCACTTACAATATGCCAGGCACTGTGTTTAAGGGCTTTATCATTTTAATTTAATCCTCATAACAACCTATGAGGTAGGTAAGATCATCATTACCCCCAGGGGATATTACTATTACCATCTCCACATCCAGGATGGGAAAACGCAGATGAGAGGAGGAAATGACCAGGCAGACACAAACCCAAGTAACTCATTCAAGGGTCTAAAATAAAGAACAGAGCTAGGCTCTGAGCCTATGTCTAGCTGACTCGAAAACCCATTCATAGCCAGTGTGCTATACCGCCACACTACAAGATACAATGTAAAACGCTTCATGAATAAAGCTAGATTCTGTATCAAATAGATTACCAGATATTGCTGATAGTTTATGCTAAGATAAATCCTGATAATTAAAGTAACATTTTTCTACCCTAGAAAAAGAGATCTGAAGTAATAGTTCATTGCTGACAATGGTTGATACTATTTATGGTGAAGGCATACCTTTCTGGGGAACAGACCCACACGCGTTTACATTTTTATTATTGTCTACAAATTTAAGAATGTTGCCTTTGCTAATTGGGAGGCAGTAGAAGAGAGTAGTTCAATGTAATTGGACTGTCCAGATTTGAATCCCAACTCTACCATTTACTAACTCTTTAACACTGAGCCAGTCAGTTAACCTGTCTATGCATCGGTTTCTGTGGCCCTTAAACAGGGGCAATAACAGTACCTAACTCAAATGGCAGATTTTAAGATTAAATGATAGAATATATACAAAGTATTGATTATGGAATATATCAGATTAAATCTCAAATATTAAATATCACAGATTAAATGCTCAAAATTATTAACAATCTGATTAAATTATACCCAAAGAACTCCTCCTTCACCATAATTATTTATAATATTATATGTTTTAAGGGCCTAAATTTTTTCATAAGGTGTATAAACCCTAAAATCCCTGCCAGTTTCAAGCTTCTGTGTTATCAAGTTGACCTAAAAATCTCACTCTCCTTCTCTCTACACTGCTGCAAAGGAGGCTTTGCCAAAATAATCAGTCCCATACTCATTCCAATAGGGACATTTATAGTCATGCAATCAAACCAACCAGATTAGGAGCTGAATTTTTGATAGAATAGACTGGATCTTTGGCATGTTCTGAATAGAGCTTTAATTTGTCCAGCTTACCATAATTTTTTAAAGTACTTAAAGTAGAATTGGGTTTACTGAGAGGTTAATATTATCTAAATGTCAGGTATTTATAGTAATTTTACCTAGGACATTGGGAAAACTTCTTAACTCTGTGTACTTTTTTTTTTTTTAAGATTTTATTTATTTAACAGACAGAGATCACAAGTAGGCAGAGAGGCAGAGAGAGAGGAGGAAGCAGGCTCCCTGCTGAGCAGAGAGCCCGAAGTGGGGCTTGATCCCAGGACCTTAGGATCATGATCCCAGGACTCTGGGATCATGACCTGAGCCGAAGACAGAGGATTTAACCCACTGAGCCACCCAGGTGCCTCTTAACTCTGTGTACCTCTATTAAAATCTTTTTTTTAAGACACACTCATTGATATAAGGCACAACATCAACAGGGTTTCAAAAGTTTCTTTCTTCTATTTGGGAAACATGCACACATGCCCCACTTGCCTGTATGCTGGACTTTTATTTTTCCCTTTTGCTTAGTTAGGGACAAAGTCTGCCATTTTAGGATTGAAGCAGAGTCCTTCTGGCTCTAGGGAGAAGGTAATAAATTTTTTCTTCATACTGCACTGACAATTCAATCTTTGTTGAGAGAATTGCTATCTCTGAGGGTTGCTTAAGACTGGAAATCGATGCAGTTGTTTTCTTGGTAACCAAGCTACTTGGAATCATTGATATACAAAGATTCAAGTTCTGACTTTGCTAGGTACTCTTAAGGCTCCAAAATGTTTTTCAAAAAAAATTAGGCTGAATTCTGACTTAGAAAGGCAATAGAAAAAACAAGTATTCCAGCCCAACATAAAACTTTTTTTTTTTAGAGTGGTCAATTGTAGCAGAATCATCTGGAAAGATGCTGCAAGACACCAGGAGTAAGGGAAACAAAAGGATTAAAGCAAAGTGTAAGTAGCAAGTTTGTGTTGGGCTTACAAGTTTGTTCACTGGGACATATTCTTTTCTTATGTATAAGCAATACCAAGAATTCATACAAGAACAACACATTCTTCATCTCCCAAAATGAGAAGAGGAAGAAGAAATAAGGGAATCTTACTTGGAAATGGAATCTTAGAGCTGGAACAGGCCTTAAGGACCATATAGCTTAGGTCCCACATAAAGTGACTTCCCAAAGGTCACACACTTAATGATAGAGCCAGGACAATAATTTCAGTTTTTTTGATTCACATTGTAGTGTTCTTACTGGTCTAGCACAAGTCCTCAGTAAGTTTATTTTTAAAAAAGGTTTTATAATGTACTTATTAAATCAGTTATTTATAAAGTGAAATTCCAGGCGTGGTAGAAAAGCCTAAGATGATCCCCAAATCAATTCTGGTAGATAAAATTCACTGACTGGTAAGTCTATGGAATGCCAATTTAAGAAAAAAAAATACTGTGCCCATCAACATGCATTAAAAACAGAAAAGTTTCCAAGAAAACAGTAAGAACAGAGAAGAGGCAATCAGAAATAAAAACAGGAAATTTTTTTATCAGTCCAGTAATAGCTCAAGAAGACTGGAAAATTTCAGCTCTGAATGTGGAGATGGGTTTCCAAATGCCTTGCCTCTATCTGTTTGGTCTCTTTTTGAGTGCAATTCTTATGCTGAAATCCCCAATTCCTACTACTCTTACTTCATATTTTCTCCTCACTTCCTTCTTTTGGGCAACCCAACAGAAGGATTTGTGCAGGGGGCACCTGGGTGGCTCAGTGGGTTAAGCCTCTGCCTTCGGCTCAGGTCATGATCTCGGGGTCCTGGGATTGAACCCCACATCAAGCTCTCTGCTCAGCAGGGGGCCTGCTTCCCGCCACCTTCCCCTCTGCCTGCCTCTCTGCCTACTTGTGATCTCTCTCTGTCAAATAAATAAATAAAATGTTTAAAAAAATGATTTGTGCAGTTTATTTAACCATCAAAACCCCTTCTCCTTCCTACAGTCCTGGTTATAAAAATAGGGAAAACAGACAGAAATGTATGGGTTAGCATTCAGATGGATATTATGAAAATAGCTATTATATAATAGGTATCCAATGATATCCAATAAATATTGCTTACTTGTGTGTGCTCCACTACAAAAGACAAAGTCTATGCATCCCAAAGGCTATGGAATCTCCTAAAATCTCCAAAATCATGAAAATGACTCAGGAAAATATTGCACCCTCAGCTTTTATCAGATAAGACCTTAAGAAAGTTATTACTTCACAGTTTCTGAGAGTAAGATGCTAGAATCAGGAAATCTGAGAAGGCATGGGGTAGGGAAAGGAGGGCTAGGGCCAGGAGGTAAGAAAAGAACCAAGAGGTATCTGGGTGGCTCAGTTGGCTAAGGGTCTGCCTTTGGCTAAGGGTCTGCCTTCAGCTCAGGTCATGATCTCAGGGTCCTGGGATCAAGCCCTCCATTAGGCTCCCTGCTTCTCCCTCTGCCTCTCCCCTCTGCTTGTTCTCTCTCAAGTAGATAAAATCTAAAAAACACCAAGCAAACAAACCAAAAAAACCCACAAAACAAAAACCCAAGAAAGAATCTACAAAGCAAACATCAAAATTCCATTTCCAGCTATGTTGACATAAGTGCTACCAGATTTGCCCTCCCAGTGTGAACAGTTATAAAACTGAACAAAATATATGAAGCTGTTGTTTTCGGGCACTGGACATAAGGCAACACAGAACACAATACTTAAAGAACAGCGACAGAGAAGATGAGCACCAGGCTCACTCTAGGCTCCCTATTAGCGTAGAATTCCAGCTTTAACACAGAGAGGTATGGTCCAGGCAGACCATTATGAAAGACAATAAAGAACATTAAGTACTATGAAATATTTGATTAACCCAAAGAAAGCAGGAAAAAAGGAATGGGTGAATAAAAGCACATGAAACTAAAACAGAACGAGCAAATGACAGAATCAAGAGGAGCCATATCATTAAATACATTAAATATACATAGAAGAATCATTCTCAAAGTAGATGAAAAGGAGATTGAAGTATACACTGTATGCAGGTGTTCACTTTAAATATAAAGACACAAATAGATTGAAGCAAAACAATGCAAAAAAATGTCTACACATTCAGACAAAGAAGATTATAAAAGATTAGCACCAGAGAGAAATTAGAATGTTGCCAGTGATAAAAAGAATACTTCAAGATAAATTCATAGTAATCCTGAATGTGTATGCTACAGATAATAGATTTACAAAATACACGAAGTAGGGATGTCTAGGTGGCTTAGTTGGTTAAGTGCCCAACTCTTGGTTTCATCTCAGGATCTCATGGCTCTTGAGATGGAGCCTGTGTTGGGCTCTGCACTCTGTAAGGAGTCTGCTTGAAGATTCTCTCCCTCTGCCCCTTCGCCCATTTGTGGGCATGTTCTCTTTCTAAAATAAATCCTAGGGGCGCCTGGGTGGCTCAGTAGGTTAAAGCCTCTGCCTTCGGCTCAGGTCATGATCCCAGGGTCCTGGGATTGAGCCCTGCATCAGGCTCTCTGCTCAGCAGGGAGCCTGCTTCCTTCTCTCTCTCTCTGCCTGCTTGTGATCTCTGTCTGTTAAATAAATAAATAAAATCTTTTAAAAAAATAAAATAAAAATAAAATAAATCCTAAAAAAAAAAATCCAAAACCCCCACAAAATACACGAAGTAAAAACGGACAGAACTGAAAAGAGAAATTGAGAAATCTACAATGGGATTTTGCACACCTTTCTCAATAACTGCATGAAGTTGAAAAACAACCAAAATATATGAAAATATATGAACACCATTATCAAAGAATGGGACCTAAATGATAATTATAGGATACTACACTCAGCAACATCAGAAAACAACTTTAACTTCATAGAATTTTCATCAAGAGGCTATATTCTAAGTGAGGAAATATAGCTCATTAAAATGTTTGAAATCTTACAAAGTATATTATCTGATAACAATGGAACTCAGATGTTAATATCTAGAAAACTTCTAAGTGTTTTGAAGTTAAATATCACATCTAATAACCTAAAGATCAAAGAAGAAAAATTAAAATACTTCAGTTGAAAGATAATGAAAATAATATATTAGAGGAAAATGTGTAATAGCAAATGCTTATACTAGTAGAAAAGGCTTAAAAATCAATTACATGTGTTTTTGCCTTCAGGATATAAAAAGTTAAGTATCAACAAAATTAATGGGAGTGAAGAATTTTAAGAAAAGCACAAAGTTCAATTAAGTAGAAAGAAGAAGAATCAGAAAAAATTCTTTAAAAAAAAAAAACTGATAAACCCTTAGCAAGATGATCGGGATAGAAGAAACACATTTTTTGGTAAAGGTTTTATTTATTGGAGATAGAGAGTGTATTGTGTGTGTGTGTGTGTGTGTGTGTGTGTGTGTGTGTGTGTGAGAGAGAGAGAGAGAGAGAGAGAGAGAGAGAGAGAGTGTGCGTGTGCACCAGCAAAAGGGGCAGAGGGAGAGACAGACTTCCTGCTGAGCAGGAAGCCTGTCCAGGGATTCAATCCAGGAGCCCGGGATCATGATCTGAGCTGAAGGCAGACACTTAACCAACTGAGCCACCCAGGTGTCCTAACAAACACATTTTATTAATATTAGAATTAAAAGAGAATATCATTACAGATCCTACAGACATTTAAAGGTGATTATTGGGAAAAACGTTAGGCTGATAACTTCAACATCTTAGATGGTCAAATTTCTTGCAAAATATGACTTAACGATAAACACAGGGAGGAGTATAATGCGAAGTGAAATAAGCCAGTCAGAGAAAGGCAAATGCCGTATGATTTTACTCAGATGTGGAATTTAAGGAACAAATCAAACAAAAAAAGAGAAACCAGAACGGATTTCACTATAGAGAACAAAAGGATGGTTACCAGAGGGGAGGTGGGGGAGGGGGATAGGGGAAATAGGTGAGGGGGATTAAGGGTACATTTTTCTTGGTTGCACAGAATAATATATGGAACTGTTGAATCACTATATTGTACACCTGAAACCAATATAACACTGTTAATCACACTGAAATTACAAAAAAATTACTTGAGAAAACTGACAAAAGAAATAGAAAATTCCAGTAAAATTCTATTAAGTGAATATAACTAACAAAAAACTTCAGAAATATTTGGACCCAGTTTCACTGGTGGATGGTATCAGACATCTAAGGAATAAGGTCAATCTTGCATAAAGCTGTTCAGAAAAATAGAGGAAGAGAGAGAACATGTCACAGCTCATTTTATGAGGTCAATATTACCCTAATACTAAAAATCTGACAAAAACAACTAAAGAACAGTACCTCTCATTAAGATAAAAGTTCTTAACAAAACATTAGCAAATAGAATCCAGCCAACAAAAATATTTAATGCATCTAGTACAGTTTATCCCAAGAATGAATCATTTGTTCAATACTTACCAATTTATATACCACATAAAGTAAAAAATTAAAAAATAGGACCACAATAAATTCAGAAAAAGCATTTCACAGAATTTGGCATTTGGTCATGTTTAAAAAAAAAAAAAAAAATCAATCAGGGACGCCTGGGTGGTTCAGTCTTTAAGCGTCTGCCTTCTGCTCAGGTCATGATCCCAGAACCCTGGGATCAAGCCCAGCATTGGGCTCCCTGCTCAGCGGGAAGCCTGCTTCTCCCTCTCCTGCTTCTGCATGTCCGCTTCCTCTTCCACTTCTACTTTCCCTGCTTGTGTTCCCTCTCTTGCTCTCTCTGTCAAATGAATAAATAAAATCTTAAAAAAACAAAACACACAAAACAAAACAAAAAAATCAGCAAAATGTTAAAACTAGGGAAATTCCTTAAAAACAAAACGAAAAACAAGGAAAATTTCTCAAGCTGACAAAGACCAAAAAAAAAATTAGCAGATGGCATCACATTCATTGGTGAAACATTAAACACTTTTTCCCTTAGATTGAGAGTAAGGCAAGGATATCCACTTTCACCATTTCTATTTGGCATTATACTGGATATGCTAACCAGTGTGATAAGGCAAGAAAGAAATAAAACTGGAAATTTTAAAACTGTCTTCCTCACAGATGATTGTTTAATCAGAAAGTCTTAAAATCTTAAGTAATATATACTATCAATATCAGAATTAAGTAAGATTAGTAAGGTTCTAAGATATAAGACCAATTTTTTAAAAAATCAATTGTATTCTTGATTCTAGCAGCAAACATTTGGGAAATGAAAAAACCCTATCTATACAGTTATCAAAGAACATAAAATATTTAGAAATAAATGACAAGCTTTTGGGGTATTTCATAGTAGTGTACTATTTCTGAAGACTAACTAGAGATAGCTTTAATAAGACATCTGTACCCTGAAGACCTATACATAGCAAGTTACGAATATTACTGGAAACATTTAGGAATTCCTAAATAAATGAAGGAATATACTGCATATTGGATCAGAAAATCACCAGATTTAAGAAGTCAGTTCTTCCAAAATGGAGATTCAGTGCAATCCCAATCAGAATCCCAGCAGGCTTTTAAATAAAAATTAACATGCTTGTTTAATTGATATGAAAATGTAAAACCAACTTGAATAACCAAACTGGTTTTGGAACAGCTTTAAAAAAAACTAGAAAATAACTTTTAAAAGAAAAAAGATGGAGAACTTACATTGCCTGATGTTAAGGCTTTTAATAAAAGAAGACAGTGTGGCTTTAGCTAAAGATAGACCCATATCAATGGGACTGAACACTGACACCTGAAATAGATCCACATGTACATAGTCAACTAACTTTCTTCAAAGGCACTAAAGGTCCTCAGTGGGGAAAGGATTGTATTTTCAAAACACAGCCAAAATAACTGAATATCCATACGGAAAAAAAAATACCTCAATTCTTACCATACAACAAAAACCAAACAAATGACTCAAAATAGATTATAGTCTTAAGTATGGAGGCTACAATAATAAAACTTCTAGAAGATAACCTAAGAGAAAATCCTTTGCATCATAGAGTAGGCAGTTTATTTATTTTTTTAGATAGAACCAAAAAGCATGAATCATAAAGAAAATTGATAAACTGGCTTCATGAAAACTAAAACCTGTTCTTTGAATAACATCCTTAGGAAAATTAAAAAAGCCTCAGACTATACGACAATATTCACATTACTTACATCTGACACAAGACTTGCATACAGACTTTATAAAAATTCTTCCACGTAAATAAAATGAGAAACAAGCCAATTAAAAACTGGGCAAAATACTTGAACACTTTTCAGAGGACTATATCCGAATGGCAAAAAAAAAAAAATGAAAGAGATGTTCAATATCATTAGTCATAAAAGAAATACATATTAAAGACTCAGTAAGATACCAATTAGTCTAATGCATAAAATTTTTTAAACCTGACAATCCAATTACTGGAGAACATGTGCAACAACTGGAACTCTCCTATATTGGAGACAGGAATATAAAATTGTGTGATACTTTGGTGAACAGTTAGCATTTAAATCAAACATACATTTTTCAAAGGCCTAAAATGTTTGCACGTAGATATTAAAAAAAACATTTTAGATAGCGGAGTTTTAGGTTCACAGCAAAACTAAGAGTAAAGTACAGAGATATCACATATACTCGCATGCATAGTCTTTCCCAATATCAACTTTCTCAGTATATTTGTTATAACTGATAAACCTACACTGACACATCATAGTTATTCAAAGCCCTTGGTTTACTCTTGGTGTTGCATATTCTATGAATTTGGACAAATGTATAATGACATGTATCTACCCTTGTAGTATTATACTGGGTATTTTCACTGAATCTTTTGTGCTCCCAACTATTCAAGCCACCCCTACCCCCATCCCTGACAACCACTAATCACTTCACAGTCTGTATAGTTTTGACTTTTCCAGAAGGTCACATACCTCAAATCATATAGTATGTATACACCACACTTTATTTTTCCATTCATCTACTGAATGCCATCTTGGTTGCTTCCGGGTTTTGACAGTGATAAATAAAGCTGCTATAAATATTCATGCCCCAGTTTTAGTGTGGACACAAGCTCTCAACTCCTTTGGGTAAATACCAAAAGACAGTGTTCGATCAAATGGCTAAGCGTAGGTTTAGTTTTGTAAGAAATGGCCCATCTTCCAAAGTGGCTCCTCTAAGTGTGTGATTTTCCTCCTTCTTATGGGTTAATGCCCTGCTGGGGGTTTAGGTTCCCAACCACATGACCGCCCCTCCCACTGTTTTCAATGTGGCCTTCTTTGTGGCTTTAGCTGTGGAAAATCTGTTTTTGCTCATCTCCCAGTACGTCACTGATCACCAGAGAAATGCAATTCAAAACCCCAGGGAGAGCACTTCACACCCATGAGTGGCCATCAGCAAAAAGAGACAAGTGTTGTCGAGCATGTGGAGCGAGGGACCCCTTGCCCTGGTTGGTAGAAATGTAAATTGCTACAATCCCTACGGAAAAGAGTATGGAGCTTCTTCAGGAAAATAAAAATAGGACTGCCATATGGTCCAACAATCACACTTGTGGGTATATACCCGAAGGAAATGGAAACACTATTCAGAAGCCTTACCTGCACTTCCTTGTTCACTGCAACATCATCCACGATAGCCAAGGCACAGAAACAACCCAAGTGTCCATGAACAGATGAATTGATCAAGAAGATCTAGTGTGTATAAACACAACGGAATATTATTCAGCCACAAAAAAGAAGGAAATGCTGTCTTTTGCTACAACACAGGAGGACCGAAAGAGCCTTATAAGTGAAATAAGTCAGGCAGAGAAAGATAATCATTGTATGTTCTCACTTACATGCAGAATCTACAAAAACCCAATTCATAGAAACAAAGTGTAGAATAATGGTTGCCGGGGCTGGGGGGGTGGTGCAGGGGAGGAAATGAATAGATGTTGCTCAAAGGCTACAGATTTGAGGCTCTAAGGTGAATGAGTTCTGGGGTTGTAACGTAAAGCACAGTGACTATCATTAACAATACCTGAAAGTCGTCAGAGTAAATCTTAGCATGTTATCACGCGCATGCGCACACACCCACACAGAGTGGTAATTACTACAGAGAATGGAAGCATTAACTATCCTTATTGTGGCAACCAGTTTACAATATACAGGTTTACAATATACAATATACTGTATACAATATACAGGTACAATATACAATATCCCAGTTTATGCTTTAAACCCTTATTTATATGTCCATAATATCTGGAATAACATAAAACTGGAAGAAAAGAACGCACCAACGCCAACAGCACTAGTCATGAGGAAACTGGAAATTAAAAGCACAGTCTGATAGCGCTTCACAGCTACTAGAATGGCTCGAGTGTAAATAAAGTCTCCAAGACCAAATGCTGGCAAGGTTGCTGAGCAAATAGAACCCCCATACCTCACCGCAGGGAACAGAAAATGATGCAATTGTTTTGAAAAACTATTTGGCAGTTTCTTATCAAGTTAAGCATATACCCTCCCCAGGTTTTAGGTATTTACCCAACAGAAATGAAAACCCATATCCACCAGAATACTTGTGCAAGACTGTTCATAGCAACTTTAATTAAAAAAAAAAATCAAAACTGAAAAGAACCCAAATATGCACGAACAGAAGTAAATGTGTTTGGATAAACAAATCATGCTACATTCATACAGTACAAGACTGTGGAAAAAGAACGGTCTTTACATACAACGACATGGAGGGTTCTCAGCAACATTGCTGAGTGACCTATTTTCAAAAGAGTACAGGCTGTATGGCCACATTTATAGGAGTATTTAAAAAAAAGCAAAACAAACTTATGGTGAGAAATCAGATCACACTTTGAGGCAGGGTGCTGGCACAGGTATCAAGTTTGTCAAAATGAATTGAGCCATACATTTGCGAATGAGTTTCCTTTAGTGTATGGAAATTATACCTCATTTACAAAAAAATAAAAAATAAAAAAGAAACTGTGTAATTTAAAATTTTGTCAAACACCAGCAGTATACTTTCAAGAGTCAGTGTTTTGCAATTCTATCTGCACATGAGACGCACCTGAGTTTTGTTTTTTTGTTTTTTTTTTTTTTTTTGTTTTTTTGTTTTTAAACATACAGTTCTGACTCTTTACCCAATATTGAGAACCCCGGACCTGCTATAAAAACCATTCCTATATCAACTGGGAAGTTACTACTGTAATAGTTTGATTTTCACAGCATTTCTAGTACAGAAACCCACCTCCATGCCCGAATGAACTAGCCCATGCTGGCTTTGGAATTTTGAATTGTTCACAGGTGGACATGGCCACAATATTAACAATTCTATCACACATTTCAGAAACAGAATTCACCTGCCATCAAACCATCACAAGAAGACTTCCACTGATTATTTTACTTTACTTCAGAGTGCATATGATGGGTGGGGAACCTACAGAAACCAAAACCACGCTACGGAATTACCAATGGTTCTGTAAATCCAGCCTCCTCCTTAGCTCCTGTACATAATTTTGTAAAACACCTTTCATTAGCAGGCTTGTTTCTTGGAAGTGACAGTGGAACTCTCTTCAAGGATATATAGTCCAGGGCTAGACGTTAGCAACAGAATCTTAAGTGGAGAGACTTTTTTTTTTTTTAACAGAATGGACCCCAGAGAATAGGAAACGAGACCACCACTAGAAGAGTTGATAGAAACAATAAGAAGCTGGTTTGGAAGGCAATCAGAAACCATCAATGTCCTTTTCCACTTTAGAAGGCCAGCCCTGGGGACGAGATTCAGAACTCATTTTTAACACAAACCAAACCGCGCTGTCAAAAACAATACAATGGAAATTAGTAGTGTAGAGGAAGAATCTCGGACGAATCCCCCGTAATCGAAATCAGAAACTAATTCAATTGACTTTTGGAAATATCCTTTTCCTCTCCATGTGGTTTCCACTTTTGATGAAGGGAGGGGTAAGGATTACAGAACTTCCAAGCCTGGTCTCTCCTTCGGCTACCATGACTCAGCTCTAACTGCAACACAACTCAGCTCATCTTCCCGGACGTGAATTCCCCAGCAGCACAGCCGTCCATTCCCCGGGTCCCAGTAGCAGAGAGGCAAAACCAGGGGCTTTGCTTGGATATCACATACAGGACAGGTTCAAGAACCCGCATGAACTCCAGTTCCATTGAACTGGTCCCCATCATTCTTTGCCTCTTGTACCTTTAAATCTCTCCGCACGGAAACTGGGCTTATCCTCTGGTCGGTGTTAAAGCAGCACCCAATTTATAACTTCTGCCTGCACTTTCCTCTTCCAGAGTGATTGCTGTTTGAAGAGCGGTTGACAGTGCATTTTCATTAGGGATCAAGATTTCAGGCAATGCATTTGGGTGCCAGTTTAGAATTGTGATCTCATTTTCCGAATTCAATTCTCAGCCGTGTGCTTAAGCTTGGAATATCAAACAGTCTGGTGGTGAATGTTTAACTTGAGGGAAGAACTATGTATGCAGACAAATGGCACAGGGCAACTCAAAGAATTACATGGTTTTGACATTATGCAGGGCGGGGGGGGGGGGGGGCGCTTAGTTTCTAGGTACTAGTCAGAAGCTTCACATCCAAAGAGCGGAGTTGTTTGCCGTCAAATGATTAACAGCTGTGCCCTTTAAGTCCCCTAAAAGGAGATTTTGCCTAGAGACAGTAGCCGGCTAATTAGCTTCTCTGCTGGTAATTTTACTCAAAAAAACAAGCTTGTGCAGGAATAAATCTCTCTTATATGTATATATTATACACAAAGTCTCATACAAGTCAATAATATCCCATGTGAAGTCAAAAATCCCACACAAGTTGATAAGAACACAAACATTCCCAGCAACTCAACGAAGGAATCGGAAAATCCACCAAGATTATGTACCAATGGCCAATAAGCACTTGTGAAAACATGCAAAACATTATGCATCGCTATGGTCTCACACAAAGGAAATCCACAATCAATACAATATTTAAATGGCTTTTAACTGGACATGTAGAGGGCTAGGGGTAACCGTTAAGGGGCAAGACCGTTTACAACCAGGAGGAAATTCTTCGCCAGGGCAGGCCCGGCTTGGCAGGGTTTGGGGAGGGGGGGTGGGAGAGGGATGGGGGGGAGGGAATCCTGAGCAGGGAGCTCCCCATGGTCCAGGCAGAGAACTCACCCGCCAAGCAGGCTAGGGAGGAGATTTTGGCCTGAACGGAGCAGCAGGAGCTGGTGTACCTGATGGGGCTGGAGGAAACTCCCAGCTTGCATTCTGCTGAGCCCAGGGTGTACCCTTAGCGGATGGACACCCAGGAAGCATCGCTGGGGCCAGGGACACCTTCAGCAGATCACAAGGGTGAGGGAAGAACGTTTGGCTAGCAGCGTCAGGGCTAGAAACACTCACCCTGTGCTGGTCTATGCGATCCCCCCCGCACGGAGATGGATCAGGCCCACCAGGTCAAGACTCTGGTTATATACACAGGGACTGCGTGGGAACTGAGGCTCGGCTCAGACACCACTTCAGTGAAGGGTTTGGTGTCCCAGGGCCTGCGAGTGCTAAGTGAGGACAGCCTTCAGCAGCAGCGGGCCTAATAGTTGTCTCACCCTGGGCCACGCCCCTTACCAGGTGGCCCACATCCAAGATACAGGTCACCGAGAACAGAAGGGCCAGCAAATTTGCCAAAGTTGCAACAGTTCTGAAGGATTATTCCTTGCTCTATTGCTCCTCACGGGATTTTTTTTTTTTCAAGATTTTATTTAGGGGGAGAGAGCGTGAGTAGGGGGAGGACCAGGGGAGAGGGACAAGTGGACTCTGCCCTGAGTGGGGAGCCTAACGGGGGGGCTCGATCTCACAACCCTGAGATCGCGACCTGAGCCCAACCAGAGATGGACGTTGAAGGGACTGAGCCACCCAGGCTTTCCTCCTTGTAGGACCCTCTTGGGTGAGTGTCACCCCCTTGACTCTTCCCTGTGCCCAGCCCTGCGTCCTGCCTTTCCCTTCCACAGTGTTACCACTAATAACACTTTTTAGTGACTCTCCTACCCACTAAGCTCAAATGGGTCCTAAGGAATGCTTTCCCAAAGAAACTACCCTAAGACAAGGATCGGATAAGTAAATGTTGAGAAGAGATCAAGATATATTAGGTGTGAGCTATCTACTAGGTATGAAAAAGGACGTATTAAGTAAATGGTGGAATATACAAGTGTGGAACTCAGATAAGAGGCACAGACTAGAGATAGAAATCTGGAAATGCAAAATGTATGGAGTCCCCTCCCCCCACCCAGAGGAATGATGAGTGGCCACTGGGAAGCTGGCAGAGGGGATCTCACCTCAACAAGAACCCAGACCGGAAATGACCCAAGACTTCCCTCCCCTACCCAAAGATACCAGCTTGGCACCAGGAAGGCAGATCCAGATGCCACCACAACAAGCTATGGACCTGGAAACCTCTCTTCATCTCCCACGGACAGGGAATATCCCAGTACATCAGGGGCCTGCTCAGGAAGCCCAGGGGGCCACACTCTCCTCCCCCAACTAGAGGCACCAGGTGAACAGCTTCCTCCATCCTCTCAAAATACCACCAGCAAAAACCAGCCAGAGCTTTTTAAACATAATTGGCTGTTTTGGGGGGGGGGGGAAGTTCTGTTATTGTTGGCAGACAAGCCTAGAAGCAAGGAGACTTATTGGGACACCATCGTAGTAACCCAGATGCACCATGATACTGGCCGGGAGTAAGTGTGTAGCTTACGGAGGTGAAGAAGAGGATGTGCATTTGCGATATGTCTGGGAAGTAGAACTAACGGGGCTCATTAATGGAGGGGAGGGAAAGAGAAGTCAGGAGGACGCCGAGCTTTCTGACTTGAATCTCTGGGAGGAGGATGCCTTAGTTTGAGTGAAAGCGTACCAGGAAAACAGGCTTAAAAAAGAACTCAAAATATATTAGATTTGCAGTATCTATGAGACATTAAGAGAGACATATTAAATAGAAAACAGAAGACATGAATAAATATGGAGCTCAGATACAAGATAGAGATAGAGATGGTGTATAAATGGCAGTTAACACCAGTGACTTGATGAGATCGCCTAGGAAAACAGGGTTGACACAACTTGAACAAAGAGATGGGAAAGAGAGCAGAGCAAAGGAGCCTAAGCCAGTGAAGTAGGAATGTGAGGACTTAGAAAACGTGGAGAAAGTGTTGCAATAAAATGGCCAAGTCTGTCAAGTTTGCTGAGAAGTAAAGTCAGATGAAAATGGAAAAACAGCCCAAAGATTTGGCATCAGGGACGTCACTGGTGAACTTGACAAAGGTAACTTCAGCGGAGATGAAGAAGTAGCTTCAGAAAGTAATTCCTAAGGGAAGAAGTTGAGACAGTAACTTATCCTTTGGTTTAAAGACAAACAGGAGCGAATGGGGGAAGTTTTGTTGGGCTTTTTCTTTTTTCTTTCATTTTTTTAAAGGATCTGAGATACTACAGCATATTTGTATGCTAATGGAAAATGTAAGGCAGAAGAAATTGACGATTCAGGGGAGAGAGGCGAGAAGTGCGGGAGGAATGCTTTTGGAAAAGTAACAAGGGTGGGATCTGGAACCCACATGGAGAAGTTTGTCCTTTATATGGAGAAAGACCATTCGTTCTTCCTTCCAAAAAATATGGATACAGGTTGGAGGGGAGATCTGGCCGTGGGAGCACGAGGGCATTCTATCCGGTAGTTTCTGTTTTCTGAAATGTATCAGAAATGAGGACTTCGGAGCCAAAGAGGTCTCTGTTAAATCCTGCTTCTCCCACTCCCTGGCTATGTGACTTGCATTACCTGGACCCTGTGACCTCTGTGACCTTGTCTCTTGCTTCCCTTGCTCCCCTCTAGCCACGCTGGGCGAAAAGGCAAACTCACTAATGTTCTCTTGCCTCAGATCTTCGACCTCTCTGTTATCTTTTCTTGGGAAGCAAGAAATATATATATGGCTTGTGTTGTAGAAATAAAGGCTAGAGACTTACTCAAATTAAGACCGCTGTTTACTGCTGAAACTCTGCATGCAAGAATGAGAGAGGGCAGAAGTGCACAGTCCATAGGCAGACAGCAAGACACTTTCAGTTCCTTGGTACCTTCAAGTTACAAATGTCATACAATGGGGCACCCGGCTGGCTCCGTCAGTAGAACACGGAACTCTTGATCTTGGCGGTTGTGGGTAGCACATAGAGCTCACTTAAAAAAACCACAACAAATATGTCATAAAATACGGAACCTGTCTGCAACTAGCCTAGTCACTTGAGCAAGTTCTCAGAGGTTTCTCTATAAAACCTGTCTTCCTCTGTAGTTAGTGGTCCTTTAGTCCAAAAATTGTTTTTGTCCCTGTCTTGTGACATGGGTAGCTTGTGACAAAGGGGATCTTTGGGTGGAGGTATCTTATGGTGCTCAGAGTGACCTGCAAATATCCATTTCTTTGTTTTTTTTAATTTTAATTTTTAAAATTTTTTATTTTTAAAAATTTTTTTGATTTTTTAAATTAACATATAATGTACGATTAGCCCCAATTTCTTTGGTTTTGATCCACATTCGTCCACTAGCACGTAAGCCCCTCAAGGGCAGCCATTTTGTTGGGTCAGGGGTCAGTAGATCATCATCAAATGAATGAATGTATGAAGGAATGAAGGAACCTTTGTTGAACCACAGTTTTCTCTTTCATGAAATGAAGTAACATCAACCTGTGTGACTCATTGGAAGAACTAAAGAATGATGGTCTGTAAAAGGCTTACCCCGTATCAGGCACACATAGGCACCCCCAAAATGACAGAGTAATTGTTGTCATTATCCCAGAGGGATTGAATTTATACCTTCAAATGCGAACAACAAAGGGAAAAAGTCTTACCGTGAGTGTATCAATAAGGCCATGAGGATTTGTCCCCAGCTCCCACAACAAACAGTCTTTTGGCTCACTAACTGCATTATTCACACTGGCCTTTTTAACCCCAGAACATTAGGTCTGGTTCCCAATTTTAAAAGATGGGATTTAAATTCTGGCCAAAGTATATATA
Source organism: Enhydra lutris kenyoni (assembly GCF_002288905.1). NCBI lineage: Eukaryota > Metazoa > Chordata > Mammalia > Carnivora > Mustelidae > Enhydra > Enhydra lutris. Next base: position 949,602 of record NW_019154137.1, on the reverse strand, counting down.
TATACAAGTGCCACCAGGGCACCAGGATCCTCTCCACAGATAGAAAGTCAATGTCTTTCTCTGGGTCATCAGGCATAGGGTGTCAGAACCATCAATCACAATGAAGAAAGCCCAATCCATCACAGGAGGCTTTCAAAGCATGTCCAGATTGCTGAATAATGCCCAGTCATTTTTAGGCACTTCGCTGATTCTGATGGTCCAAGTAATGACTGGAGAAGCGCTGTCTGTTACTGTTTGAGTGAATGTAGGTCAGCACTTCACTTCCGCCCTCTGCTGTCCTTAGCACATTTGCTGTTGGGTGGTGAGGACAAAAACATACTTTTGCACATCCTTAAACCATGTCTGACTTCCTTGTGGCAAGGCAGTAGAAATCAAGGAGATATGCAGTGTGCAACAAGTCACTGCCCAATTCCTAGACGATCATCTCAAATTATTCAAATATAACAGGGTCCTTTACTTCTTCTTCTTCTTTTTTTTTTCAGGTGCCCATACTTTAGCTCAAGTAGTTCTTAATCCTAATTGTCCTTTGTAAATGTGGACTTGGCTTAACAGGCAGACTCTGGAGTCCATTCTATATTGACTTAAATCTGATACTGATTTTGAATACTCTTCCCAAATAAATTTTTACCAAACTCTTCAGGTGATTCTCATGATAACTCGGGTTTTCAGAAATGTTAGCCTGTTAGCAAGGGTGTTTCTTTCTAGGATGTTTTTCCCTCTATCTCTGTGTTTTGAAGTCTAGCTTTTGTCTAAAGGAACAGATCAGATTCAGTGTGGTGTCTTTCTTCATGGGATATATCCCATTGTGACAAAAATGGGAGGCCTCGTTCTCAAGGTATAGGAGGGCACTTGTATATGACATCCAGAATGAGGGTGGAGAAAGAGCTCTAAGTTTTACACTGATATTTCCCACTGGAATTTGTGCACTTGGGTCAAAATCAAAAGTAACTTGCAACAGGCCTATGATTCCAACCACCTAGCTATCTTATGTTGGGAGGAAGACTGGAAGCTGCTTCACAATTTGGAATTTATGTATAGAAGGCATAAACAGTGGCTAGCAAATTGACTGCTCCATAGGTACAATAAATGTTGGGGGGAAGTTAAAAATCCTAAAGGTGACTTAGCAATGGCTGAGAAGCAGGAGAGCAGAGAGAGGTTGGAACTGGAGGGGAGATGAAGACTATCTTCACAGGGGCACCTGGGTCACTCAGTTGGTTAAGCGGCTGCCTTTGGCTCAGGTCATGATCCTGGGGTCCTGGGATCGAGCCCCACATCAAACCCCACGTTGAGCCTCACATTAGGCTCCCTACTCAGCAGGAGTCTGTTTCTCCCTCTCCCTCTGCTCCTCCCCCCAGCTTGTTCTCTCTCTCTCTCTCTCTCAAATAAATAAATACAATCTTAAAACAAAACAAAGACTGTCTTCACATATCTCAGGCTGGCGTTTTGCAAAGGGTTGTCCCTGAACCATCTGCACAAGCACCAACACAGCTGGTGTTTATACAGCGGTCTTCAGTGCATGAATAACTCTTTCCATCCATCTTTGATTATTTCCCAGCTTCACAACCTACCTGTTAGAAGCAAGACAGAGAAGCTCCAAAGAAGTGACCTCATGCAGAAGAGTCCCTTGACTGCATGAAGCACTTGTGGTTTAGTGGGGCTACAGCAAGCAGAAGAGTTATACCCCGATTCTGAAGCCCCATTGACTTGAACCTGTGCCGCAAATTATTTTGTCCATCCTCCCTTTCATTGGCATGGAAAAGGATGAAATCACAGGGAAGGAATAAAAGCTATGTGTTGACTGTAGGACAGCCACATAAAATCTAGGGTACCCAGTAAAGTTTGAATTTCTGATAAACAACAAATAGATTTTAGCATAAGTATGTCCCAAGTGATATCTGGGATATACTTATATTTAAACATTGGTTTTTGTTTTTTTTTAATTGGCCAAACCTGGGAAACCTAGTTGAATGGGTAACAGAATGAAAGAAGAGGTGTCTCTCATTTGTCCCCACCCGAATTTCACCTTTAGCAAGAAGTAGCATGGTTTAATAGAAAGGTTGAGAGTCAAGGAAGATGATAAGCTTTAACTAACTGAGTAAATGACCCTAGAAGAGTCTCTTCTTTCACTTGGCCTCAGTTTCCCCCTTTGTGAAATGAGAAACTTAAAGTAGGTGATTTGTCAGCACCCTTCCCTCTTTGAGAGTCTGGTGTTTCATCACCCTTGAAAAGGGGGTCCATCTCCTCCACTCCCTGGGCATGCTTGAGAGCCTATGTACTTGATAGCTAACCTCCCACTGAGGATCTAGCATACAGGACTGTCTCTATGCAGTATTGGGCTATACTCATCATTTTGCCAATGACTGTCATTGCGATAGGTGCAAAGCCACTCTACACACCACAGGGCGCCCTCGAAACGACAATGCGGGAAGACATATTGGGCTCATGAAGATCTCAGGGCATTTGTGATCTGAGAGAATGCTGAAGAAAGGCTTTCCCCTCCTTCCTTCTTTGTTAGCTTCCTACTACTGTAAAACTACTGCCTTGAGCTAAATAGTTAGATTGTGCGTTTCCCCCCTCCATTCCAGAATAGGTTTTAATCTAATCCTCCTATTATCCTCTGGGCGTGAAAATTACATATTTGCCCCCAGCCTAGGAGGAAGTTCAATTAATGAGGAAAGATGGCTGTCAGTTTGCCAGCATTCATTATTACACTGTCCCTCCAGAGAAGGATATTAGTGTTATCATCCTTGGTCACAGATTCGTTTGCATTTCCTTCACCAAAAACAATTTCATTATCTAATAAACCACATGATTTTCCATTCTGGTCTGTGCTAATTGATTTTTCCCTATTTATATCTTCAGCGGCTGGAAGAGCTTTGCTCCAGATAAGGTAGATTTCATTTTCAAGTCTTCATTATGTTCAGAATTCCGTTTTGCTGGCAAGTTCCTCCATTACAGCTGAAGATCACTGCTCCCAAACTCCTTCCTATTAATTAATCACCATCTTTATACATGTAATAAATAGTATGACTGCCAGCAAGAAGAAAAGAAGTTTAGTCTTTAAAAGACAGGGCTTTTTTTGGGGCACCTGGGTGGCTCAGGGGGTTGAGCCTCTGCCTTTGGCTCAGGTAATGATCTCAGGGTCCTGGGATCGAGTCCCGCATCGGGCTCTCTGCTTGGCAGGGAGCCTGCTTCCTCCTCTCTCTCTGTCTGCCTCTCTGCCTACTTGTGATTTCTGTCAAATAAATAAATAATCTTAAAAAAAAAAAGACGGGGCTTTTTTTTTGGCGGGGGGGTGAAGCCATTCCATACAGCATAAATATTGGCCTCAGTATGATGTTTTGCCATATGAATAACAGAAATGGTCTTATTTTCCAAAATGGGTTGAAAAAAAGGACTACAATTGCAAACTGAAACCTTTCACAGCAAACTAAGGCTAGAGTCAGCTCCAAATGGCACAATTGTAAGCACTTTTGTTAATTAGCATCCTATCTACACTTGTCATGAATCTTTTGTTTCAATGGGAGTGATTTTTGTATCTGAGCGGAGGTAATGTTTAATAATAAGCTTAAATTTGACAAGTTGTGAATTGCATATTCCGCATTTCCTAGGGAACATCTATCCTGCTTTGTTCACGTGCAGTATTAGTATTAGTATTAATTAGTATTAGTATTGTCAAAGTTTGTATTTCAATGCCAGTTAGCTAACATACAGTGTTAGTTTCAGGTGCATAATACAGTGATTCAACACTTCCGTACATCACCCTGTGCTCATCATGACAAGTGCCCTCCTTAATCCCCAGCCTCTCATTCCCCCATCCCCCCACGCCCTCCCCAGCCACAGGCTTTGGTTCTCAGAAAGGCCCAAGTCTTTTTTTTTTTTTTTAAAGACTTTATTTATTTTACAGAGACAGAGAGAGAGTACAAGCAAGGGGAGCAGCAGGCAGAGGGAGAGGGAGAAGCAGAGTTCCATCCCTGGAACCTGGCAACATGGCCTGAGCTGAAGGCAGACGCTTAACCTACTGATCTCCCCAGGTGCCCCCCAAGTCTTAAGCAGATAAATAATCATGAGCCATCATAAATACACCAGGAGCCTCATTCCTGCATTTGCTATTAGCTATTATGTATAGACCTTGGATGGTGATCTTTAAGTTAACATGGATCTCAAGTGATTAAAAAAAATTCACAATATTTTTTTTAATATATTTTATTTATTTATTTGACAGAGAGAGAGAGAGAGAGAGATCACAAGGAGGCAGAGAGGCAGGCAGAGAGAGCGGGGGAAGCAGGCTCCCTGCTGAGCAGAGAGCCCGATGTGGGGCTTGATCCCAGGACCCCAAGATCATGACCCGAGCCAAAGGCAGACGCTTAACGCACTGAGCCACCCAAGCGCCCCCAAAAATTCACAATATTAATGGAAGGACCTTGCATGTATGTGTGTGGGGGTTCACAATATTTCAGCATCTTCAAATTGCTTTAGCCTACAGAAGGTACCTTGATGGGGGCTGGGGGTGGGGGGGGGGGAGGCAGGAGAGAGGGAAAGACCCCAAAGAAAACCTTGTGTTTCATCCTTAAACCAGAGTTTCCAACCACCGATACCCTGCGAATGGGCTGCTAATGTGCCTGGAGATTGTTCTCCTCAGCCCCGGGGGTTGGCTGACTGGGATCTGGGACATTCTCATCACTTCGGTGTGCCATAATTTTATTCTCTTTTTCTATATATGCTGTGATGTGAAAAAGCTTAGTTAGACTTTTTCTATGCCCCTGGGATCAGATCAGAATTACAGTCATGCTCGGACACTACGATAATCATTTCTGTAGTGAGTCACCAGTACTCTTGGGGGTTTATTATATCCCTCAAACATGTCATGTGTTGGGCTGGATACAAGCGTGATAGCAACTTACCATAATCCGTGTGTGTGGGGGGCATATAAGAGAAATCCAAGGACATACACACTGTAAAATAAAGATATTATGAACATATAAACATTCATTTCTGCCTATAAGGCTGTGCCTTGTCGTTCTCGCTCTTCCCTATCTCAGGCCTCATCATACACCAGGTATCCAGAAAGACCTTATTATTAAATAGATTGCCTTAAAAATGAGGGGGGGCACCTGGGTGGCTCAGTGAGTTAAAGCCTCTGCCTTCGGCTCAGGTCATTATCTCAGGGTCCTGGGATTGAGCCCCACATCGGGCTCTCTGCTCAGCGGGGAGCCTGCTTCCCCCTCTCTCTCTCTGCCTGCCTCTCTGCCTACTTGTGATCTCTCTCTGTCAAATAAATAAATAAAATCTTTAAAAAAAAGAGAGAGAGAGAACTGGGGCACCTGGCTGGCTCAGTCGGGACAGTAGGTGACACTTGATCTCTGGGTTGTGGGTTCAAAGCTCCATGTTGGGTATGGAAATTTCTTAAAAATAAAATCTTTAAAAAATAAACTAACATAGGGGTGCCAGGGTGGCTCATATGATTGGACGTCTGCCTTCCGCTCAGTTCACGGTCTCTGGGTCCTGAGATTGAGCTCCATGTTGGGCTCCCGACTCAGCAGGGAGTCTGCTTTTCCCTCTCCCTCTGCCTCTCCCCCTGCTCATGCTCTCTCTGTATCTCTCTATCTCAAATGAATAAATAAAATCTTTAAAAAAAATGAGAACCTAGAGCCCTACAACAGGGTATTTTTGGTGCAAGCCATTTCAGAGACAAATATGTAGCAAATGCTGCTTACAATGCAGGAGATAAGTCCCTGGCTTTTGTCTGGACAGGCTGATGCTGGGATTGGAATCCATTATTCTCCTGTGTTTCATCTGTCTTCCTTTCTTTTCCTTTCCTCTGTCTCCACTCCTTCATTTTCCTCACTCAGCTCCGTCCTACCCTTTCCTTCTTTCTCTCCTTCCCACCTCTTTCTTCTTCCTCTTACCTTCCATAGAAGGTCTGAGTTGGTAGTGATCAGGTGATAAGTTCACGAACTCCTTTCCATCGTCAAGTGAAAGCCCTTTACTCTGACCTGTAACTGGGAAGAAAGGCAGGCTTTACTAACAAATGTCTTCTGTGCTATTTCAATAAACAGTATTTTAAAAATTTACTTGTTTGTCCTGCTTTGAATGCTCTTCCTCCAGATATTTGCGTGGCTCAGCTCCCCCTCCCCCACCACTTTCTTCAAGTCTCTGCTCAACAGAGAAACCTTCCCTTACCAATCTGTATTAAAGAAATAGAGCTTCCCTATGACCCTGCAATTGCACTATTGGGTATTTACCCCAAAGATACAGATGTAGTGAAAAGAAGGGCCATCTGTACCCCAGTGTCCATAGCAGCAATGGCCACAGTCGCCAAACTGTGGAAAGAACCAAGATGCCCTTCAACAGATGAATGGATAAGGAAGATGTGGTCCATATACACTATGGAGTATTATGCCTCCATCAGAAAGGATGAATACCCAACTTTTGTATCAACATGGATGGGACTGGAAGAGATTATGCTGAGTGTAATAAGTCAAGCAGAGAGAGTCAATTATCATATGGTTTCACTTATTTGTGGAGCATAAGGAATAACACGGAGGACTTGGGGAGATGGAGAGAAGTGAGTTGGGGAAATCGGAGGGAGAGACTGTGGACTCTGAGAAACAACCTGAGGGTTTGGGAGGGGAGGGGGATGGGAGGTTGGTGGGGGGTATTATGGGGCACTGGGTGTGGTACATAAACAATGAATTCTGGAACACTGAAAAGAAATTAGAAAAAAAAAAAAAAAAAGAACAGGACTTCATATCACCCATCCCTCTTCGCTAGTTCCTTACTCTGCTTCTTTGTAGTGTTCACGACAATCTGAGTTATTCAAGGACTGTTTGTGTGTTTGTTTGTTGTCTTTCTTCCTTGACTAGATTTTAACGCTTTTAAGGCACTTTAACGATTTTAAGGCACTTTGTGTCATTATTTTATCCATAGTGGCTAGCACATGGTTGGTATTTACTAAATATTGGTTCAAGGAATGAACGAATATCAACATTTATAAGCATAACAGTATGTGCATTAAGGCTATTTAAGAAAAACCTCTTAGTCCCTATGAATCATTTTACCCATGCATTTTTTGTTATTTGCATAAGCATTATTAATAAATGAACTGATATACAAGCACAGTAGGAGCAAAAATCGGAGAGTGAATTAAAATACTACCCTGCTCAGGGCACCTGGGTGGCTCAGTAGGTTAAGGGTCAGCCTTCAGCTCAGGTCATGATCCCAGGGTTCTGGGATCCAGCCCCACATTGGGCTCCCTGCTCGGTGGGAAGCCTGCTTCTCCCTCTCCCTCAGCTATTCCCCTGCTTGTGTTCCCTCTCTCGCTGGGTCTCTCTCTGTCAAATACATAAATAAAATCTATAAAATAAAATAAAAACACCATGCTCAAGACGTTTCTCTTATGATTCTCCAAAACAACTCAAATGTCCTTCAGTGGGTGAATGGATAAATAAACTATGCCACGTCTATACGATGGGGTATTACTCATCAATAAAAAGGAATGAACTTCTGATCGACACAACTTGAATGAATCTCAAAGACATTAGGCCGAGTGAAAGAAGATAGTCATAAAAAGTCATAAAAAGTCACAGAGAAACTGTAGTGATGGAGTACGAATCAATGGTTGTTAGGGTCTAGGATTTAGATCATGGGGAGAAAGCATGAAGGAGTTTTTTGGGGGATTATAGAACTTTTCTGTATTATGGTCAAGGTTACCTCAATCTACACATGCATTAAAGTTCATAGAACTAGTCACCAAAAAAAAAAAAAAAAAAAATCAATAGATTACACCATAGAGTTTTATAAGCTAATTTTTTTCACTCAGAATTGAACCAGAGCATCTTTTCTCATCACTAAATGTAAATCTCTATTATTTAAAAATGATGGGTAAACTTTAAAAGACTCTCCAAAGAGATCTTTCCAGCTTTTTTTAAAAGATTTTATTTATTTATTTGACAGAGATCACAAGTAGGCAGAGAGGTAGGCAGAGAAAGAGGGGGAAGCAGGCTCCCCGCCGAGCAGAGAGCCCAACGTGGGGCTCCATCCCAGGACCCCAAGATCACAACCTGAGCTGAAGGCAGAGGCCCAACCCACTGAGCCACCCAGGCACCCCTCCAGCTTCTTAATTCAGGTAGCATTCTGTGTCACTTATAATAAACGACTTCAAACATTATTACACAAGCACGTCTGATCCTTTGACTAGATCATGAACTAGTCTCCGCTCAACAGAGAAAGAGCAGAGAACATGTCTTATATGGTTCCTTTATGTTTCACCCTATAGCACAATGCCATGAATATATTAGACAGTCTCTAAAGACATGATAGGTTCATTGCTTATTTACAGTTTATCTCCCTAATGTGGGTATCAAGGCATGATTTTGTTACCTCATCTGTCCAAGGGAAGATTGAACCAAATCATTTGTAGGGTCTGTCTGTCTCTGATTCACCATGATTCTATATTCAGTATACCTTCAAAACATTTATTTCTTCTGTAAAAGACTTTCTTTTGCTTCAACTATAAAAAGTTGGAAGCATTGCTCCTTAAGTCTTAACAAAAGACATTTTGTTAAATTGGTTAAAAATTAGCAACTGTCTGAGATGTCAAGCTGACTGTAATAATGAGCTGGGTTAAAAATAATTTAATGAATTCATGCATCCTTTTAACACATAGAATTTAGAATGGGCTAAAAATGACTTCCATGAAAATGGACCATGATAAAAAATCTCTACCACAGGGGCGCCTGGGTGCCTCAGTGGGTTGGGGCCTCTGCCTTCGGCTCGGGTCATGATCCCAGGTCCTGGGATCGAGCCCCGCATCGGGCTCTCTGCTCTGCGGAGAGTCTGCTTCCTCCTCTCTCTCTCTCTGCCTGCCTCTCTGCCTGCTTGTGATCTCTGTCAGATAAATGGATAAAATCTTTAAAAAAAAAATCTCTACCACATAACTTAATATTTCTACCTCGTTCGATGAGATCCATACTCCATTCCAATGCCATTCAAAATACATAATTTTGATTTTCTAACTTAATCCAGCCTCTCTGGTCTCAGAGTTTTGAGCCTGGCTTTACCCTCATCTTTTCAGATGCTAACCTATCATTTTATTGAAGTCTGCCCTCTTTGGTCATGCCATGTTGGTGTACTTGCACACTTTCACTCTTAATCTCACTCTCTACTTCTCTAACTCCTGGGCAACCGTCAGAGCCAAAATGAGGGGTTCTCATCCTCATTTTGTAATAAGGGACCACTGTTACCAAATAAGTCTACTCCAAGAGCCCCCTTCTGCTCTTTGAAGGCAGACATAGAATCATCTCCAGAACCAGCTGAATTCATTCTTCTCCACTTTGTTAGAACCAGAATTCGCCTGGTCTCTGTGGAAGTGACAGTAATGGATTATATGTCAGGCCATTCATCCTTTTTGCTAAGAGATGGCAGCATCCTAGGATCCGTCTCAATATTTATAATAAACGTTAAATATTCTTTTTACATGTAAAACCTTATTCCACCCTTATACTAATTCCAAGCGTTATTTCCGCTATAATGAATGCTATTAGTACTGTTTTACAGATGTAAAAACTGAGACTGAACAATAGTTACTTACATTAACCTGTAAGTAATACACGCCGTACCCAAACCCTAATCTAACCTAACAGCAAAGCTCCTATTCTTTGTCACTAGATGGAATTACCAATTCAGAAGGAGGCCAGCACTGGAATGCATGCTGAGTGCTCCCTGGACAGATAGTTCTTAAACGCTCAGTGAACACTTACAATAATTACCTTAATTACTCATACATCATTGTCATACATCAAACTAAAGACATGAACAAAGATCCCAATTGCAAGAGAGAATCTTTCCTTTGTATGGGAGCTGTTCTATATGACAAAGGTTTTTAGAGCACTGGAAGGCAACTGACAATTCTTGGAAACAAAGTGATTTGGGGTATACTTTTTTTTCCTAAATGTGTATGAACATACACATACATATGTGTATATGTGTGTATTTGGAATGTGTGTGTGAGTGTATATATATCTAGTTATATATACACTTATACACACAGTGCATGGGGATGTAATTATATGCCCCAAATCATAGGTTACTAAATTATTTCACTAGATTATGGTCTAATCAAATAACATTTGATCTATTTTTTCATATATTATCCCATTTGACACTTCTATTAAGGGGAAAATAAACAGAGGCCCAATATTTCAGTAAGAAAATTGATTCCTTGCTAAAATATAGAATGTTCTTTGGAACTCTATCTGCTATGCAGCTGGCTTCTTGGGGATGTCTGGGAATAGGCATAGTAAATCTATGGTGTTCTACAAATCCCCTTTATATATGTGTCTACATTGCTGTCATCCCCCATATAAGCCCAGAGCTTCCATTATGCCCAGTCCTTCCTGTAAGGTGGTAAAATTCTTAACATCTCATAATGTAAATATTTCTAGGATGCATAACATATGGAAACGGACTATGAAGAGAGTAAAACATTAATCTTGAATGGCAAGATTATAGACATAAGAGAGGGAAGATAATCTTATATAATCATCCCCACTCCTCCAACCCCACATGCCAACTACAACCAAACCAGTTCATTGTGACTTATCTGTATGGCCACCTCTGGTCTCCTAGTCTAGCACCCTGGGTAGGAATATTGATAGCCTGAGATAGCATTTTCCAAATTTGAGCATAACAATCTCCAGGGGAGACTTGTTAAAAATACATATACCTACACCATTCCCCAAGAGATTCCGATTTAGGTATCTGGGTGGGATCAGGAGTCTGTAACGAGCATTCTGGGTAAATCTAATGTTAGGCCTTGGGAACACTGACCTTAAAAGACTCCAGGGAGTAACAATGGTTATTGTAAGGTACATGCTCAAATTTTTGCCATTGCCATCAGGATAAATGCAATCAGCTAGATGAAAGACTTACTTACACTTTCTTCAGAGCAATTTTAATTCTTTTCCTGCCCAAGCTGAGAGTGAATCATGCTTCCAGTCTGAATTTAGCCCGTCTTTGTTGGATTGCTGTACTATATTGTCAAATATCTCCACTCATATTTTCTGGCGAGAAAGCAGTTCAATATTCCTTTGTCAATAAGAAGCTGGCATTCCTATTACCATAGCTCACTCACTATAATAGGAAATGTCCTATCATTTGTTTTTAATGGAGTTTAATATAATAAAGAATATTTAATGGCAAGCTGGACAATATTGTACTTTATAGTTATATCCTGATTTATCTGAAAGTAGTCTAAACTTTAGTTTCACAGGAAAATATTTTATTTTCTATACTAGATGCCATTGATGAGGTCATCACATAAAAGCTTGCTATTAAGTCAAAAATAGATTTTTTTAATAAAAGTAAGTTATAAACCATAGCTATTATAACCTTATGCTATTATGACACACTAAGACAGTCTTTATGCCATCCACGTGTCCTTTTTTTTTACCCCACCTGCAGAAATGGAAACACACATGCACACACACAAAGAACAAAGAAACTACTTATCTCCAGTAACCAGTAACTTCATTATATTTTTAAGAGGGACCCACTAAATAAAGTAGCTTTTGCGGTTTCTGGACAGTTTTGGACAATGTTGGGGACACAGTAGTTGCTCAACAAATAGTGATTGAATAAAGGACATACACAATTTTTATTGTTGTTTTTGTTTGGTATATTTTTGTTTGGGGAAACTCAAGCAAAGCTCAGCAAAAGAGACCCTTCATTTTATTTGCTCTTTTGCCACATGCATTGGACATGGATAAATCAAGTAAAATAACCATGAAAGCTTCCTTTTTTACATTGAACTTTATGTAACAAAAAGTTTCCTATGTAAACATAAATAAATAACCTTAAGGGAATGAGAAAAACATTTATTTATTTATTTGACAGAGAGAGAGAGATCACAAGCAGGCAGAGAGGCAGGCAGAGAGAGGGGGAAGCAGGCTCCCTGCTGAACAGAGAGCCTGATGCGGGGCTCGATCCCAGGACCCTAAGATCATGACCTGAGCCGAAGGCAGAGGCTTAATCCGCTGAGTCACTCGGGTGCCCCAGAGAAAAACACTTTCTTTTTAAATTTAAGATTTTATTCATCTATTTGTAAGATAGTGAGCACGAGCAGTAGGAGGGAGAAGCAGGCTCCCTGCTGAACAAGGAGACCAAGGAGGGACTCGATCCCAGGATCCTGGGATCATGACCTGAGCTGAAGGCGGGCATTTAACCAACTGAGCCACCCAGGAGTCTTGGAGAAAAACATTTCCTTATACTCTTGAATACCTTAAAGAACTGATGCTAGAGTTCAGTAAACATTGATACAACTTCTCTGGAGAAAACATTGTGCTAGATACTAGGGAAGGACAATGTATTAGTAAAGGTTCTCCAGAGAAACAATCAATAGGGTGTGCGGGTGAGCTGGGAGGTGAAGAGAGAGATCTGTATTTTAGGGAATTGGTTCATATGACTGTAGACCTGGCAGGTTCAGGATCTGCACAGCAAGCCAGAAGGCTAGAGACCCAGCTAAGCATTGATACTGCAGCTCAAGTCTGAAGGCTGTGTGCAGGCAGAATTTCCTCTCCCTGGGGGACCTTAGACTTTTTTTTTCCTCTTAAGGCCTTCAACTGATGGATGAGGCCCATCCACCTTAAGGAGGGTAATCTGCTTTACGAAAAGTCTACTGATTTTGGTCATGATCCCAGGGTCCTGGGATCGAGCCCCGCATCGGGCTCTCTGCTCAACAGGGAGCCTGCTTCCTCCTCTCTCTCTGCCTGCCTCTCTGCCTACCTGTGATCTCTGTCTGTCAGATAAATAAATAAAATCTTTAAAAAAAAAAAAAAAGAAAAGTCTACTGATTTTAATGTGAATCTCAGCTAAAAAATACTATCACAGAGACATCTAGATTGGTGTGTAACCAAATATCTGGGTACCAGGGCCTAGCCAAATTGACACATAAAATTAACTATCATTAAGAGTTATGGAAATACAAATATATATGTACTAATGGCCTATGAATTATTCATATTTTTGAGCTAGTAATTCTATACTTCAGTATCCATGCTAAGAAATAATCATAGAAGCACACAAAAATTTCAAAACAAAATTAGACTAACAGCCTTATATTTTTGTATCAACAAATTAGGAACAGCCTAGCTGACTACTAATTGTGCAATAACCAAATACAATATATTACAGCTACACTATTGAAGAGTACGCACAGATTTTTTTTTTTTTAGATGTGTGTTTTCACTGGAATTTAGGTTTAGGAAATCTGATAAGCAAAATTAGAATCCTAAAATCTATATACACATGATCCCAACTTTGCTTTAGACTGGTACAGAGAGAAAAGGCCTGGAAGGGGAAATACCAAAGCAAGGCCAACAGAGGTTATCTCTGGGTTGAGAGATTAAGAGTGATATTTTTGTGTTCTTTTTCCCCTCAAGTTTTTGTAAGAAAATAGTTAATAACTTTTTTTGTGCAAGATCAGGTGTTCTGACTTGATAGGCAAGCTGACTATACCCTTCATCTCCCCTACCTCCAAGGGCCCCATTAAAATGACAAACAATAAAAAAAAAAAAAAACAGTGTATACACACAGACCAGTTAACAGAATACTTACTGGTGAATGAATCAGCATCATCAGCAAATAAGGACTACCGTAAGTTCCTGGAAAAAGAGGGAGGAGTGGTAATTTAATAAAGCAGGATTAAATAAGCCTGGGCCTGGAGAGGTGTTTTCAACCTTCACCTTGCCTGGAATCACATGGCGAGCTTTCACAACTACTAATGTCCACCCCCTACCCCCAGAGAGTCTACTTTAATTCGTCCAGGGTGAGGCCTGGACACGGGGAGTTTTTAGGGCTGCCTAGGTAATTCTGTAACTACAGGGGACGTTGAGAACCACGGGCGTAGACAGAGCAGTGTTTAATCAAGGGTGGCTTCACACAGGCGAATTGCATCTGTAACATCCGGGCATCTTGTTAAAATGCGGATTTGGCTGCAGGCGGTCTGGGGTGGGGCCCGTAAATTTGCATTTGAGCTCCCCAGTGAGGTCCGGTCCTGCTGGTTTTGCTGCCATGCTTAGGTTCTGGAGCCTGGTGGTTCTCAGGCTTGAGCGTGCCTCAGAATTCCCCAGAAGGGGGCGCCTGGGTGGCTCAGTGGGTTAAAGCCTCTGCCTTCGGCTCAGGTCATGATCCTGGGGTCCTGTGATCGAGCCCCCCCAGGCTCTCTGCTCAGCAGGGAGCCTGCTTCCCCTCTCCCTCTCTGCCTACTTGTGATCTCTCTCTGTCAAGTGGATAAATAAAATCTTAAAAAAAAAAAAAAGAATTCCCCAGAGGGCTTATTAAAACACAGATTGCTAGACTTCACTCCCCAACGTTTCTGATTCTGTAGGTATGGGGAGGAGGTGAGATAGGGCCCCTAACTTGATCCCAGAACCCCGGGATGATGACCTGAGCGGAAGGCAGACGCCTCACCAACTGAGCCACCCAGGAACCCCTAGATGAAATACTTCTCTCCTGACTTGTCTCTCTCACCCAGAACTCCAGGTGGCCAGGCTTCCTCTTTCCATATAAAATGCAGAGCCCTAAAGAAATCACACAGCCCCCCAGCAGTTTTCAGAAGTCTGGCATTTAGCGGTCTCCTGGTTTGGTTTGGTTCCCTTCTTGAAGTCCTCAATCAGTCCTCATCCACCGACCCTAAAGCAGCAGCAGTTCTGCCCCTTGGGGGCACATCAGACATCAGGCGGTGAGCTTTAAGAAACAACTCAGAAGGCTCTTTAAAAAAGTGCCTGGGTGGCTCACTGCGTTAAGGCTCTGCCTTCAGCTCAGGTCATGATCTCAGGGTCCACCTCAGCAGGGAGTCTGCTTCCCCCTTTCCCTTGGCCTGCCTCCCTGCCTCCCTGTGATCTCTCTCTCTCTCTCTGTCAAATAAATAAATAATGATCTTTAAGAAAACAAACAAACAAAAAAGTGCCAGTGGGAAGGACTGAGCCATTTGAATACAGATCTGAGACTAAACAAATGTAGGGATTATGGTGTTAGAACACAATATTGTAAACCATGAAAAAGTAAAAACAATGAAAATGTCAAGGCGGGCTGAGAGTGTTAGGGTGTTAATTTCCTCTCTTTTCCTAGCAGATACTTAATACAGTTTAGACCCTTTAGAACTAAAAGGTGAAGTTGAAAAGTACCACGACTTCCTCAACTTGCTCATTCATTTTCTAAATGACTTCAAAAAAGAAAAAAAAAAAAAAAACCCTGATTCAACTTTTAACCATCACCAGTAGGCACTAAGAAACATTTTTTTTTTAAAGTAATCTCTACTCCCCATGTGGGGCCTGAACTCATGAGCCCAAGAATCAAGATCTGCATGCTCTACTCACTGAGTCAGCCAGGCCCCCCACTGTTTTAAATAATTTTTAATAATCTTTTGTATAACCATAGCGAGAGCTTTGGGAGATGAATACCTCCTGTGCTAAAGAAATGCATATCTGAGACCCGGCAATTATATTCATTTCATTTCAGTTTCTTTCTCTTATCTCATTCAAACTATACACTCTTGAGTTTAGCTGTCATAGTCTTCAGTGGCCAGGTCGTTCATGAATGGGGCTGAGATGCCTCTGATATATTAAGTATATGGTAGATAATAGGAAAGATTACAGCGCTGATAGCCTCCCAGGGGAGCAGGGGGAGGTTAGAGACAGCAACGGCTCTTTGCTGCGGGAGGAGGCAGAGCCTGGGACGGAGGCACAAGAGGCTTTGGCAACTTTGGGTCAAGTCTTATGCTTCCAACTCTCAGGTTACCCAGAGTCAGGAAGAAGGGCGCTGGTGACACATGGCAAGAAAGCACTGTGGAGGAGAGGAGGGAGGAGGCACCAAAAATGGTCCAGGCTTTGGAGCATAGGGCAGCCACATAAGGCTCTGTCATGCAAGGACCATGAAAGCCGGAGTTTCTGGAAAATACTGCGACATCCATGGTCCATGCTCCACCAGATGAGAAACTATACCCTTGCAGGGAAGTGGAAGAAGGAGATGGAGACCCTCCATGAGGCCATCAACACACAACCCAGGCTGTATGGTAAGACACTACCCACCCACAGGGTGAGGGAAACCACCCAGGGTCGAAGAGCCAAGGCTGCCTCTGGGTAGTATAGCCAGAATTCTGAGAGCTAGTCTCTGTAGCCAGAGATGGTCACGGACAGGCTAACTGTGGGAACCAGAGGAGCCAAAGCTGGCCTGACATGGAGTATGCAAGCCACTGGAAGAAGCCAAGGACAACGGTCCATGTGCTCAGTGACTCTTCTAGAATCATATGCATTTAGACTACACTGTCGTCGTTCCCGTTCCCTGTGTTCACATTTGCGTTCCCCTTCCCCGACATGTTTATTCTCACGTCGTAAGTACCTGATTGATGTTTACTATTGCTAAAAAAATATAACTAATGAAACAGTCCTTGTCTTCCTGCCCAGCCTCGACTATGTTCTGATCAACTACAATCAGTGCCCTGGAATCCTTAAAAGGAATCAGTTATGTGTCTTAACCTGGATGAGTAGGTGCGTGCAAAAACTGAGAAATACTCACGTTCTAGTGGTGTCTGCTTAACCCAGCCTCACTTAGTTACAGGAACAGATATCTACACCTACAGGCTTATTCTGCTTCTCCCTCTTAGATTATGATCAGCAGCCCCCCCCCCCCAATTAAATTCCCCTCCCCCCCACCTCAAACGTCTCAGAGCACCTCACAAGTGAGTTCGTGTAGACTTTTATTTCCTTGGTGCAACTGCTACTAGAGACTTTAAAATCTTTATTCTTTGCGATTTTTAAGTTTAAAACAATAATAAGTTATATGCAACAGCATAATTATACCGCTAGTTCATAGCATCCTTTTATATGTTGGCTGAAGCTTCGAGGTAAAGGAAATGTAAAAAGTCACAGGGCAGATGGTAGCTTTTTTCAAGCTGGTTAGGAAAACTAAACGAATTCCTAAGGCAATCTGTAGTCCCATGGTGTTTGTAGTCACTGCTTAGATCTGAGTTTGCGAGATTTGACTTTTAATAGTGTTTTGTTTCTTCCTGACCTCATTGTTTGAGATTCTCAAAGGCCGGAAGGTGAAACTTTAGGTCATGTCCATATGGTCAAAACTGGAATTCCCTTCAAGCATGGAAAATGAAATAAAACATGTATCCATGTAATATTTCTCCCTACAAGTCAGTTTTGTAAATCAAGCACTGTTTTAATCATACTACCTATTTTAAGAATCATAAAATTTAGAGACGGGCTAATAGAAATAGGCCTTGAGGCAAAATCCATTTCCTTACCCAGCCTACAGTGTTTGTTCTGTTTCATCTAACCTCACTGTCTTAGTCACCTTGGGTTGCTATAATAAAATACCATAGACTGGGTGACGTAAAAAACAGAAACTTATTTCTCATAGTTCAGGAGTCTGGAAAGTCCAAGGTCAAGGGGCTGGCTGATTCTGTTCCTAGCCAGAGCTCTCCTCCTGGTTTGTAGAGAGCAGCCTTCTTGCGGTATCCTCATGCGGAATGGATGGGCACTCCACTCTCTTGTTTTAAGGGCATATATTTCATCAAAAGGACCTGGACCTCATGACATCATCTCCCAGAGGCCCATCTCCAGATCTCATCACATTGAGGGGTCGGGTTTCAAGATATGAGTTGGTAGGGAGTTGAGGGGGTGGGCATGGAATGGACACATTTGGTCAATAGCGCACTCCATAGCAGGGTACCACTGTTTTCTTTTCTTTTCTTTTTTTTAAGATTTTAAAAAAATTTATTTGAGAGAGCTTACCAGGGAGCAGAAGCAGGTGGAGAGGCAGAGGGAGAGGGAAAAGCAGACTCCTAGCTGAACAGGGAGCCTGATGTGGGGTTCGATCCCAGGAACCCAAGATCACAACCGAGCTAAAGGCAGATACTCAACCGACTGAGCCTCCCAGATGCCCCTCCATGGCTTCCTTTTATAAAGAGAAACCCTGAACCCTTCACTGACATTGCTTCAGATAGAGACTGTGATCCTCAACAAACATATACGGATTCCCAAGTCCCACACCCCAGCTCTTCAGGTTCCAATGCTGCTCTCACCCCAAGCCGAAGATCTCTCGTTAAAAAATACACTCCCTCTGCAAGCCAGAGATGGGTTTCTTTCTGTCTCCCCCATCTTTTTTAAACAAATAAACACCAACAGCAAAAGAAACATCACAAATGCAAATTTGCCCCACGATTGCACATTCCAATCATAATTTTTGCTAGAAGACTCACTCGTTCTGTCCTTAAGGCCTAATTTTATTTAAAATTGTTATTTCCATCAAACACTTAAGGTTATTGATTTACTACTTGGAAAGGTCTCCCAATTTCTATGTAAGAGCCTTCTTTGTTGTTGTCTGAATAAGTCAAGGCAGTGTCTCCTTGCGCTTAATTTTAAGATCTATAGGTAACACAGAAAGGGCTCCTGGTATCAAAGTCCTCTTTGTAAATGTGCATAGACAATTACATCAACCATATACTCTTTCAATATGTCATACCACGTTACACACGCACATTCATCATATGTGTAATCTGTGTGCAAGTATTCAATTAGTCAGCTGCCTATTAACTGTCAGCATTTACAGTAAAGGAAAACACCATGTTTTGACCAAAGTAATAATATTCCCATTTGAGAAATCGCTCTTCTCAGGCCCGTGTACTTAATTCTGTCGCACTACTGCATGTTACCTTTCTCTACAAATTTATCTAACTGATGTGTTTCATTTTCATCAGAAACTGTTGACTACTTCTGCCCTCAATATACCAAGATACGTTTACCCATTACCTGATATTTGTCTCATGGTTCCATGTAGACTCCCAGAGTCTCTGAGAAATGACTCCTTCGTATTTTGAAAAAATGGCACCTAACAGGGTCGCGGCGGAGGAGTAACAAGCGGAAGCGGGGAAAGTTGCGGGAGGTTTGACAAAACAGGAAAAATCTCACAGAACCGCTCAGCTTTGGTCATTTTTTTTCCTCTTAGAAAATAACATCTGGCCATTTCTGTGTCTGGAGAAAGACATCTCTTGTCACTCATTTCCCCGCTTGTGATGGAGCACACCACGGGATAATTTTGAGGCTTAAGGAAAGAATGCAACAGAGGCGGTACGAAAGGGCAGCTGCCTGTCTTACTGCACACGCTCTTCATCTCGTAGTTTCTAGAGAGCACGCAACTTCTTCTGCATCGCAGACTTCAGAGGCTGTATTCACTTGTCAAAACTGAGTCTCTCTCACCAGCGTCCTCCATAAAACACGAGCTAAAGCACAGCGGATTTGTCCCATTTTTGCCAGCCTCCTGTGCTATCTCAGAAAGCCATCACTTAAGAGGTTTGTGTGCACAGTGAGCCCAATGAGGAACTTTTGAGCAGAGGTGAGGTGCTTTATTTACTTTTGTAAAGATTTTATTTATTTACTTGAAAGAGATCATGCACACAAGCAGGGGGAAAAAGCAGAGGGACAGGGAGGAGCAGACTCCCTGCTGAGCAGGGAGCTCCTGGCAGGACTCTATACCAGGACCCCAGATCCTGATTTGAGCCCGAGGCAAATGCCCAACTGACTGAGCCACCCAGGCGCCCCAAGGCGAGGTAGTTTGATGGACATTCCCCTACAGTGCCCTCCAAAGGCATCGGTGATCTCTAGCTCAACTAAGGCAGTATTCATGTCTCAAAACCATCCGTATAGTAGAAAACTCAGCCTGAAGCAGTTTTGGTATCATGTCACCCGTAACAGCCGAATCAGTGCCTGACTCCTCCCCTTCCCCCGATGGCAGATAAGGTTAGCCTCATACATCAGAACAAATTTGTTCTGGATCAGAACAAAGGAGATAGAATAAATCGGTAGGTGAGTTTTTTTTTTTTTTTTAAGAGTGCTTCATATATTAAAATTGTGGGGACCTAGGTATGCCTACCTTAGAACTAGGCCAAAATGAGTTGGCAATACCCTGACAGAGTTCAAGATTCTGAAAGACAGAGACTCAGTTATCCATTCTAGACATATGCTAATCATCTTGGAACCATGCTCAGTGAGAGAGCAAACCGAGCAGGTCTGGAAACAATCACAGTCTGCCTTACATCTGAGAACTCCCAGATGTTTGCCTGCTGTGGGCTTCCCTGGCAGGTGTCACCATAACAAGGGGGTTCCAGCCAGGGTGCTGTCATCACTGAAAAGGCATGTCGTATACCTTTTCACAGTGGTGAAGAAATCAGCCGTTTGCTCCAGATTGGAAACAAGGACCATATGGCATTTATTTTTAAAGGATAGCACTAAGGTATCTTTCAAGGTTAGCAAATGATTCCCCCACCTCCTCTTTTTTTTTTTTTTTTTATAATAGACAGTTGCTAATTCTATCATCTGGGATGTTTAAAGGTAAAAGTTTTCTTTCTGGGTTTCATATTTTTTGAATTCCACCCTGTATAACAAAGCTCAGTGCTTACGGATCCTGCAAGTACAATTGTTTGAGGCTTTGGTCAAGATATCAAAGATATGGAAAATGGTTTTTAAGACAAAGAAAATGGAAACGAGAAGATTTCTTCTCTAACATTGGACTTTTCATTTCAAGTCCCCTGAATTGATAGCAAATCTTCTGGTGTTTACTTATTACATGGAGTAGTGCACATGCGCTCATGCATGCACTTGTGCACACGCACGCGCGTGCACTCACCCCCCCCCCACACACACATATCCCCAGTGGACTACAAACTCAAACCCTGTGCCTGTAGAAAATTTTCAATATCCAATCCTAGGGACAAGATTAAGCTAAGGAATATATATTCAGTCTAAGACTGTTTCTCAGTGAAGTCCTTAGACCACTTGCATTAGAATATCCAGGGGGTGCTTGTCCAAAGAGATGCAAGTTCTGATATCTGCATACTGATAACAATATTACTGATACTCTAGATCACTATGATCCAGAGCCTCCGGGGTAAGGCCTGTGGATACTGGATGATTAAAGGCTCACCTGTATTATGAGAACCACTGCCCGAGAACAACCTAAACGCTACTTCATTCAAGTGAAATCGGGACCCCAGTTTGGTCTTGAGATTCCCTTCTTATCTGCTCTATTTTACCAAAGGAATCCAAAACCTTTCTCATAAATGCACTCACTCAGGGTACCCCCAAGGATTCAAAAGCAGCTATTGTTCAGAAAAAAACCAAAAAAACAAAAAACGTCTCCCAGACAGAGCAGTTTGCTGGTGGAATAGAACCCCGAGCTACTCTTGGGAAAATGTGAAAGTAACCACGGGGACTGAAGGGTTTGGAAGAGGTCTGCTCTCTAATTAAATGTCCCCTAAAGCATGACGTCCTCGTGCTTTTAATTGGGCTTAGCAATTTTTAGCTGGTAGAAAAAAACTTGAAGCTGAAACACTGAAGCTGAAAATCTCAGACATCTTATTTTTCTTTAAGTCCTTAGCTCTCATATTCAAGAGCCAGAAAAAAAATCGTCCTTGCTTTATTTTTTTAAAAATTTTATTTATTTGACAAAGAGAGAGAGAGATCACAAGTAGGCAGGCAGGCAGAGAGACAGGGGGAAGCAGGCTCCCCGCTGAGCAGAGAACCCATCTCAGGGCTCGATCCCAGGACCCCGAGATCATGATCTGAGCTGAAGGCAGAGGATTAACCCACTGAGCCACCCAGGCACCCCTTCCTTACTTTATTTATTTTTAAAGATTTTATCTACCCATTTGACAGACAGAGATCACAAGTAGGCAGAGAGGCAGGCAGAGAGAGAGAGATAGAAGCAGGCTCCCCACGGAGCAAAGAGCCCAATGCGGGGCTCGACCCCAGGACCCTGGGATCAAGACCTGAGCCGAAGGCAGAGGCTTTAACCCCCTGAGCCACCCAGGTGCCCCTCTTTATTTTTTAAAATATTTCTTCCACATGTCTTTCTTTTCAGCTTTACTTCTAAAGACCATAGTTTTGATGTCCATCATTTGAGGACTAGATTATTACCCTGACTGCCTAACCGCCCCCCACCATTATCTTTTTTTTTATATATTTTATTTATTTCTTTGACAGAGAGAGATCACAAGTAGGCAGAGAGGCAGGCAGAGAGAGTGAGAGGTAAGCAGGCTCCCTGCCGAGCAGAGAGCCCAATGCAGGACTCAATTCCAGGACCCTGAGATCATGACCTGAGCCGAAGGCAGCGGCTTAAACCACTGAGCCACCCAGGTGCCCCTCTTTATTTATAAAATATTTCTTTCACATGTCTTTCTTTTCAGCTTTACTTCTAAAGACCATAGTTTTGATGTCCATCATTTTAGGACTAGATTATTACCCTGACTGCCTAACCGCCCCCCCCCATTATCTTATTCTTCACCACCATTCTTGGTGGTGCCAAGCAGACAAATGTGCTAAAACCCAAATCTGCACAAAGAGTTCTATTTTTTTTAATTTTAAAAAATTTTATTTATTTTTTTGAGAGAAAGAGAGAGCACTTGCACCCACAGAAGGAGAGACAGAGGGAGAGAGAGAAGCAGACTCCTCCTCCCCACCCTGTGCAAGGAACCCCATGATCAGGACCTGAGCTGAAGGGATATGTTTAACCAAATGAGCCCCCGGGATGCCCCTCAACATTGTCTTTTACAGGGCAGAATTTTTTTAAAGATGTAGAGTATCAATTTTTTCTTTCATGGATTGTCTTTTGCTATTGTATCTAAAGACTCATCACCACACCCAAGGTCGTCTGGGTTTTCCGCTATGTTTTATCTTAACTTTATTCTTTTGTATTTTTTTAAGATTTTATTTTCATTTGTGTGTGTGAGAGAGAGAGAGAGAGAGAGAAAACACAAGTCAGGGGAAGGGCGAGGGAGAAGCAGGCTCCCAGCTGAGCAGGGAGCCTGATGTGGGGCTTGATCCCAGGACCCCGAGATCATGACCAGAGCCAAAGGCAGATGCTTAACCTACGGAGTCACCCTCCAGGTGCCCCCCCAACTCAAAGATTTCTAATGATTCCCTATTTCCTAATAGAGTACACCTGCATCTCACAGTCAAGAAGTATGTCACAATTTTCCCCTCCTCCTGCCACAGTAGATTCTTCCCATCCCCTCCTTTGGCTCCAATCTCTCCATGTGAAAAAGCAAATAATCATACCAAGCAATACTTACCCTTTTTCCTTAATTAGATTCTAAACTCCCTGAGGGCTAAAAGCAAGTCTTTGCAATCCTCTCAAAACCAAACATATTGTTTAAGTGTTGGGGAAATCAATCAAAGATCCATTGACACTGGATTAAGCCACCAACATCCATTCTCACCTCCTGACCTGAGGTGCCACAGGGCAGTTTGTGAATTTTCTATGTGCAGCGCAAGGGTAGAAGTTCAATGTGGTTAGTCACCTCACCACTAACTCTTCAACTGGAAGGAACTGGCCTCAGAAATTTGGGACATTTTCTTCACACATGCAGACACCAAACAGCTCTGCAAGAAGGATTTACGTTGGGAAAACGGTACAAATTCTTTGTCTGACTGGTTCCTCTTAATAGTTCCAAATTCCAATGTGTGAAAAAGATTCCAATCTTTACCACAGTGGAAAGTCTGTGATGTGAGAACTACTTGAAGAAATTTTCTGGCTCAGATCAATGACAAAGTAGACCATCCAAGGATTTTAGTGGCTGTGGATGCTACTGATTTAAGGCACTGTAATAATTCCTTCAGAGGCCGTAAGACCGGCCATATTTTTGTATTAGTGTGCGTGAAACCAACTCAAATGCAAAGTTCATGTGAGTAGCAGCATTGCACATGTTGTTTTAAGTTGATGCTGTATTTGAAAGGAAAAAAATATTGTCAAATAAAATTATATTTTTATGGTCAAGCCTGTCATTGTACCATCATTACTATCATCATCATCATCATATTGTAAATGGTCATCAAGAGACCTGAAAAAAGAAATAGACATCAAATTGTGTCTGAATATGTATCATTAAAAATCAGACTTTGCCTGTTAACACTTACGAGATTATCTCCAGCACATGGGCTTTTGTGCCATACACACACAGACACATACACAAACAGAATTTGGTTAACACTTAATCTTTTTTTAAAAGATTTTATAGCACTTAATCTTTTTAAAATTGAAATTAAAACTCAATTAAATTAGAATTTTTTTAATATTAAAAATTGCAACTGGAGTATAAATGAGGATCGCCCCGCTAAAAATCATATATAACAAATTCAGGGAACAGATTGGGTTTTAAAATGCGATGTTTAGAAGGCTAAACTTTATATAACATTATACATATTCTGAATTGACTGTCATACTTCCAAATTTATCTTCTGAATGTTTGTACCCAAGAAAATGATTTCTCCCATGAAATTTTAAGCAGATTAAAATAGTATTGAAGACACAGGCAATCATTCTGAAAATATTTTCAAAACAGAATGTTTAAATTTCAAAAAGTATCCAAAAAGAATCAGAAAAAAATGTATATTTTAAAATAACAGTTTTTAAAAAAAAATCACTAATTCCTCAATTAAGCCATAATTTCCTTTAAAGCTGTTTGAGTAGCAGTGGTTGGATTTGGCAGCCAGAGCAAAATGAGTATCCAGATGCTGCCATTTCCTGGATTGAATTTTACATGACAGCTCTGTTACTAAACGCATATTTAGTGTCTTGTTATCTTAACTTTAATTGGGATAAGCTCAAGGGGGCGAGGGGAGAAGCATTTTTTAGACAGGGATTGTTTCCACTGGCTACTTCAGAAGCATGATGAAGGTGGTTGCAATTAGGGAAACAGCATCTTTCGAAATGCTACGTGATGGAATAAAACATGAAAGATCAAGGACCGAGAACGAACTGAGGCTTGATGGAGGGAGATGGGTGGGGGATGGGCTAGATGGGCAATATGGGTTAAGGAGGGCACTTGTGATGAGCGCTGGGTGTTGTATGGGAGTGAGGAGTCACTGAATTCTACTCCCGAACCTAAGATTGCACTGTATGTTAACTAACTAGAATTTAAATAGAAATTTGAAAAAAGGGATGCCCAGGTGGCTCTCTCGGTTAAGCGTCCGCCTTTGGCTCAGGTCATGATCTCAAGGTCGTGAGATGGAGCCCCACATCAGGCTCCTTGCTCAGCGGGGAGCCTGCTTCTCCCTCTTCCTGAGCTCCCCCTGCTTGTGCTTTCTCTCTCTCTGATGAATAAATAAATAAAATCTTAAAAAATATTTTTTAAAAAAAAGAAGAGTCCTTGGGGATCATTATTCCAACCCCTTTACCTTATACATGGGGAAACTAAATCCAGAGTGGTGAAATGAATCATCTGAAGTCAGCCTCCAGGGAAGAATTAAATGTCCTTTCCATTACCACCTGTTTTCTCTTAAGGTTAAATTTCAAATTTTAGGTTTGACTTGCAAGGTGAACTCAGATACTTGCTAGGCTAAACTTATAAAATCACAAAATGTTAGTCTTAGGGACTATAGAGAATCTTCTCCCAAGTATAAAATAGGGAGAACATTTTTAACTTGGTTTTGTTAAAAATATAAAGAAATTGAGAAGTCTGAGTTGTAGAGTCTAAAATTCCCAAACCTGGCTGGCTCAGTCAGTGGAGCTGGCAACGCTTAATCTCAGGATTGTGGGTTTGACCCACATGTTGGTTATAGGGATCACTTAAAAATAAAATCTTTGGGGTGCCTGGGTGCTCAGTGGGTTAAGCCTCTGCCCACATCGGGCTCTCTGCTCGGCGGGGAGCCTTCTTCCCCCTCTCTCTCTGCCTGCCTCTCTGCCTACCTGTGATCTCTGTCTGTCGAATAAATAAATAAAATCTTTAAAAAAATAAAAAATAAAAATAAAATCTTTGAGGTGGCTCAGTCAGTTAAGCGTCTGCCTTCAGGGAAGGTCATGATCCCAGGACCCTGGGATCAAACTCCACATCAGGCTCTCTGTGCAGCGGGGAGTCTGCTTCTCCCTCTGCCTCTCCCTCTCCTCATGCTCTCTCTCTCTCAAACAAATAAAATCTTTAAAAAAGGAAAATTCCATAAAAAAATAAAATCTTTAAAAAAAAATAAAAATGAAAATATTCCCAAACTTAGCTTTTTGAATTTCTTCCAGTTTTACACCAATTTCTGCAATGCCCCTTTTTCCTATTACAACCACACCCCCAAAGTATCAGTCCAGTTTATTTTCTATAACTATAACTTATAAAAACAATGAAAAGGGTAGGTTTTGTTTTCCCAGAGGGTTCAGAGCAGATATGTTTTCAATCGTTTACAATGGTTTAATTTACAGTAATATAACTTATAAAAATTTATACACCAGATTTTAAGTGAACACTTATGAAGAAAGCACCCATGATGTCCTTGGTGCCTCTGCATTTGAGCATTGTCTCCCAGGCCTCTGCTAAGGCCACCTCTGCCTCTGCTGACTCCTTCATCCACTGACCTGCTGAAATAAAACTGTTGAAGAGTGAGAAGATACGGCTGCTGGCCTCACCAGGCACTGATAGTTTCAAAGCCTTTACACCTATGTCATGGGTAAATCCCGAAAGGGTGCATTGCTAAGAGTAAGCAAAACAATATGGCAACCACTTCAGGTGGCTGACCAGGATAACAAGCCCAAGCCAAATAACAAGCAGGAAGCAGAATGAGTTTGCCTTTCACCTATGGGGCATACCGCAAGGATGGTTGGTTTCATCATTTTGTGTGAGTGTGGTAACACTTACACCACATAAAATTAATCATTCTAAAGCATACAGTTCAGTGGCGCTTTGTACATTCAAAATGTTGTGCGACCGTAACCTCCATCTACCTCCAAAACAGTTCATCACTTCTATAGAAAATCCTGCACCTGTTAAGCTGTCAGAACCCCTGGAAAATTTCCATCTACGTTCTGTCTCTATGGAGCTACCAATCCTGGGCATTTTATGGAAGTGTAATCATACAATATGTGACCTTTTGTATCTGGCTTCTTTTTTAGCCTAATATTTTTTGAGGTCTATCCGTATTATAGCATGTAATCTTAGCATGTTATCTATTTTTATTATAGCATAGCATTCTTTTGTGGCTGAATAATATTCCGTTGTATGCCTATATGCATTTTGTTCATTGGTCAATAAGGGAAATCTGGGTTAGCTCTACTTTTTGGCTATGGTGAATAGTACTGCTATGAACATTCACATACAAGTGTTTGTTTGAATACCTGATTTCAATTATTTGGGGTATTTGCCTAATAGTGGAATTGCTGAGTCACATGGTAATTCTATTATCAACTTTTGAGGAATTGCTGATTGGTTTTATATAATAGCTGCCCATTTTATATTTCCACAAGCAATGTGTAAGTGTTCCAATTTCTCCACATCTTCACCAACACTTGTTATACTCAATTTTTTGGTTGCTGTTTATTATAGCCAACCTACAAGATATAAAGTGGTATCTCATAGGGGTTTGGATTTGCATTTCTCTAAGGACTAATGATGTTGAGTGTATTTTCATGTGATTTTTGGCCATTTATAGATGTTCCTTGGAGAAATGTCTGTTTAAGTATTCCACTCATTTTTAAATTGGTTTGGTTTGTCTTTCGTTGTTGTAAGAGGTCCTTATATTCTGGATAATAGGCCCTTACCAGGAATATGATTTGCAAATATTTTTCTCCCATTCTGTAGGTTGTCTTTTTACTTTTATGATACTACTCTTTGATGTACAAATTTTTAGCTCAGAAGTCCAATTTATTTTTTGTTGTTATTGCATGTGTTTTGTTGTCATAGCTAAGAATCCATTGTGAAATAGAAGGATATGGAGATATACCCCCTATTTGAAGAGTTTTATAGTTTTTGCTTTTGTATTTAGACCATTGATCCATATTGAGTTATTTTTTGTATATAGTGTGAAGTAGAGGTCAACTTCACTCTTTGCGTGTGGATATCGAGGCACCCCAAGAGTATGTGTTGAAAAGATGATTTTTTTCCATTGAATGGTTTTGGTACCTTTGCTGAAAATCAATTGACAATAGATGTATGGGTTTATTTCCGGACTCTTTATTCCATTCCATTGTATCTATGTGTTTATTGTTATGCCAGTACCACGCTTTTTTGATTACTGTAGCTTTTTGACTAACTTTTGAAACCAGGAAATGGGAGTCCTTCAAATTTGCTTTTCCTTTTCAAGATTGTTTTGTCTATTCTGGGTTCCTTGCAATTCCTTATGAATTTTATGATCAGCCTCTCCATTTCTGCAAAAATTATTATTGGGATTTTGATATGGATTGTATTGAATTCATAGATCATCTTGGACAGTGCTGCCATCATAACTATAGTAAATCTTTGAATAAATTAAAATAGAAGGAACAAATTTTTATTTGTTTAGATTCTTGAATTTCTTTCAGCAATATTTTATAGTAACCATAAGCAGGTTTTTTGGTGTGTGTGTTTGTGTGGTGGGAGTATTTTTAGTATCTGTCATAAGATCATTCATCTGCAAATAAAGATAATTCTAATTCTTCCTTTCCAATTTTTTTTTTAATTTTATTTTTTTAAACATATAATATCTTTTTATCCCCAGGGGTACAGGTCTGTGAATCGCCAGGTTTACACACTTCACAGCACTCACCATAGCACATACCCTCCCTAA